>NC_048428.1:11203763-11276325 GCF_013103735.1 Etheostoma cragini | reverse complement strand
TGGCAAACTTAGGACGGGCCTTGACATTTGCTGGTTTAAGCAGGGGAACCTTCCGTGCCATGCATGATTTCAAACCATGACGTCTTAGTGTATAACCAACAGTAACCTTGGAAACGGTGGTCCCAGCTCTTTTCAGCTCATTAAACAGCTCCTTGTGTAGTTATGGGCTGATTTCTCCCCTTTCTTAGGATCATTGAGACCTCAGCTTGCAGCTTGTAGCAGTTTATGTTAATGCAGACAATGCGTCCCAGTGTGTCTCAGCATCTGCTTAATGTTTAGGACCCAAATACTTTCTATTCCGGCCGGGCGTGATTGCACAGAGGAAATGCACAGGGTTGACAGGATGGAGAGACAGAGCAAATATTAGAATAAGGAGTGAGGCATTTCATCTTCATGCGAATCTTTGTTGTGTAAGAATTTTACAAAGCATTTGTGTGAATTCGTCTACATGAACTGTGTGCTCTCTGGGCTTAAATATTTGCAGTCCATTTTGTGTTTGTTTTATCTGTGTACATTGAAATTGTGATATGAATCAAATACCTAAGATTACACAGATAGACCTGCCACTGCAGCAACATTGTGACTGATTCTGTACGTTCTGTAGATCAAGGGTGTGACATGAGTGAGGGCGGCACACAGGTTTCCAGCACACAAGTTCACAATGACTCACAGAGGTGTTTTTGCAAGTGAAAATAGGGTCTAATATTTACAATACATAACTCGGAAAAGTTTTTCTGTCAGTACATGTTGTAAAATGCAGCCTTATACCTTAGACCACGGCTAAAAAAAAAAAACATCAATCTGCTTGATTTATAATCCCTCTATTGTAGCAAATTATTGTAATATATCTTGTTAAAATATAGTTGTTGAGCAAGTACGACAGCCCAGATAGTGCTGTTGCAGTACACCATTGTCAGCCTTTTTTTCATAAGGCTGTGCACTAATAAAGAGAACAAACAGCTCCTCTGATGCTCTGCCAGACCACAACTCAGGAAGACAGTCCATGCTCAAGTGGATCTGCAAAAACACAAACAGGGTAATATATTGGTCTGCCTATGTCTAGTTTTGTAAGACCTATAGATAGTTGATCATTTCTATTTTTAATTTTCGATAATTTCTCCACTCTATAGTTTTTTGTTGTTGTATATTTTAATTTATTTTATGATGCATTGTTATTCCTTATTCAACTGAAATGTGGACGTTAAAGTAAAACAGCTTATTTATATAGAGAGGCAATTAAATGGTTTTGATAGCAGACATGAGAATCGGAGAGATGGATTAATTGAGATGTTTTTATCTCTGAGAGGTTAATTGCACTGTGACTGGCTTTGTGAATGGAGCCAGCCAACACAGTGCTTCCTCCTCCTCCTCCTCCTCCTCCTCCTCCCCCCCCCTCCCTCCTCCTCCTCCTCCTCCAGGAGCAGCAGTGCCAAATTGGCAGCACAGGGTGCCCAGGTGCCAGCAGAAATAAATGTGATTAGATATCAGATCAGCAAGCACAGAGAGAGACTCAACTATCCAACCTGTAACTATTTCCAACCGGCAGATTTCCCCTCATAGCTCCATCCCGACACCGCTCTGTGTCACCCCCAATACAGGAAGTATCAAGGTTGGGTGCCAATCCCTCACCTCGTTCGCCGTGCGCCCTCCCTCCTCCTACTCCTCCTTTCTCCTCGGTGTAATGCAAACCTCGTGATCATCCATTCAGCGGTGACTAATAAGCCGACTAGGCGAGGGCCAGGCAAGCCAAAAGTATCTAGGAGGCGGACAGGTGTCGCGGAAGTTTACACTTGCAGAGGCGCATCCCTCCGCGTCTTTTTGTCATTATCTGGGATAACGCGAAAGAGACTGTAACTGGCGGTCATCCGGCACCCACTGATCCTGTGTAAGTGATTCTCCACATCAACTCACTGCTAATATGTGATTGTTACCCTGATGTGATGAGCAACATGAATGACTGGAACATGAGTCTTGGTGAGGTGGCTGCTTCCACATGTGTGTGATTTAGAGGATCGGTTGCACGCGTGCGTAGCTTGATATGAAAACGCACGTTTCTGTGAAATGTCTTTGATCACCTTTATTCTGCACCGTTCGCTGCAAACTGCCTGCTTTACTGTCCATGTATAGCTGACATTTGTCACCGAGGCATTTTACACAGATGTTGTCATGCAGTCGACCAGTCTAGCGGTCTGAATGAAATGCTGCTACAACGAGGGGAAGTGCGGTATTTGTTTGCGGGATGCGAGGTGGATGTAATCAGGTAGTTTTGCCTCACAGTCCTCTCTAAAGCAGAGGGCCTATCTCGATTTGTATATCCATCTTTATCCTTATTTGTGAGTGACTCAACAGCCACTAATGTAAATCGAATTGTTTCGGATTTTATCTGGAAAAATAAGTCCCATAAGCTAAAGAATAATGTATTATCCAGTAGTAAAGCAGGAGGAGGTCTTGAAGTCCTACATTACAGTGCCACTGTGAACACCTTTAGAGTTAACTGGTTAAAATGATCTCTTAAAAACCCTGAGTCAATTTGGTATTTTATCCCAAATTTAATTTTCCACAAAATTGGAGGTCCCTCCTTTGTTTTAAAAGAAAGTAAATGGCCAATTAAATGATCAAAATTCTATTGGCGAGCCCTTCTAGCTTGGAAGCTTTTGTCCAAGACTTTCCTATATGGAACAATTGTAACGTGCACTACTTGTTAATTGATTCTAAAGAGATTTAAATCACATTTACAGTTTATGAATATACAGTTTTCCAATTCCTTTCAGAGAAGTTAACTTGGACAATTCTACTTATAAAATATTACTTAACCTATGATGCACATCATATATCACAGCCTTTACTATCAATGGATGGAATTGAACTAACACACAAAGTTTAACGATAAGCATAATTCGCCAAAAAATCACAAATCGAATACTGTAGAATACAGTTGTGCCAAGGGGAAAGTTTATGTGGAGATCAAAAGTGAGAACATAAATTGGAGAAGGGCTTGGCTTCCAGCGTATAAGTACTATGTTTCTAAGAAAGCCCAGGAAGTACACCTCAAAAGTTTACATTACACATACCCTACTAATCACCTTGTTGCTAGATTTGCCGATATTGACTCTTCCTGTACAGTTTGTGAACAGAATATTGAAACAATGCCTCAGCTTTTTTATGATTGTAAAATTTCCAAAAGATTTTGGACAGATTTGGAGTCTTACTTCTTTGAACCCACCAACTTTGTCTACTCCTTTAACCCTAAAGATAACATATGCTACAACGATAATTCAAATAATGATGCACTAGAGTATCTTACTAATTTTGTTCTGCATGCAAAATTCTTTATTCACAAGCAGAAACTCACGTCCTAATTTTATACCCTTTTCTCATAGAATTTAAATCTCCTATTGAAGTCACGTATAGGTTGGATAACAAGAAAAGTATTAAAATTGTGGATCCTGTAGAGTATTGTTTTCCTGAAACCTCTGACTAACTAGACTTTTGTCTTCTTTATTTTTTGTTTTATCTGTAACAGTCTTTTTTCTTGTTGCATTGCCTTGTACATAATTTTATTAATATAAATTTTTATAAATATCGCCGTACGATTGTACACTTGTTTATGTACTAGTATGGCTTACCTGATTCTTTGTATCCTTCAATTTGTCAATAAAAAAAGAAAAAAAAATTGCCTCACAGCTCGACCCAGTCCAGAGTGTTGAGAAGAAACTGAAACCAGATGCAGCAGGTGCAGGATGAGACTCCTCTTTTATGGGATAGGGACAGTGGTTTTATTAGTTGAAGCCATTCGACATAAAGTCACGTTTTGTCTCAGAGCCATGGTTGCAAAAAAAAAAAACTTTAACCCCAAAGATTTCCAAGCTGAAAATCCTTATTTGGCAGCAGCGGGTGTGCAGGTTGCTTAACTAAGCTCCGTGCAGTTTATTTCTGTTGTTTTGTTTGGTGGTGAAGACTATCACCTGTTGACAACAGATATCTTGTGAAGCTCTTTAGTCAGACACCAGGAATACTTTCACCCACATACTGGAAGAATCAGTCTGCTATTCTGAGCGATTCATTCAAGAAAAAAATGGAGATCACTCAGCCAGAATTTCAACCCATTCTTAGAGTTGGATGTGTTTGAGCTCAACACGTTGTCACATGCACAGTCTATTACTGTATATAGCCTATATATCACAGTTTCAAGTGAGATCCTAGATTATTTTGAAACTACTCAATGACATAATCGTTCGTAATTACCTTTTTAAACTCTCTCTGTGCGGTTAAATGCAGTTCCCATGTGTTCAAACAAGGTGTATAGTCCACATGTCAACCTCCATACATGACATAAAGATCATTGATTCAAAATACTTTACTTTTTCAAGACATAACTTTGATTGTCTTCAACTTTCTCCCATCCTCTGCAACCATAGATGGTTTGCTTCAGCGGCATTGAGGATGGTTTTACCACATATAAAAAAAAAAAAGTGATGTCAGTGCACATTATCTATTGTGTTTCAAGCTGATATTGCTTTATAAAGGCAATACTGGCCAACATTCTGCATATTATGGAATTCTTTGAAGCATTTAGTTCATTTGCCGATGCTAATGTTTGTAACTGCTCGTCCCTTAAGGATTTTCGGTATGAATGAGGTTCCGTGGTTGACTGGTGTTATTAAATTCCTGACTGCCGACTGGCCGGTTCACACTTGGCTTCACACTTCACATCTAGTCAGATGGTGGAGCAGTTGGAGGAATACTAATCCTGAGTTGAGATGCAGTATTTTCCCTTAACTAAAAACGGAACTACAATCCTGTAGTCCAAAATTGTTGTTGCTTTTCTTTTCTCTTTTCTCTGGATGTCAGTTTGACAGATAATGTTCATATCCTGGGGTTGCAAAAACACCTTGAACACCAATGTTTGAGCTGTCGTATGGATGTAGGAAGACAAATGACCAGAGAGACAAAAAGGCCATCACACACACAAAAACAGAGCTCGGGTGGTAAAGGAGTTACAGAAAGCTATTCTCAAATACTTTTAGTGAAGGATAATCTCCACCACATGTTTCACAATCATGAATGCATCACACAGAATACTTTTGAATGGCTGTAAATGCAGATCTGCAAAGGCAGGTCACTTCAGTGAAGTCAATGTCAGTCTCCTTCCTTTTGGCTGTGACGAAACGCTGATCCAATGGAGAGTGTCTAAAACAAGCAGTTCATTTAGCGCTTGGCTGCACCTGCCCTTTTAGCGCTCCAACGGGGCCTTGTCCTCAGCTCGCCCATCCACTGCTGACTCTCTGTGGTGATACACAGCAGCAGAGCCAAGTGCTCTACAGCAGAGATCATCAGCAGCGGGTCCTCAGAGTATGTTCAGAGTGATGCCAAATCATGTTAAAAAAATCTAAATATTTTTGATGAATTAGCCTATTTGTGAAAAAAAAGGATTAATACATTGAAATAAGCTTACTATAGGTAAGGTAGACAGTGTAAGCATGAGCCTACTGAAAATAGAAAGTGAGAAAACACTGAATATTGGTATTATGAATGTTTGAAAATATCCCTGACACAACACTAGAAAGGTGTTAAAAATCAGACACATGTACGCATAGACATTGCACATGTCCCTGTGTGCGCACATCTTTCCTGTCAAACAAATACAGTTATTGAATAAAAAAATCAAAATATTAGGTCAGGAGAGGATACGTTGTGGATCTCCCCCCCCCCCCCTCTCTCTTTCTCTCTCTCTGTGCAGACAGGCAGACAGGCTAATTTTTTATTTGACAAGGAACTGCAGGTGAATAGGATACATAGGAACAAAATTCCTAAAACATAGCACCACTGAAATTCCCCAGTTAATGACTTAAATCAAGAGCCTTTGCCCCAGAAATCTTTAAATATGCAGATTCATTTAGAAGAAATCTACAGATGCAGCCTAAAACAAATACCATCTAAATATGTATTGTAGAAGTTATATTTCCTTTAGGGAAATGAAGACATGGAAGGAAAAGAGACCAATATCTAAAAATTGACCACAACATGAAACATGATTTTGATTGTAAGTTCCTCATCTACTAACAGTGCTTTTAGTTATGTTTGCAGTTCTTTTTGTAAAATTAACAAAATAGCAGTGTTATTTATTCCCGTAACACCAAAAGAATTTAAACGAATGATTGCCATTTGTAAAATAAACACATTATAAGTCAAACCATGCCGCTCTCGTTGGTGCAATCAATTATTCTATAAATGTACGTGAAACTGGTAGCATAGAAAACATGAACATTGTGGCAGGGTTTTCATTGCTATTGCCTGCTCTTGTTATTAACCTAGAAAATACTAAAAAAGACCATGGTCTCTGTGTAAACTGATTATTTTGTAGAAATTTGTTAAGTATTAAAGGATTGTGTGACATAAATGAGTGTGCTCATTTGGATAAGTCCATAGAAGTTGTTACTTGCAGTTAATGTTTGCATGACAATTTTCGCTAGCTGATAATAATAATAATAATAATCATATACATTTTTTACTATAGCCACTATCTTTCCCTACACATAACTCTTTACTGATGCTGTCATGCACAGAAATTGCAGAAAGCAAGAATTTACTAAATGTTTGCACCGAAGGTAATCTTGCAGAATCGTCTAATATTGACCTTCTTGTCTGGCGATAGAGTTGAAAAACAAATCTCTGAGAGTTGAGCACAGCATACTTCCCCGTGTGTGTGTGTGTGTGTGTGTGTGTGTGTGTGTGTGTGTGTGTGTGTGTGTGTGTGTGTGTGTGTGTGTGTGTGTGTGTGTGTGTGTGTGTGTGTGTGTGTGTGTGTGTGTGTGTGTGTGTGTGTGTGTGTGTGTGTGTGTGTGTGTGAAGTCCGTGCTTCATGCGTGTACAGTAATACGTGGATGTTTGCTTGCGTCTTATTGCAAATTGTCACAAGTGAAAATGGATTGTCTGTGTACAGTTGCTGGCTGCCCCAAAGTATGTGCGTCACCAACGCTTCAGACATAAATGATGCTCCATCCCCGTCCTTGACACCACTCACTATAAAAAGAAGGCCTGGATAATTGACTTCCCTTGTGGCTATACAATAATGGCCGTACAGTAATGGTGCATTAACCTCCGCTATACATTAGGAGAGATGGGGACTGATGACACCTGCTAATTTTAGTTTTCTGGATAAACTAAGAAAGGCCTGAGAAGTTGTGAGTATTGGTTCTTTGCATGAAGTGAAGCTTTACATTGCATTTTGGGGGGGGTTTTGTAGAAATTTCACTCTGAAATTAGCTGAGATACCGCTTTGTCGTGAAGACGGAAGAATTTCAGACCAAGATAGTGAAACTTCCGGTGTGAAACAATTATCAGTCTTCATGCTTTGCTGAGCTAACCTGCTGTTGGTTGTAGCTTCATATTGAAAATATACTAAATAGACGTCAGTGGTATAAATGAGTTGTACATTGATTTTGCTTACTAATACAATAAAGCTAGGGTGACAAGTTTTTACACCACGGGCATTCTTGCTTATCTTTTTATATTAGTTTTTGTGTTCCCCAAATTACTTCTAGTTCATACCATTACACACAAATGCATACTGTAAAATTTAAAGAGCTCTGCAAAATTGAAGGCTCAGGTAATATAGTTCCTTGCCTGTGATATGTAGGATCTGTCTGTCACCTTGTGTGTGTGTGTGTATATATGTGTATGTGTGTATAATATTTGATTCTGTCAGACTAGGTAGCTTTTCTAGAGGCCAGGGCAAGGTCTCTTATCACAAAGGTTGAATGAGGAGCGTTTTTGGATGGCATTGTGACAGTCTGTATTTACACTGTATGATATCAAATATGTATCTGAGACTGAGACTCTTTTCCACTTTAGCTGAGAATGTGATAAAAGCTCTTTCTCACACTGCCCTTTTTTGTATTTTGCCCTTGTGGGTTTTATATTTTCACTGATACAAATGACTCATAAAAGCATCTGATGGAGATGTCTGTAAGCATAAAATAATAACTCAAAACACAGTATTCCTCTGGTTTTCCCTTAAGCTTCTCATCAAAATGACAAACACTCTTAAATATTAGACAAATGTAATTAGGTTTATTTTATTGCATGTATGCTCCAGGAAGTCCAGCAGTGATCGATAATATTAAAAAGTGAATGGTTGTCGTGCAGAAGCAGGATCATCAGCTCAATTTGGTTTTCTGTATTTAGAATATAAAATTCAACAAAGTTGAACAGCAGTCTGTCATGAGACAGGCCCTGAGTTGAACTGGAGGAAGAATAAGTGATGTGCTGAGCGAGAGGAGAGACTCTGTCGATGAAGCTATTGGACCAATAATAGAACAGACATAATTGTCTGGCCTTCTGAGTCATCATTGCTCTCTCCGCTGCCAGTGCTCTCCTATCCTGTTTCGACGCTGCAGTTAATGGACCATCTCCTTCTGTCCATCTACTCATCTGTCTCGGCTTCTCTCTTCCCCCCATCATCCCTTTGTTTTAGTGTTATGGGCCGGCCCATGGTATCTCACCCTCGCAGTCACCCTTTCTGCACTTCTTTTCCTTACGTGTGTCACCCCCTAACTTTAAAATATTAATATTACAGTGTGGTCCAAAGGCCCACTATCAAAAAATTCAATACATGATTTCACTATAGTGCTGTATAGCTGAATAATGTATATGGATAAGGAAAATGACCTAGATAATGTGAGGTTTACGGCTGGATTGCAGCCAAGTGTAATGTATACAGGATGTTAACATTAGCGCACAGTGATCCTCATACCAGACAAGATGATCCATTCCAAAGCAAAGAAAATTCCTAAACGTGACATCTGTCATCCTGTAACGACTGTGTTTGTTGACACTAGACAGTCTTCACAGTTACCCGCCTGCCTTGTTTGCTGTATGCAAAAACATGTAATTTGAATGTCTGATGTGGTGAGTAAAGCTACTGTGCACTCACTTGCATATAGTGATGTTAATATATTGCCATTCGAGGTTGTAGTTCGTGGTGATGTTGAATTGTGTTTACAATGTTAGCAGCTTATAATATAAAGAGCTGTCAAAGGTTCTACTTGAAATATTTAAACTCACTAGACTTTAAGAGACTTGGTTGGATCCTGTCATTAAACCAGGTGACTGTTTTTCTGTGTCCTTATCTGACATCAACATTATGCTTTATGATGAATCATGCACAAGGTTAAGGATTAATACAAATTGTTTGATTAATTGATTGCTAACTCTTAATGACTTTGATGCCCTGCCATATTTGTGGTATAGGGAGGGTAATATTTGTTATCTTGGTTCAAATACTGTTGCGTAAAAGGACAATTTTCCATCCACTGTATTTTCCATCTGGTTTTAATGAAATTTTTAGCTGCTCAAGAGATCTTGCTGCAGTCTAGCAACAACTGTAGTCCCACAGTAGGCTATATTTTGTTCACAAGTCATTAAGTTAAACATTGTATCATTATTTGCATAGTGATATTTTGTTTTTTTTACAGTATGTTGGATTTCTGTTCTGATAGGCTGTGAACCTTTGAGTGTTATGCTTCTGTTCGTTACACCATAAGCTGGGCCAGAATCCTATTGATGTTGTAATTCCGTAGCTAATAGAGATTGATGAAAGTCATAATTTACTGAATACCAGGTGTACAAGAAGTCAAATGTCTGGCATAATAATGTTTAGCTTGAAACTAATGAATTAATTCCTCACAAAACTAATTTTAAATGTCTCCATCCCTCTGTTCTTCCTCCAGGGTTGTCTCAGCCTCGACCCCCAGAGCAGCCCCCTCGTCCTCACCTCTTGGACCAGCAGCTCAGCGTGGCGAGGCCAGGGAAGATGGGCCGGAAACTGGACCTTTCAGGCCTGACTGACGATGAGGCGGAGCACATCTTGAAAGTTGTCCAGCGAGACATGAAGCTGCGAAAGAAAGAGGAAGAGAGGCTGAGGTGAGATGGGATTCCCCTGCCAGCGCTTTTGTTTCTAGTAGTTTTACAAATTGAAGGCGACACATGCAGGGTGATTTGAGTGGAGCTGATAAAAAGGGATGACACTCGCCTGTGAGTAAATATGACCAGATATAGTTGTGTCCAGCTGGCTCAGCTGACAAAAACCCTTCTACATCCACATATAGGCTACATTGCCCTTTCTACTTTACGATACATAACAAGTAATACATTTTTAGTATTGACAAGACCAGAAACAAGTCTAAAGGTGTAAGGAATGGATTCAATTGTGTGTTTATCTGCTCTAATGTAACCTGCCGATGTTAGCGTCTGGCTAGCTTACCACCTACAGTAGTAACCACATTTTACTTCCAAAGAACAAATATTATTTTGTTGGTTTACAGGTTAACTTAGAATAAAACCTGTTCAAGAGTGGAACGTTCAACCTGAAAGAACCAAATGTTTTTTTTTTTTCAGAGTTTAAAACCGTTCAGGATGCTCACTTTTTTGCCTGAGGCTTGTAACTTTAGCTTCAGCATATTAGCATAACGTATGTGTAATCATGTGTTTTTTCTCTCGTTAGCTAGCTAGCTAGCTAAGCTGATAAAATCGCCACAATCCTCATTTCAGCCAACAAACATTATGGTTGCTGGCCAGAAATTAAGACTTCTTTTTTTTATGTTTGTGCAAAATGTAATTATTAAAATAAAAAGTGAGTGGTGATTAAATTGGTAATTATGGCACAGTCAGGAGCTGTAAGAAGGAAGGTGCTTGTGTTGTAATTTCTGGCAGGTCTGTGGGAGTCAGTGGGTCCAGGCCTCAAGGCTCTGCTCCAGTGTCACAGTTTCTTACTTAACATGCGACAAGTGCTGGCATGTTTCTCCTTGTCCTTCTCTCCTTCCATCCCTGCCTTGTGACAGCCCGTAGTCAGAGGGGATTCAGTTTGGTTGTGACAGGCTTCAATGGGGGTTTGGTCATCAAATCAGTGTGTCAGCTTTGTGTTGTTTCAGCAGGACTACAGGGGGAAGTTTTAGTATTAAACTCCATTGCATCTAATGTCACAACAAAATCCAAAATGTGTTTTCTGCCATGTTGTAAGTGTGGTTGTACCCTATAATTACACAGAAATGATCCTACCAGGCCCTAGCATCAGCTATTTTGTTATGAAGATTTGATGTCTTTCTTCAGATGTGAACGGGCATCCTCAGTGGTTTTATATCCTTGAGTGGATGCCACGAGTGATTAGGCTGCTTTACTCAGAACACTAAACATCTTAGCTGTACTCTGAGGAGCAAAGTTGCTCTACAGAAAGCAGCCGTTGGTCTGCGCAGCTTGAAATTGTACTTATTTTCCCAGAATGTGTTTCAAAGCAAAGATGTATTCCCAAATTACTGGGCTGTAAAATGTTCTCCCACCAAGCTGTCATAAATGATCAAAAATAATGTATGCCTCTCAGGCTGTTATTTCTGCTGTTTACTGCAAAAAAGATGAGCATGTTAAGGTTGACTGCAGTAGCAGGCAGACATTGATGAAGCAACCGTTCTTCATAAAAGCAATAAAAAAAGGCTCTGAAATGTGCTTTTATTGAGGTATTGCAACTTGTTAAACATTTAAAAGCAAAGTTTCCAAAATAAATATTTGATGCAAACTGACAAACTAGCTTGTGTAAATTACTGTGTTACACACAGCTGATATAGTGATTTCATTCCTTGTTGTATTTGGTCAATTAGTGTTTTTACTGTTAGAGGTTGTGCAATGCCTCCTGAACACCTTGATGACTCTCTCAGCATCAGCACTCGTCACACGTGTCGTACTCTTTTTGTAATTTATTCACAGTAATGGAAAAAGTAATCAGATCTTCTTCTAACTAAGAAAAGTTAGGCTGGTCAAATACTCCAATACAAGTAAAAGCCTTCAATATTAAAGTACAGAAGTATTAACAGCAAGATATACACTACATTCTACAAAAAAAATAAAAGTTTCAGCTTCTGAAATGGGAATATTTGTAGGTTTTATTAGTCAGACACAACAAGCAATCTGTAGTCATTACCTTGAACGTTTTCACAATTTTCTGGCATTTTACAGACCAAAGTAATTATTTTGGACTTGAGTTGCAGCCCTAGTGTCCTTTTACTGTTTACAGTATTCAGTAACACAACAAGGAAATAATCTTTCTAGTTTCCTATTATTTATCAGATGTATTTGTGTTATTAGTAAATGATTATTTCCTTGTTGAAGAGTAGTGCATGCATGTTCCAACTCTGATATGCTTAAACATACAAGTATCGGTCACTTTTACAAAGTTTTACTTCCATTTTCTCTTAGGACATGTCCATTTTGACATGTTTTATTGAACTATTGTCTTGAATGCTTGTGCGTTAGCTTTTGTGAAACCAATCAGGTTACAGAAAGAGAGAAACCCAATTTACCTTTCATAAGAAATGTAAAACGTTTATAGTATAGAAATATGAAAGCGTGTTTACAGCAGATGGTGGTTTAGTGTTTCAGCAGATAGCTCTCTCCCTGTGGGTTTTATCGTTTCCATGCATGGATGACATTTGTTTTTCTTACTTGAATGAAGTCAGCCCTGCAGAGTTGTAAATTACCCTGTTGAAGGATTCATGGGATAGTTTACAAGCCTCAGCTGGCCCTTTAAATGCTCCATTTTAATTTTCTTCCATGCTGAATAATAAGAAAGGCAAAACACTTAAATGATATTACCTTACCTGTCTCATAAATGCAGAACTGTAATACATATGTAAATAAAGTCATGCATACTGCTCTAAGCCAAGTTAGGGGCAATCTACACAGTTTTTTAGTTCACCGCAAGTGTCATTGTCGGCTAGTTTATGACTTATCTGCAGTTTTATGCTTTTATTACTGTGTGAGGGGCTTTTTAATATGTTGTATATTATGTATATTATAAGAACATACATACAGGTTTAAAGGCTTTAATGTGGTGTTGACAAAATCAGATTGTCCAAGTTTAAATTCCAGGCAATAAAGAGACAGTACAGTACAATGCACCGAGAGTGGGCTTCCCTGTCTGAACATGGTCCTTATTGGTCAATATCTGATGTGTCGGAAATACAGTAGACAATTATCAGGGGTCATTAGTGATGATATATTTAATGTTGCTAGGCTGCAGTATAAAGTGCTTTTAAAGGGTGTGTTTTTTTTCTTATCTTTTTTTCTTTTCTGTCTTAAATTCTACCCTTGGGACTATTAGTTTTATCATTTTATGGTGACGACACACTGCTCTACAGCACTTTCAAAATTAGTCTGGCTAACTCAAATGTAAGCCCATCTTCTGTTTTTAGAAGAATCGATAAAGCTGATGCCATTATTGTTGGACATACTGAAAAAGCATTCAAAAGAAATGACAGTAAGGATGACCTGAATCCGGGGTTCTGGTTTGGCCAAATATTGTGCTTTTGATGGCATATTATTTCTGCCGAACATTAGAATTTTTTTCCCACCAAACCCAAAAGAATAAATTGAACATTCACATTGTTAAGAGTTGCTGAGACACGTGAATAGAACAGAACCGTTGTTAATGTTATTAGAAATACTTAACTTCAGTTACTTCAGGTATTGTAAGTCCTATCACTTACGTTTTTGACCACCACAGGACTATGGAGATATGTTTTTCAGAGTGGATTCTTGTTTTGTTGGTAGTCTGGGCATGTTAACAGTTGGTGGCGGTTATGTGCCAAAAAAATGCTCCAGCAAGGGCAAGAAAGAAGAAGACTGCAAGCAAACGGGGTAAACAAAGTAGATTTGTAGGGTATACCATCTGCACTTTAAATGTTTTATGAGGAAGGAAATGCTATTAATGTTTATTCGGCCTCAAACAACCACCGTTTTTTGGTGAGTACATTACTGAATTTTGTCCATTCACACTTGAGGCATCTCTTGAGGCATTTCTGCTTCCCCAGTGTCTAGTGGATATCCTAGGAGCTCAAATTAAAATGAAAGGAGACTGTATGGGTGCTATTAAACCTGGAATACTTTTTGAAGGTTTGAGTTCATTAGCTTCTACAGACTGAAGTGTTGGCTTCTTCAGTTTATTTTGTTATTTTCTGCCAATGGTTTTAACTGTGAGCCATGGCATAACTTTTTTCGCAGTAGTACAACGAAAATAAAGCTCTAGTAACCTATATCCATCTGGTTTGCTAAAGAGCGACAGTGCGATTCTGCCAATTAGAGAGGGTGAAAAGCTCAACCTCTGGCCTCCGCTGTCTCGGTGGCCATACAGTTGGAGAGGCTCATTATGGAGCAGCAGGAGACTCAGCACAAGCACTCGCAAGCACTCCCAAGGGAATCAAACTGGAAAAAGATTGTAGATAGAAATCCACCACTGCCTCGGTGTGAATTGTTAGAAGATGGCTGGAACTCCAGCTATTGGTGACTCTTACGGGTAATATGCTCTCAGTGTTAGGAAGGATCCACTTTATACATGTGTCTGCTAGGTCGTTTTATGGATAGGCCAATTACTGTACCTGCAACGCTTCCTTCAAAACTCATTTCAGTTGCAGCTATGACAAGTCCATTCTTCCTGTACAATGCTACATGGATAAGTCTTGATTATTTGTGAAGTTGTGGGCTGATTCACTCCACAGTCATTCTCACTCTATCATAATCTTTGGCTCTTTCTTTGTGCTTAGTCATTGGCCTGGCTCATGAATGCAGCCCTTTACCAGAGGGTGATATTTTGGCGTCAGCAGTTTTAATTAGTCTGTAAAATAGTGACTGTTTTTGTACTTAAATTGTGATGTTGTTCGGGTGACCAAATGTCCTCTTTTGCCCGGACATGTCCACTTTTTACATATTGTCTGGGGGAGTTTATAAATTCATGAAAATGTCCAGTTTTCACAGTTTTTCACGGGACTAAGTGTGTACTTAAATTGAGTGGCGCTTTGCATACAACACAATTGCGTGACGTAATTCCCAAGAGGCTGGCTGGTGGCGACTCTGCGACGCACACATACAGGGAGCAGATCAGACGGGAGCACATACAGTGAGCAGATCAGACAGGGAGCAGATCAGACGGGAGCACATACAGGGAGCAGATCAGACAGGGAGCAGATCAGACGGGAGCACATACAGGGAGCAGATCAGACAGGGAGCAGATTAGACTTTTTTTTATATTCAAATTAGGTGAATATAAAATGCAGAAACGCTGCTTCACAGTTAAACCGCAAACAAACTTTCCACGTACCGGAGTGCACCGTGTGCAAAGCTAGCACATATGTTTCAGTGTCTAAAGGTGCTGGAGATCTCAAAGCTCACATGAGCACCAAAAAGCCTTATCTTATTACATTAAAAAGGTTTTAAGAGATTTAGTTGAAGCAGGATTTTGAAGCTGACACAGAATAGGTCATATTTAGAACATTATTTCATATTTATTTATTTATTTATCTATTTGAAAAGTTCCATTATTTTGTTACAGGTTGTTAAATATTTTATTTTATTACATAAGTTATTTTTATACCATTGAGGTATATAAAGCATGTTCTTTATTCTCTAAGAAGCCTGTCTGAATTTGGGTTTCTAGGCCTGGCCAAGTGTCCTATTTTTTTTGGAAATCAGAATATGGTCACCCTAGATGTTGTGTTCAGACAAGTGAGGCTGAGCACTATTCATCTTTTTAATGTTCAACGTTGTAGCTTTAATCAGACCATCTGTAAGACTGACTTGTTCACTTCTACATAGTATTTTAATTTTTCCACATTTCAGGCACGCAAAGGCTGGAGCTTCTCTTTTTCTTTTTCTATATGTCGGCTGTTTGTTTTAGCTCCAGTGAATGTGACAGGCAGGCAGGTACAGGGAGCAGGAGTCATATTGGGAGGTTAGATCTTTTTGAGAGAAGGTGGCAGGGGATGTCACTCTTTCAGGGCAGGATCTGACCTCTATTTCCTCCTATATTAATTCTCTTGGCTCTCTGTCTAGAGATGACACACGTACTGACACACGCTCAGCTATCCACAAAAAGAGGACAACAAACTAGATTTTATCTTGGCTCAAAAATAATATCATAACTTTACTTTGGAGCCAAGATAAAAGCCAGTCTGGTTATGTTTGTCCCATATAGCTCGGTATTCATGACAATCAAAATGTAATTGGATTTCAGAGCACAAGTAGTCAGAGGATGTTACTCCTGGATGCAGGACAGTCCCTTTGGGCTGCAGTGCCATCTCCTCTATTAAAGCAGCGCCTAATGGGTACAGATCCACTGGGGTCATGTCCTTTACACTGTCGGCTTGAATAGTCTTTGTATTAGCTTGTTTATTGTTTGATGACGTGGCTCTTTAATGAAGCAGGTTTCCCAGACTCGTGAACTGATGACCTGAACTTTAGAAATCCTGAAATCGTGTAATTAGTCCAGCGCAGCTTTGTGGGTGGTTGAATAGCTCCATTGTGTCAAACAGACTTTCTTCTCAGAGGTGTTTATTCTGTGCCATAATCCAGTGTTGGGTCCTATGTTAACATGTGATGCTCTTTCACATGAAACGGCCCAAAGCTGCGGGGATGTAAATGTGTAACCACACACACACAGAGACAGATCGACAATTAAACAGCTTTATGTTGCTTATTGCCACACCTCCCTACATCTTTAGCATTAATTGTCTGAAGCAGCCAAAGAAGAGTTAATTTCAGTCTGCCTGTTGTTGTGTTCTCTTGGCTGCGGTTCTGTTTTGGTGGGGATTAGCTGTGTTACGTTATTGGTGTGGGTTGTTTGTCTGAGTCATGTTGATGTGGATTGTTTTTGATGTGGACGTGCTGCGTGTGTCTCTGTGTTTACGTGCTGATCTCGAGCAGTGTGTTATGTGTTTGTGCACAGCGAGCAGGAAGGACCAATCCATTTGACCTTTTTTATCTGTAGTCACATTGGCAGGTGTATTAACAGTACATTTTTGTGATTCATCATATTTCATGGTCTGCCAGGGAAACATAATGACCGATACAGTGCCCCATTAAACTCACACTGCCATGCTTATTTTACCATCTTTTTTAATCTTTTGTTTTTGTTTTTAGACATTTGTTTAATAAAAAATGTTTTCCCTGACTCCTGGCTACTTTACTAGTATTATTAAATGTTTTTAAAATATGTTGCCTTTATTTGACAGGATTAAGCAAAGGGCTGTGGGTTGGAATTGAAACCTGGCTGCAGTCAGTACTCATTCTTAGTATGCTCTACCAGGTGAGCTAAAGCTGGGGAACAACAGTCCTTACAAGTGTGTGTGCATCTGCATGAGTTACATATATAGCTGGGGCCCATTCAATTTTTTTTATACTAATCTAGACACTGGGAAAAACAGGTAAAACTGAGACTTTCCCGGCGACTGGTAGGCTCACCGTTTAACATTAGACGGGACATCTGGTTAGCCTGGTCTGAAGTAGCTAACATTAGTTATTTAGCAAGATGTAAACTTTGGCCGTGCAAATTTAGCTATTGTATAAGGTGAGGACTTTTAAGTGAAAGGCAGTAATCAAAACGAACAAATGCCATTTCATCATCTCTTTATAAGAATCACATTTAATTCAATTCAGACCAGAACATAATGCAGAAAGAAAGGAAAAAAATCAAACGCAATCTGATTTGCATGCAAAATATTGTCGACGCCACCTGATTGGTTTTCAAATGATTGAACTTGGTTGATTTGGCTTGGGAGTGCGGACTAGCAGCTGTCAGGTAGCTTTGTACCTCAAGCTACCTGGGTGCCCCATGTTTTGACCTGACCTTTTCTGCTGTCAACATTTTAATAATGCCACCCACTCCTATGAGACAGGGCCGAGTGTTCAGGTCAGCAGATTTATAAACATTAAAGTGCAAGTATTCTGCTATAGGAATGATTTATTTTAACTTTTTATCATTCAAAATATTAAAATGACTCTGACATGTCAAAGGATAAAATAAGCAACCCCCCGTCTTCTGCTCCCTTTGCTGGTTTGCAAGGAGGCTTTAAAAGCATACAGAAGCAGAGCGAGTTTCTGATCAGCTTGGTTGTGCTTTAACTTGCTTTCATGTATTCAGGGCTGTTGAGGTGATCTGTACTGCTGCCACAGACTCTGTGATTTGTAATTAGTCTTTAATATGGCCCTTAGTAGATGGTATTCAATATAATTAAACTTAATTAGCAGACAAAAATATAGCCCTCCTGACCACGGCAATTATACATGGCTCATGCATACTGTGTTCAATCTCTCTCTCTGTCACGCACACACACACACACACACACACACACACACACACACACACACACACACACACACACACTCTGAAGTCTATTTATCATAGGTGCAGCAGCTCATAATGCAAAGAAAGTTACAGAAAGAATTGTACATCTTATCCATACATTTTGAATGGTCAAATCTATATTCACGTATGACATACATGTTTCCTATTTAAATACTTAGTAATACTGTATACAGAAGCACTCCAGGCCTCGAGAGTGATTCAATATTTATGCAATTACTGCAGCATTATTATTGCAAATTTAATTTCCACTATTATAGCAAGCATAATCCAAGAATTAAAGATACATCTGAACATATGTCAGTTGATATATGTATGTGTGTGTGATATATGAAATTTGTCTAATTTAAAGTAGACATAGACATTTGGCACATAAAATTCCTAATAAAGGAAAGTGTGCATTTTTGAGGACATCCGTCTGTGTGTGTGGACTACCTGTACATTTGCAGACTCCTAAGCAAAGCGTCTTAAACAGACGGTAGTTTATGGCGTCTGATGGAGAAAGATTCTGATTTCCCCCGAGTGTTACATATCAGCAGCTGCGCAGCGCTGCTGTCCTCTGGAGCTGCTGAGCACACGGGATCGGCTGATGAGATAGTGAAAATAATCCACCTCGGCTACTTGTGACACAGTCGCTTTCATACTTCACACACCGCTTTAGTGTTTCCAGCTGACTGAGTAGGTTCCATTCCAATAACTGTGCGTGTGTGTGTGTGTGTGTGTGTGTGTGTGTTAGCTCTTGCGTGTGTGTTGCATTTTAGCTTTTGCTAACCAAGGGTCAAATGGAGGTGAACGGATCAGAGCTCGGCCTGGGCTTCCTCCAGATAAACATGTTTTACACCTAGATAGGATTAAGACTAAGACACTCAGAGAAATCGTCTGAGCTGTTATTTTGATATTTGTTCAGGTTTGCAGTGATGACTTCTGCTGCTGGCCAAATGTCAAAGGGGGTTTTGACTCAGGGGATAGTTGGTTGCAACACGAGGAGGGTTTTATCTCAGTCCCTGTCTCTTGATTCTTTTTAGTTTTTAACATCTCCATTTTGGTATTTTCTATTTCTACCTCTCTATTTTCCATTCAATGGTCCTATCCTTTTAAATTCTCCGTCTGTTTCTTTCTTCCTACCACTGCAGAGCCTCATTAGCAGTAGCCATGTTGTGTTGAGATGGAGGGCAGTGTTGGATGAGCTGCCCTTTGTCCAGAGGGGGTGAGTGAGGCTTGGCCAAACAGCATGGAGACTTTTCTTTTTTTTCTAAATATTTGCCACACTTTTCTCACACGTGCTCTGCATTACACCCAGGCCAAGAGACAAAAGACTCGTTTACCTCCCAAAAAGCCAAGTCACCCATGGGCCTTATCTCCTGTGTGACATTGAAGTGTTTGAACTTCGGACGGCAGTGTTAATTACGAGAGCTTGTGCTGTTTGCAGAAGTGTTAGACAGCGAGGCAAGGTTCAAGTGCTCGGACACAGTCGGTTACCCACAGCTTCAGAGAGGTTCTGTCTTTGTGGGAGTACAAAATGAGAGCAAGTGAAGGATCCTCTGTGGGATTACAGTGTGTCTGATAAGCGAGGAGGGAGACAGACAGTACACTCTGCACAATGTGGCGTTTGGCTCATTACCGAAAATAAATCTTGGTGTTAAACCTTCTGTTTTGTCTCTTGTTCCAGTTGTCTTCTTCTTCCTCCAGAGTGTGTTTTCTGCTATCATCCCATCCCAACAATGTGCTGTCCGATACTGAATGGTAATGCTAAAGAGGGGAAAATGGATGACTTTACAAATCATCATGTGTTTTTAGATTCATTATCAGCAAATAGCTGTTAGCTGCAAAAGTTTCATATATTTCTCTCACCTTCTCCTTTCATTTTTCCTCTTCTTTGGGTTTTACTAGGGCATCTCAATGTAAGCATCATTTCATAATGGTAATCAAATATTTAATCAAAGTGAGCGCAATAAGCAAAGCCAAAACAAAATCTGCGTATGACTCTTTTAAACCAGGATCTACCCAAAACTATTACCCAAATAGAAAAGAATATGCCAAAATTCACTGCTTACATCTTCTGCAATTTAAGTTTCAGCCCTACAGGATTGATTTGTAAATGTATTTACTCTAGCTGCCACTTTGTGAATGTTAGGTTATCCAAAGAAAGAAAAACTATTTTACCTTTTCAGCCAAATTAGCTTTACATTAAGTGTGCTGCAGATTTTAAAAGATTAAGAGGCGTTGTCCTTAGAAAGGGTTTGTGGACCAATTGGCTAGAAAATGCTTAATTCCCTGTGAAGGCTCAGGAACAAAGCAACGCATCAGCTGAGGTTGGCAGCAGAGGTAGTCTGTATACATCACATCATCTATGATGAAGCAGCGTTGGTAATACATCACACATTCTGCACCCATGCCGGGACACATAAAAACACACATAATTAAATTAGTGATGATTTTTCCTTACAGTCCTGTGCTTCATGTACCCAATTAGATGGGAGATCTTCCTCTGCTCCAGTATTGTTGACCCCAAACCTCAGCAGCTGTAATTTATGAGATGGATCTAATGTGTATAAAACAGAGAGACTCACTCAGATTCAGAGAGACTCACTCAGACTCAGAGAGACGACGAGGTTAGCTGGTTAGCAGGGGTTGAGGCTGGGAAAGGAGTGTTTTTGCCTCATGTTAAAAAAGAATTCCGGCCATTTTCTACATTAATCTTGATCGTCATGAATATGCGTGTAATTTCAATAAAAAAGCTAACTGTACGAGCTTCCACTGAGCTGAGACAGCCAGTTTTTGAGTGCCTTTGTGCCTCTTAACAGATATAAAATGCAGTGGCGTGGCTACGTCCTCCAAAGAACAGGTCATGTCCTGTCATGAAGTTTATTCCCCCCCCCCCCCACACACACACACACACACACAAAAAAGCAACAACAACAACAACAACAACAACAGTAGTGCGGTAGTATCTGATAGCTCCTAGCTGTCGTCTGGTCAGCCAGGCTCCTGTGATAATCATTCTGACAACAATCCACGGAGTGGCGGTGGTGTGGTTATGTCCTCCAGAGGACAGGTCTTGTCCCGTCTTGAAGTTTATTCCCCACATTAGCCACAACATTGCCGCGCCGTGAATTGTTGTCGGTATGATTATCACAGAACCCTGGCTGAACACACTCACCGGACGGCACCTAGGAGCTAGCAGCTAGCAGCTACCACCAACAAGCTAACGGCTACCGCAGGATCAAGACCGGGACCAGGGTAGGAGAATTTAAACAATGTCTTAGTTGAAAATGCATCTTGTTGTCATGTCAGGGGCCTGTTCGTGTTACACAGATATTTTAATTGCATTTTATTTCTGTTAAGAGGCACAAAGACACTCTAAAACTTGCCCCGACCACTGCCGTTTTAGCCTAGTGGAAGCTCGTACATGCTCGTACACCACGTGTTGCCTGCACTGATTCGGGTCGGGGGGGTTTTCGGTCGAAAGTACATGCATGTTTATGACGATCAAGATTAACGTACAAAAATAGCCGGAATGAGGAAGACCTCTCTGGTTCATTTTGGGTGGCCATAGCATTATGATTTCCTCTCTGCTGGATATTATTTACCCTCTGCAAACTGCGTGCGTGCTGTTTTCTGGGGGCTGGAATTTACTGTCTTTCTTTGAGGAAATGGGCAGAGCCTGATCAATATCTCCCTCAGGACTGTTCCTGTATTCCATCAGTCAACTCAACACAGTGGATGACCCACTTTGACGCTGTGTTCAATTTCTGTCTCCTCTCTGTGTGTCTCTTTGTATGTCTGACCTGACTCTTTCTACCTGTTTACTCAGTATCTTTCCGGCACTATCTCTTGTACTCCTCTCATAAAAGTGTGTGTGTGTGTGTGTGTGTGTGTGTGTGTGTGTGTGTGTGTGTGTGTGTGTGTGTGTGTGTGTGTGTGTGTGTGTGTGTGTGTGTGTGTGTGTGTGTGTGTGTGTGTGTGTGTGTGTGTGTGTGTGTGTGTGTGTGTGTGTGTGTGTGTGTGTGTGTGTGTGTGTGTGTGTGTGTGTGTGTGTGTGTGTGTGTGTGCGCCACATATTCCATGGCAGCACTGCATGTGTGTGTACAGTATCTGTATGCTGTACCTTCTGTTTTGGCAGGTGGAGGTGATGGCTTCACATAGCTGATATGCTCAGCTGGCTTTGCTCTCTTTTAAAGCCCATTACTAATGAGCTCCACTATTAAACTCTCAATTAAAACAAAGCCACTTGGTTTTCTGTTTTTTTTTCTCACACCCATAAGGATTATTGACTGTTTTTAAAACACATCTTAAAACACTTTTATGACTGAGTCTTGCTTTTATGTACAGTTACAGATTCAGATCCTGCCCACTTTTAATGCTGGTGTTGCTTCTATTTTATGGTTTATTGACTAAAACTCTAATTTTAGGCATCTTGTGATTCCTGTTTTATTCCTGTTCTCTTCTTTTGCTTGTGCTTATTTTGAGCTTCTTGTGTGTTTTACTATTCTTGTTTGATATGCCATTTTGTAAAGCACGTCATAGAAACTGATTTTACAAGAGTGCATTAAAGACACATTTCATGAGAAACTCATTTTTTTTTGTGCTTGAAGTATCCCAGTATCACCAGTTTGGATCTTTAATGATTCTCCTAGCCTTTTTCTTGGTAGCACCTTATGTAAATGCATGTTAGGGCACCACTTATTGTTTGGCTGCAGTAACCACTCTTTGCAGGGCTATGCAGTCCTGTTCAGTGCTGTCTCTGTAGCAGGCAGTGATGTTCCTCACCAGGACGCCCTCAATCATGCAGGAGTAGAACAGTCTCTGCCTTGCCTTTCTCACCACTGAGTCAGGATGCAGCGCCTAATGCCAGGATCAGACTATAAGATTAGCCCAATTTTGACCCAACAGTCATGTCGCAGACCGACAGTCAGAGTCATGGCCAATGATGAGCGTCGGGACCAAAGAAAGGGAGTCTTTATCTCTTGTAGTGTGTCATAAACGATCAGCAATCTATCGCGTGGGAGGCTTCACGGCCACCAAAGTCTATCATGTCAGAACTTTTAGTCTTTTTCCGCCTAGTGGGACATGCTCTAAGACATGTTCCTTGACGTTGACCAGTAGGACGAGAGAGTTCTGTCTGGTGAACATTTGTAAACATGTTCGCTGGAGCAACGAGACACACATTGCCCATATAGGCTTTGTGTCATGGCAGGGATTGCGCCGCGTCCCCACGAGCATGCAGTGGGTTTGCCACTAGCAGTTGATCAAGCAAAGAAAACAACCCCGGTGGCTGAATCTGATTGGATGAACGCTTCATGTTGGATGTGTGCTCCAGGATTTCAAAATGGAAGAAGTCTGATCCTGGCACAAGTCAGACAGACCATCGGTGTTGTGGACACCAAGGTAAAGCTGTCCTCCCTCTCCACCCAACTACCTTGGCAAAGGAGCGCCATATTTATGTCGCAAGCATATCGGAGCAGACTGGGCTTTTCAGGAGGGGGGATTTAAAAAATAGGCGCTAAACCAACTTTTACAGACCGAGGGTAAAACAGGTATATTTAGTCAGACAAAAAATTTCCGAGTGTGCGCAGACAGTAACGTTTCTTGGAGCCCAGCAGAAACAGTCCCTGTGAAAACTAAACAACTCTCCCTACACTTCTCATGACCTTCGACCACAATCAGAGTAAATACAGAGGACATACCAGATTATTGCTACCTCCAGTTTATCCAAATTAAAGATGCCTAAAGTAAAGTGTTGTTGTTGTTAGAAACTTCGCTAACCACCGTCTTGCCCTCTAATCAAAGTAAAAATACCTTTAAATGTTAAGTTATCTTTTCTCAAATATACAGAAATTAGATGTAATGACATATTTATCACAAACAATCATCCTCGGAGCATTCAGTATATTGGACGTCATTGAATGGTCAAATTATTTTTATTTTTATTTTACTTTTATTTTTTTTAAACCAGAACACCATACACCTAACACATGGGCCAGACATGCACAAAGACTTTTTCCATGACTTGTAATCAAAACAACCCAATAATGACAGTATAAGGCGTCTAAAGAATGTACATCACCACCATTAAACTTTCCTGTGGCCTGAGGTGAGAGGAGCAGGCGCCGACCTTGATGGTATAACGTGATAGGTTAAGACACCTGTGAGTCAATATCTGTATTATTAATAATAATTTATGTAAATCATGCATAACACTTGACAGTGATGTATTAACTGAGTGATTTAAACTTTATAAAATCTGTTCAACGTTATGCTTTAAACCAACAAATGTCTGTTTGTTTGAATATCTGTAGTCTTTATGCACATGCCCACCCACTTAAATGAAATCAAACTCTAAAGACTCACTCACTCTCTATTGTTTCATCATTTGGTTGTACCACTCTGCCACCTGTGGTCGTTTTTCAAGTAGCATGTGTTTCCCAGGCGAGCCATCGCTGGTTGAGGGACTGGTTTCTGGAGATTATGAGTCACAGCTGGTGCTGCGGTTTGGTTCGCCCTCCTCTGTTGAATGACAGCAGCAGCTGTGTGTTCTGATAAAACTGTTGTTTTGGTAGTAAACCAGCAAGCTGAACACTCAATACAGATCCTCCTTTCTCAAATGTTTGCCGATGGTGGATTGTTGGAATGTAGTTTATTCAACATTTCTGAGCCCTTGAACCTGTGGCCCAGATCGCTTTCTGTCGAGTTAACAAAAGCCACCACTACTGGTATAGTTCCATAGCAGTTTACTTGACCTGGTTACATCTACCATGTGGTAAATAATAGGTAGGAGGGCTGAGCGATATGGAGAAAATCAGACATCTCGATATTCTTGACCAAATACTTCAATGTTGATTATTGCAATGATATAAGGGTAAACAGTTGGTGCGTTAACAGAATATTTTTACTATTAGATTTGAGATTGTTAATCATTAATAATGTGGATATGATTAAGTGGTTAAAGGCAAATAACAGAACAGCTAGAACAGTATGTTCGCAGCCTTTAAAACCAGTAAAAATACATTATTTTCAATATAAGGATTTTACGATATCAGAAATCTATACAGTATCTAGACTCATAGTACGATATTGATATTGTTCCGCCATAATTGGCAGGTATCTTTTATCTACTCCCTATTTGCACTTGGATCAGTATCTGTAGGCACTCTGTTAGCTGTTTAAAGATTGTGTTCTTGTTCTTTTTTCTGACTAACCATCTGAGGCTAATGTGTTGCTAAAACAATATTGTCGCAAGTAATTGTTAATGTACTGTGTTTGGCTAACTAGGTTGTGTACTAGATTAACTATATATTGTGTTGTAAACCCTATGGGGACTTAATTAGAAGTGCTATAAAGCAATGTTTTCATGAGTGAATTCCCAATAAAAAACCAAAGTTGGCTTGGCAATGTTTAATGAGAAAGGAAATGCATGCAATGTTGTTAGAACTCAAGGAGGCGGGGCGACGTCTAGCTCAGATCGTGCACCCCATGTAGGCTTAGTCCTGGGCAGCGGCGCACGTTCAAATTTGACTTCCGGCCTTTTGCTGCATGTCATCCCCTCTCTTTCTCTCCCCCATTTCCTATCACTCATCAGCTGCTCTAATAAAGGAAAAAGGCTTTAAATTAAATCTTTAAAAACAGGACACATGCGATGCATTGTTTCTTCTGGATATAAGGGACAAAATAACTTAATTTAATGTCACATTAGACACTAAAAGTCAGGATATCTCAACTTCTGCGGGTTTGGTTTTTGCGTTTTAATTTTTAAATATGTCTGCCTTCATAGGGGCATATGTACAGTTTGACTTGAATTTCAGATGGTCTTCCCAGCTTTTTGATCTAAAGAAAATATTTGGGATTTCAACCTGCTGAAAGGTCGTTTACACCGCCAAATCCAGCCAGAACTTTTCTACACTGTTAAATCTTATTGTCATGCTAGTCTCATATTTGTAACTTTGTCTGAAAGTCTCATGTAATGTATCCACATGTAGAAATATAGCCGTTGCTCTGTGCTTTTCCGCACTCCTGTCTGTATGTTGGAAACTGTCACTGGAGGACAGGAGAGAGTCTGTGATGTGTGATTTGTTGAGAATGTGGCAACTGCAAGGACAGTCATGAGGCGGGGCAGACGGATAAGAGAGAGAGGGGGAGAGAGAGAGAGAGAGGACAGATAGACGGATGGGAGAGAAGAGTTGGAGGATGTTTTTCATCCGTCCTTGATGAGACACAGGAGATGCAGATGCTGAGAGCTCTGCCCTATTAGATGAGGCTACTGCTGGTTTATTACAGCAGCTGCTGTGTGTGTGTGTGTGTGTGTGTGTGTGTGTGTGTGTGTGTGTGTGTGTGTGTGTGTGTGTGTGTGTGTGTGTGTGTGTGTGTGTGTGTGTGTGTGTGTGTGTGTGTGTGTGTGTGTGTGTGTGTGTGTGTTTTTTTTTCTGTTAAGTCAAAAGGAAGATGTATACTGCAGCACTAATCTCTGGCTGTATGATTAAGTGCACACACCAATGGCCTTCTTTTAAAGCATACTGCATTAGATATAGCTGCTGCCGTTTTATCATACATCTCGACATATTGCTGGTGATTGATCATTTCTAGAGGAGTCACACCTCCTGCAGTATAACTGATTGAGAGTGTATTTCAGGGATGCAACTTTGCATTGGCCTGAATGGCAGAAAGACAAAGCATCTGCTATCTTCCACTGCTGTCATGATCCATCCCAACATTGCTGATCCTCTTAAACGGAGAGGCTGTGAGCTGCAGCCATGTGGCAAACCACCACAACACACCCTTTCAGAGGAAGATGGCCAGCAGAGGAGCTGCGGAGCATTGTAGCGCAAAACTTGTCTCCATTTACTTGCTGTGTCAGAGCCAGCTGACTAAAAACTCAGGCCTAACACAAACTGTTGCTGGGCTTCTTTTGTGATGACTTGAAATTAAGGATTTTTTTCTTATTTTTTTCCCCTTCTGATTTTCTATAAGCAACTTTCTCTCTCTTTCTCCCTCTTCATTTTTCTCTTTGATGGTGGTTTTGGCAGGCCCGCTAATACCTTCCCCTGCCATCTATTCCATTTTAACAGGCTCAGTGCCCTTTACGGAAGCCAGGCCAATATCCTTGCTCTTTTCTCTGTAGCTCCTCCCTCCCCTAATAATTTTCAGCCATCATAAACCATTTCTGGCGTGCTACTGTATATCATAGAGTAGGTGGGTGAAGCCTGGGGCGCACTGCTCATCTACTGGTACACATTAGTTCAGTGCCGGGTCCCCGCCAGCTCCACATCTGCATTTACAGTTGTGGTCAAGTGAAGAAAAGCAGGGGTGTAGTCGGGGACATCTGGAGACATGTGGAATACATATCCAGACTTCTCTTTGTCATTTAGGGAAACCCAACATATATCTTTTAATTGCAATTAAATATATAGCCAGCCTGGGTTACATCCTGTTTTCTGTTTAGCGGGATCAACCACTTTTTCATCTGAAGTGGGGAAGACAGATTGATAATCCAATGAAATATTAACATGCAATGGTTCAGCAAACCCTCAGTTCAAACTGACCCTGTCTATTCCCTGTGTTTTAATGGATCCTGATTTTGTGTCCTCTGTAGTGAGGGTTCTGCACAGCTGCACTGCTCGGTTGCCAAGTTGTGAGACGCTAACCCAAATATGTTACTGTAGCTTTGTGATTGCTCTCCGAGGTGGTTGCCAGGCACAACAGCAAGCTGGTTTTTAAATAATCAGATAAAGCAATAAAATATGTTCTGTAAATGGAGTTTGTGATCTTGAAAAAGAACATGTGATAGCATAAAGTGCAGTCTTTAAGTACTCAGACCATTATGTTTCATCTCTGTACTCCAGCACATAGGGTTTGGAAGGAAACAATAACTCTAAGTGTTAAGTGCTGAGTTTCAGCTCTATTTCAAGGGTGTTTACATCCACATAAATCACAAATAAATGGTAGCCCTTTTTACATGCACCTCCTCAAGGTATAAAGCACTGTGAGTTCTACTGTACACCCAATACAGATCTAAGCACCCCCAAAATCCTTAAAGCTGAAAGTCAGCACCACTGTTTTTGTAGTTCTTTTAAATCCAGTGCTGGATAATGGCCAAAACAATGTAAAACATATCACTGTCCAGATACGTACATGCGACACTATAGTGCGTTATTCAGCCAAAGGTGGCCTATTTATTTCAACAATACTACTTTTCTTTCCTTTTTCAAAGTTTCCATGATTTAGGAACAGTGGCTCGGGAAGTAAAATACCACTAAAGTATTAAAATGTACTCCCAGTCTCCAAACCCTCCCATCAGTGTGCAGTCTTTGAAAATGACCTTGTCTGCTGGGCCCATAGGGAGCACTGTTGTCCATGTTGTCAGGCCCGGGCTGGACTGTCTACACACGGCTGCACTTTGTTCGTCCCGCTGGCTGACCACAGACCTCAGACCAGACTGAGTGACACACAAACTTCTAACAGTCTCTGTTTTTAAACCACAACCCTGAATCAGACAGATTCAATACCTGTTTTTTTCATCACTGTATTCAAGCCTAATGCAGTCTAAGTCTGCTCTGCTTTGTTGCTAAAAAGATTTGCTGTGTTTCAATGTTGTAACTTTGTACAATTGTGTTTTAAGTGCTATAAAAAAAGGTGTCTTTTAGTTAATCCTTAACTTGAAAAGCCCATTATCATTCAAGGCCCTATCTCTATGAAAGAACTGTTTAAATTGTATAGCATATAATCCATTCATTCTATTATAATAATTCAATGTATCCTCTGCATTTAGTGCCCTCCTCTGGAGTCATATTTTAGTGCTCTGTTTTTCTCAACTTGGATTCATGACATTCATGATTATTCGTGTCTCAGGTTATTCTTTGAGTATACTCTTATACTGGAATGGATGGTTATTATACTATCAATATTGTGTGGAAAAAGTAGAGATTACTTTTTTATTTATAAGTTCTCATTAGGCTTCAATGTGGCCTCTAAAGCATATTGTTGGGTCTGTCATATGGGTCTGTGCTTGGGTTTATACTTGCTGAAAGGATACAACATACAGATATTTAGATCAGAAAATATTTTTTTTGTTGGAAATAATGGATTAGAAATGTGCTTACAAGGTTGCTGCTAACTTTTCAAAGCAATTCACTTAAATCCCAATTCTGTGTAAAAAAAACAACAAAAAAAAACATCCTTGACATCCTGTCAAACTTGACCGTGTTTTCACTCACAGAAAGCCATCACAGCAAAGACAGGCTGTTTGGCATTGCTGCTGGATGATCGTAATAATTAGCAGGCCGAAAGAAGACACTCATATAACATAGCTCCAGACGACAGTGAAGCTCGAAATAGCCAGTCATCGCCTGAGTACTTGAGCAGGCCGTACACCACGGAAAGAGTTGACGGGGGAAGAAAGCAGGGAGGATGTGGGTGAGGAGGAGGGCAATAATTAGCTGAGCTTGTCATTCTAGTGATTAAACACTGATTTAGAAGCGTGCTCAGTAGGTGCATGGAGTTAAATTGGCTGTACTCCTGTTAGCGGCGATGTGACACGCAAGGCCTGGGTCACTGTGCTGCAGTACAGAAGTGCGGCTCAGTTCAGCTCCATATCTGCTCCCTCCATGTCTCACTGCTGTTTGTTTATGGGCCAGAATAATGCGAACACAGCGGATGAGGTTGCTCCTGCGCAGTGATCCCTTTGGTACGTGTTTGTTTTTTTGCATTGTTTTTTTTTGAGGAGCGACACTTCACCAAAATACCATATGGTGATAAACGATTTTCATTAATGTTGTTGAAGAAGCTTGTTGTCTTTCTGTTACCTTCGAAATGAAAGATGAATTTGCAGCACTGCTCTAATAAGTGTATGTCTTCAGTCCTGCAGGCCAAGCAATCCAGGTAGGAATGGGCCTTGATGGTTTCTGTTGACAGTAATATTAAAAGATACCCACCCTTGTCTAATACAATATTAAAAAGGATATACACCTTTTTCATAATGTTCATATTAATAACTAAACAGACACTTTTCTCTACACACAGTATCCCTTAGTAGATGCACATCTTTGAAACAAGCATTGATAAATATTACACAACAAGTTGTACACAAAAAAATAAAAACTACGGTACTAATGTTTTGTTTAGATTAATGTTGAAGCAAACATTGTAATGTCATGCTGGTGCATTGAGGGACTGTGAATTGTTCGGTAACAAGACAACTCAGACTTACAGTGAATGTACAAACAGAACAACTAAATGACCTTCCTTATGCACAGATGCGCTCTTCTCTATAGTCTGTTAGGCTTGTTGTTTTGGGTGGTACAGGAACACTAATGGCAGGTTAAGCTGTTTTATGAGACAAACAGTAAGCCTCACCATGTAGCCTACATAAAACACCCTTTATGATTAATGACTAAAAGCAAAGATTATATCCACAATGGGATGCATGGGCTCATCTTCTGACTTGTGGCTAGAATTTTGTTACCAGTTAGAATTAATTAAACATTTTTAAAGCAAAGCGCCTATCAATATTTTTATATTGTCAAAGACTTTGTTGACTATGTTTAATTAGAAAGGTGTCTCTCGTAATGATAGCGTAGCATCTTTTAGGTCATTGTTTTATTTTAAAAGGCTGCAACTTCATTGTTTTGGTTTTCTGAAATGCTCTTATCATTGTTGTTTTTTTCCAAAGCATGCAGCTGTTTGCAGAAAAAATGAGAAAGCTAGCAGCTAGCTGGTGTAGCATCTAGTAGCTAAAGAGTCAGATATTTCTCATATGAGTTGTTGGAGACCCAGAGGGAATGATGGAATTAAATGTATTCGGATGTGCAAATAGGCAACTGTTTGCTCACCGCAACAATTTCATAATGTGCCAATATGTCAATGTTGAATCAATTATTACTGATTTCATGTAAAAGTCGACTTTAAATTTGAGTGCATGGCAAATGCATTCTTGCTTTATAACTGGTATAATGGTATAATGGTCTGAGTACAATGCTTTCTTTCTCACAGTGTTTTTAAGCTGTTTTATAAATTGGAATAAGTGGTGTTGGAGGCGTTCTGGGACAGGCCTACGGCGTAGAGATTCTCAAAACTGAAAACTTCCTTTTACCTAACATCCTTTATTCATCTCCCTGGTCTCTTCAGGCCTGAAATTGATTTTAAAGATTAAAGTAGATAAGGCATTAGAGTTTTAGTGAGGAGCCACAACACCAACAGTTTCATGGAAGAGAATGGTTTAATAGTTACCAGCACAGCTCTGGATGAACACTAGATATCTAAAAAAATGCTCCTGGACGTCTGTCTAAAAAAAAAAAAGACCAAGTCAGAAGGAATTATTTTACATTTCCTTAAATACTGCCTTTTTCTCTGCACTCAGCTACTTTCAAACATCGTTTGCACTGCACACACCAGCCGAGGCACTTATTTTCCACTTGTATTTCTTTTAGATGATCTTTCACCTTACTGCCAGACCTTTAGACCTCTATTTTTTTTTAACAGTTCATACTAGCCAAGCAAAGAATAAACATATATGTATGTATGTATGTGTGTGTGTGTGTGTGTGTGTGTGTGTGTGTGTGTGTGTGTGTGTGTGTGTGTGTGTGTGTGTGTGTGTGTGTGTGTGTGTGTGTGTGTGTGTGTGTATGTGTGTATATATATATATATATATATATATATATATATATATATATATATAGTGTGTGTATATGAATCATGTCTTTTGATTCATATACACACAAGACATGAATCATTAACTAATTATTCAATGACAAATCAAAATGTGCTTCATGATGTTCCTCTGGTAGCACCTCAGGGCCTATACAGCAGAGGTCTGTATTTATTAAATTGTGAATCGTGTTCTAGTTTCTGGTTAGTCCCTACGTGACGGTAAGACTGACATTCAAATTTCATCAAGCTAGTTCCCAAGGTAACACTGAGCAAAGTTACATTCTCCACCTGAAGGGAATCTTGCTGTAGTGGCTTACATTGTGGCTCTGTATTTATGGCCCCATTATGTATAAGCGACACTTTATTATCCTAACATGCTCTACTAGGTGTTATATAAGAAAAGTGATTTACAGAACATTCAAGTGATTTACTAAACAGTTAAGGGGCAGAACAAACACCTCAAAGATAAGAAAACAAACACAATGCAGCTGAAGACATGATGCTAACTGCAGCATTAACTAAACACTTTCTTGTATTTATATAAAGGAATGACTTGCCTTGTGCTTGTGCCAAAAATAGGAGGACATAATAATGATGTGTGTACGAAAAATATGTATAATAAAGTTATCCATCCATTCTTATAGACTCTTGACACCCCAACACCTTCCTCTTCACCTCCCTCCTTCTTTTATGGCCTCAGTTTGGGCTAACTGCAGATACTTTATTGTTTTGTACTTGCCGGTAGCTGCAGTGGCACAAATTTTGTTTACCACAAGCTCTACTGGGCACCACATATCCTGCTATACCTCTATAGTGACTTGCATTACAATAGCTATGTTATAACCTTTATTATAGCCCAGGGATATTGTAAAATACAGTACGGTATAATGTCACAGCTTTGTTGATGCTTTGTCACTACATCAAAGAGATTGGATGTGTCACTAGCAGAAATATTTCAAATTCTGTCCTCCTTGTATGTGTGTTTGTTAAATGTTAAGAATAGTTTGACATTTTTGATGATTATTCTATTTTTTCCAAATTAGATGACAAGATTGATACTACTCTTGTACGTACGGTGAACAATAAGCAGCCAGCTAGCATAGCATAGCATAGCACAAAGACTGACAACGGGGAAACACAGTCTGTTTTGTCCAAAGGTTATAACATCGGCCTACCAGCCTCTAAAGCTCACTACTGCAAGGGCCATGCTAGCTATTTCCATTTAAGATAACTGGCTGCTGGCTGTGTACCTTTATATTAATAATACATAAATGGCTTTTAATCTCTCCCTTATGAATTTAAAAAAATGTTAACGGTTTAGCAGCAGTCTGTTAGCTTGGTAAGACGACAGCATTCAGGTGGATCTCACAGTTTGGTTTAGAGGTGTGAGGGGTGTGAGGTCTCGAGAGGTGACCGTAGAGAGGTTAGCGGGCTGGCTGTCGCTGTGTGTGTGTGTGTGTGTGAATCAAACTGTGTGGGACACAAGTGTAGCTACAGTAGCAGCAGGATGCAGCAGTGATTTATAGAGGAATACTCTGTGTGTGTGTGTGTGTGTGTGTGTGTGTGTGTGTGTGTGTGTGTGTGTGTGTGTGTGTGTGTGTGTGTGTGTGTGTGTGTGTGTGTGTGTGTGTGTGGTGTGTGGTGTGTGGTGTGTGGTGTGTGGTGTGTGGTGTGTGTGTGTGTGTGTGTGTAAAAAACTCCAGACAGAGTGAAAGTGATGTTGAGAAAGGCAGAGAGGGTACACGGAAAAGGAGGGGGAAACCTCAAATAAATTGGGGCAAGGACAAAGCACAGAGAAAAGTCTGTAGTTAGGGCACGCTCCTTAATTACCCTCACAGCATTTCCAACTCTTACTTATGCCACCTTGTCAGTCATTTCCTGTTGCCATAACAACGGTGGCACCTGCTAATGAGATTGGCTTCATATTCATTTGTCAGGAGATTAAAGATTAAGATTCATCTGCATGGCTGACACGGAAGAAGGCATCACCACATTGACATGATGAACTGCTTTTTCCTTATTTTGCATCTCCCTGACCTGTGACACACACACAGCATTTATAACCATGATTATCCAAAACAATGGGCATCTTACGGAATTTTGCAGGTGTCTCGCATAGTAGTTGTTTTTTGAAATTGATATTTTTGGTTTCTCGTCATTCTGAAATGATACTCAACCTGCTCTCATCCAGCTAGGTATCATTAGGCAGCAGCTAAGCTTGTCTTAATGTAGGGATTAATGTCTAGATAAGGATTTGTTTAGCATTAAGCCGCATTGCATGGATGCTCTTCTCTGCATGTCATCCCATTTTATGTGTGCACATGTCTGCTGATACACAAGCGCATAAACAGTATGCAGAATGATGCACATCTGCAGTTTTGTTTATGAGTATATGTAAATGTACTCATGACTCCCTTTTTTAGAAATGATTAAATGTATGTGCTGAAGTACAACTTCTCATTCAAAACTGTCTGGCTACTTCTCCATACTGACTGGTAGCAATCAGCAAGAGTCCAGCTATGACTCATCCATATGTACGTGTCTACATGGACACAAACAAACACACACAAACGCAGTCTTTCCAAATTCTAATCCGTTTTCTTCACTGCTCTCTACCCACTTTCATCTGGAAATCCCTGTTTGTTTGCTCAAATCCACTGTCCCTCCCCCTCTGTTTACTCACTATCACTCACTCTTCCCCTTCCTGTCTCTCTCTGTCTACTTTCTTTCATCTCCCTCGCACCCATCCCACTGTCTATCCCTTGTAGACTGTCCACTGTCATCGGTGTCTGTCATTCTCCACTTTGACTCAAGGCAACGGTGTTGTCTTTTCATCATCTGTCATCACATTGATACTTTAACATATACCGTACCATTACAATATGTTAAGACCAGAATAACAGAATGGGTTATAAAGCCCCTTTCACACATAAAGTCTTTCCCTGAATTCTGCAGGGACATGTTCTGCATTGGGTCATGTGTGAATGGGAGCAGGGCTTGATATAACCTCAGGACCTAGTAACATTCCACCAAAAATGCGGACATGTCTGTGGTGTGGATGCAAGCAGGAACTTTGCAGGAATAAGCACTGTTGGGCAGTCCCTTTCCACATGTAGTCTGGCATTGTCATGGCAAGTGTGAGAAGGCGCAACACGGAAATGTTCCTGAATATGGCGGCAAGTATGAATAGTGAAAATAAAAGACATGTGACTGAAAGGTTATTCCAGTAATTTACTAGGGACTATGTTTGGAAGGAAGTGAGGGGGGGCATGTTCCAAATTTAAAGGAGAAGTTTGGCATGGGCTTAGAGTTAGATTAAAAGATTGACACCACTCTCATTTTTGTCCATTAAGTAGAACTAGGACCAGGAGGCGACTCACTTTGTTAGCATAAAGAAAGAAAGCAGGGAGAAACAGTTTAGAAATACACCTGCCAGCACCTCTAAAGCTCACTAATTCATGCTATGCTAAGTTAGGCTAACCACCTCCTGGTTCCAGCTTTATACTTAATGGACACAGACATTAGAATAGTTTGGATATCAAAAAATAAGCAATAGGCTAATGATATTTCACAAAATGACAATCTACCCTCACCATGTAATGTTAGTTTGACATCTCATAAATACTATAATAAAAAAAAATGCTTTTCATTCTTCTTGCTAAGCTAATTGTCTCTTAGCTCCAGCATAATACTTACTAGACAGACATGAGCGTTGGGATGTTATCTAAGGCTTGGTATTAAAAGCAAATACACTAATCATAATTTTCAAAATGCTGATTTATTTTTAACCATATATTGTTACATATCTTATTAGAGTGTGTTAGTAGCCTATGCTACAGCCAGGGGGTTATCAGCTTTGCTTGGCACTGGAAGCAGGTTGAAAGCTCTGTCCAAAGTTTAAAAAAATACACCCATTTTACAAATTAACACATTTTTAATCATCTAATCTTTTTTAAAACTTTAGACAGAGCCAAGCTAACTGCTTATCCCTGCTAAGCTAAGCTAATCACCTCTGCCTCTAGCTGTCTACTCAATGGACAGAGAAAAGGAGTGGTATTGATCTTCTTATCAAACTCTTTGCAAGAAAGCCAATAATCCTATTTCCCCAAAATGCAGATCTATACCTTAAACCATGAATTGCTACTAGAATATCACATTTTGAAGAGAGATAGGATGCAAGAAAGAAGCTTCATTGATTTCCCTCTCTAAGTAGTTAACTGCATTTTAAATGGCTGATAAGAGCTTGAATTATCTTCAGTCATTCTTCAAGAGACATTTCCATTTCTGAGGCCATTTTCTGGCGAGATAAATCAAGCGTATCTGAGTATGTTTTGAACTTTCATTTTGTGAAGGCCCATAATTCTCAATGTCTGTGTCTATGCCAGTCAGGTTAATCCTTATTAACATCTACAAGACACTTGCTGGAACAATTTGTCATGTACATGTGTTGGTAGTGTGAGAGAATTACACTATTACACACACTTTCAATCTACAGCAGTGTCTTGCAGTTTTTAATGAAGACTTATGTATCACCGCAAATCATGAACCACTCATGAGTTCACATAAAGGTCGGACGTACTTTAAAGTAGTGAGTTAAAGTAGCAGCCATAGATTTGATTATTGACTCTTTTGTTTTATGTTTGGTGGGAAACAGTAGTCCATGACAGTACTATACTTCGTTTTTTTTTTTTTTTTAATAGACCAATCTAAATTCTCACTTATTTTATTGTTTAATTCTTATTTATTAAATTGTACTTCTATATGCATATGCTTCCTGTTAGAGACAAAGTTGCTTTTGCTTTAGCTATATACTCTGTGAAGGTTAAATGGGTGCTATGACCAGAACTGTCTGTGGATGTGGAACTGTCATTACTCTGGGGAATAATTAAGATGCTACACAATTTTTTTTTTAATGAAATTAGTTTTTAATGAAGTTACACACATTAAAGGCTGCTTGTAGATAAATAGGCGTATTATTTGTTACTGTCTGTGTAGTCTTCTAACCCCCCCCCCCCTTTAGGCTAGATCATAATAAATAGAAAAATGCTCAGTTGTCAGTTTAGAAGGTCATCCTCAGACATAGCTGAATTATTAGAGGCTAGCATCGATACACACGGTTTGAAGTTGCTAACAGCTTTCATTTGTATGAATTTTCTCTCTCTTCTTGCTGCCTGACATTTAACTTTTATGGTGTTTTTTAAATGTTTTTATACAGCTAAATTCTAAATAGCTAAATTCTGTTCTCATACAATTATTGTGTTTAAAGCAATGTTCGGTGATTTTTAACACTAATGGGCAGAAGGACTGTATTCTTTATCATTTTTAGTTAGTCAAACATTCTTCGTACTGGTGATGTAAATAATCAGCAACTAAATCTGCGGCTAAAAATAGTCCCGGGACAAATGCACAATTTACTCCTGTCTGAGTCTCATTAACTGAAAGCTACAGGGCCCAGTGGTTTTAGGAAATTTTTTAGCTTGTGTTTTCAGGTTGTCCATCTGAACATTTATAAATATGACATTTTCCTTGTAGAATTAATAGGTTGACAATCCAATGTTTTGTTTTGTTATCATAGTATAGAATTGTATCTTTTACTTACAATTTAATTACGTGATTCTTTTGAAAGTGATTGCATTTTATATCCAAAAGCTCACCTTCACTGTGGCATCATAGTTTTCTGAAAATGTCTTTCCATTATTTAACGGTATAACTCAGGAAGAAGGAGAGAAATTTGGTCGGATACTGAATAGGGGACATCAATTTGGAAACTGGTGATTGTATAGACGAAGCATCCGCGTTTCACCAAAATATACAACTAAATTCCTTCAGTCTTCCCCACATATACAGTACATGAGTCTGGACTGACATGGATCTAAACTGCAACTTGACTGGTTGGCCGAGACATCCAACCGCAAGGTTTCTTTTTAAAAATGTATCTTCAGTAGGAATGCATGGCCTTGCTGACAGCCACAGACATATAAAAATATTTAAAAAATAATAATAATTCTCAGTCATTTTGGTCTTTTCATGGTATTGGTTGACAATAAGGCAAATATACAATTATTACCAGCCTAGTCCTGAATTTTTAGTTCTGCACCACAATTTACACATTGAGTAAATATCAAAAAAGGTTAATTTGATACTGCAGTTTTAAATATTTTCTCTTAGGAAGTACCGCTTTGCCTTTGCTATGCCATTCCATCATCTAATCTGATCCACCATCTAATCTAAAAGCAATCTACTTTTGCTCATGGGAGTCTTTTTTTGTTTGTTTGCCTTTTCATAAACCTCTCCCTGCTCTTCAGCTGTGACATATAGAAAGATTTAGAAAAGCTGTTTGCATTACAGTTCATAATTTGTTGTTGGCATTTTGCCCTTTGTCAGTGTCGCCTATAGGCATCCCCATTTCTTGGCAGTAGGAGACAGCTGACGGCAATCAGATGGGGAGTTAAATGGCTGCCATCGAAGCTGTCTGTTCAGCTGAGAGTTGGGGTTGTAAAGGTTGACATTCGCTGATGGTGAAGTAAACACACAGCGTGCCCTTGCACGCAGACTAGAGTACACTGCCAAGTCTCTGATCTGCTAGTGTTGGATCTCAACTGAGTGTTCAAGAAATGTGTCAGTGTGAATGGAGTGTGAGAGTGTGCATGAGAGAGAGAAAATACATAGTTATCATTCATGCAGGATCTGACAAAAATACTGTTGTAATAACTGTGATAAATATTTTACTTTAAATAGTCAGAAATGTAATAAAAGGTAATGTTATGAAGGTAATCTCAGATAAGGTAATGCCATCCCATTAACCAGGAATTATTACTTCATAAAGGTGTAGCGGACTTTTAACTCACAATGTTATAATAACAGTAATTTTAAAGGCGCATTACTACACCAATTAAAATAGAATATAAAGTTGCAAGTAATAAACTGCATAATTTACATTATCTTTGGATATTTGTGTTTTGAAAATGTTCTGTCCATTATTCGACTGGCTAACACACACACACATACACACACACACATGATTGGTTGAGTGAGGTTGTATCATGTGCTATATTATTCTTTATTGTATTTAGTGTGTTAGTAATTTTTGCATTGTCAGTTTTGTTTGTGAATTTTTATGATATATTTGTGAGTAATTTTGGTTGTATTTATTGTCTTTTGGATGTATTGTTTGGACCCCAGGAAGATTAGCTGTCGTCTCGGCTTCAGCTAATGGGGATCCTTTGAAATAAACAAATAAACAAATAAACACACACACCATAGTATCAGCCTTTACTTTACTACCTATTCCCTTGTGTACGTGGGCTCTTTTCACCTTGTGTGGTACACAGTTTTGTAATGTCAGTGGCACAAGTATTACCTAATTGTTTATTTGATTTGCCTGCTGCTAACACACACTCATGGGGACACCTACGTCTAAGAATCTGTCTTTTTGCTCTTTAAGGCCGTAAGGCTTACGGCCTTAAAGAGCAAAAAGACAGATTACACTTACACTGCTTATGGCGTAAGCAGTGTAACGTTTGAGTCAATGTCAGGTTACCAATGAAGGGGAATGGATGGAGTGTCAGGGCCGTGTCAGTCCTTGTCATCGCTGTCACTGGGGTTTGTTACTTTATTAAAATGAGCCATTGACTGGCCAGGGACCACCTAGTAGGCAAGCACCTCAGTCAAGTCCAAGACCGAGCACAGTCAAAACTAGGGCTGTAATCAACCAAAGAAAATCTTGGTCGACTGAAGTTGTGAACATTTCGACTAAAAATCGACTGGGAGGGGGGGGGGATTCGGAGGGGCGGAAAAAATAAAAAATGCAAGATTAATTAACTTCCACTGGATGAAATAACACGGCAAAAAATCGACCAATCAGAATATGGGTCGAGCCAGAACGTATCGACCAATAAATCGACTAGACGACTGGGAGATTACAGCACTAGTCAAAACCAAGTCCAAATAGACTTAAAATCCAAGCTGCTCTGATATGTGTGTGTGTGTGTGTGTGTGTGTGTGTGTGTGTGTGTGTGTGTGTGTGTGTGTGTGTGTGTGTGTGTGTGTGTGTGTGTGTGAACACATTCATACATAACCATATCATTTTGGCATGTACCATCAGACACAAAGGATGAGCACATTTATGTTGTACAAGAGGGAAAGAGAAACAAGACTGATCCTTTCTTCTCTACCATTCTCATATTAGTGGACATTATTACAAATGGATCTAAACCAGGTTAAATTTAAATGTATTAAATAGTGTGCAAAAACAGTCTGATTTCAGTTAGATTATAACCATTACCTACTCTGCCTTCCCTGAGTGCACATTATTGATGACTTGGGCCATGAGCTGACAGGTGTTTATGGATTTACGCAATGAGGCATTTCTTCTCCATAGCTGGATGCCATAAGAAATATCTTTCGGACTGCTCGGACCGTCCTGTAATGGATGAGCCATTTTTTTTGCCTCTGGCTGAAAGCAATATCATTGTTATTCCATGTGACTTGTGTAGCTGCAGAGTGTGTTGGTGTTACAAATTATGCAACAAGCATGCTTGAATGCACGAGTGCATGTGTCTCAGCATATCAGTGGTCATGTTTTTGCTGCATCTCCTCCTGGTGTTGCTTCAGTAAGTTAAAATGCAGTAATTGCTTGAGCAAAACCCTTTTAAGTCCCCTTTCATGTAGCTGTAATCTCCTGGAGAGTTCTGGTCATTCAACCTCTGCCTCAGCTACACCTGCCCAGCTGTGATAAATCTCTTTCCCCCCCCACTTAGTTTTCTTCCCTCACTCTCTCTTTCCCTCTATTTCAACTGCTACAAGAAACCCAAGGTGACCGATGCAAGGACATAGTGATGTGATTTTCTCTCTATAAAGCCTTTTTCCTTCTTCCCTCCGTCTCTCTTTCTCTAAATCCCAGAAGTGACTTGTGCGATTGTTTGCTGTGGAGTATTTTGTTTGCATGTGTTTTGGTTTGGTTGAACATGAGTGCCTAGGTGTAAATTTTTGCAAGTTTACACACAGACTTCTGTCTGCACACTTCCCGCTAAGATTAAAAAACAAACTTATCGCAGAGAGCGCCTCAGGAAATAATAACCACTCTGGAAATTAGTGTGTTTGGCTTGAAAGTACAAGACCACCACGTGAACTGGACTCCCTATGGTGCAAGCTGTTCAGATATCCTAAATAGAGTATTATGTGTGTATTGAGGCTGAGATAATTGTATTTATGAGGGCTTCTGTTGGATGTAATTGGAGTGAATCCCACTTTTTCAATGCAAACTTTATTAATATTTCATGAACGACAGTTCAGTTTTTTTTTAAATAAAATTCTGTATTATAATTTATTTTGTTCCCAATTTACCTTTTTAATTTATTCCACTTTAAATCAATCTACCAAAGATCTTCAACTCATGGCAATCTCCTTCATGTAGGATTACAGATGTTCCAATACCCTTTTCATCTTCTCGATACAAATTTGAATACTTGAACTTGCATGTCGCCCAATACCAAGTATCAATCCAATACTTGGTATTGGCTGTGTAAAAAAATAAAAAAAAGTAGTACTTTTAAATTAAATTTTTTACGTGCCTAAATTACATGGTATCGAATAGATGCATAGACTAGTGTACTCGCTTACTAGCGTACAGTACCAATACTGGCGGTATCAGAGGTATTTCTGATACTGGTATTGATATTGGACTAACTCTAGTTAGGATGTGTGTTCTTTGTTTTTAAAAAGCAGATATTTTGGAAAACTTTTTTCTCTGTGTGTATGCCGCGTGGGCTCTTGGTGCGGGTTTGACTGCGCCTCTGAAACAGATCCAGGAACTGTTTCCTAGGTGGATGGATAGAAAAAAGTAACTAAAGACATTAACTATTGCTTTTTTCTGTTTTTGAGTACTGCAGGTGTGAACAGCCTGCAGCACATTCATATTGCCTGACAAGCCCTGTAGAGCACAGTATGAGTGTCTCTGTCGTGTTGATTCTATTGATTTGCCACTCGCACTGTATTATCATAAAGCCAATATGCATGTGTGTCAGCTGTGGGAAGTGCATTAGGGTGGTTTGGTTTGTTAGCAACACTGATCCTTTAGCAAACACATCTACACAGACAATCTGTCATGTTCATTTTATCTGTTTTGTATTTTTCTTTACTACCTTTTTATTTGTCAGCCTTTTCTTTATTTCATCTATTAAGTCTTTCTCTTTGCATTTCTTTCAGTGTATATTCTTTATAAATCTCTAATTTGCAAGTGCATCATTGCTGGATTTACTGGTGCATTGAGGCACTTATTCAAAATGCACTTAGCACTGATAAAACGTGCCTCCTCCCCGCTCTCTGTCCCTAGCAGTTGTTGTGGGGCTTAAATCCAAAGTGCTGTGCAGTTAGAAATACCCTCCTTTCTCAGGCTGCGATCAATAGCTTTTGGTCTACATTCAATACCATATTCCGCCTTCTCTTCCCCTAAACCACTTCTGACAAAAGCTGCTCTCCCAAGACCTGAAAACGATCCTCGGGGGTGGGTGTCACACAACCATCAGTCACACTGTGTGTGTGTGTGTGTGTGTGTCTGTGTGTGCATTTGATTCTGCCTCCACATCTGTGTATGTGAAGCCGACATGCCCTCACACACTGTCAGTGTGTAACAGATTGATTTAAGTGTGTGTACGTGTGTGCATTTGATTCTGCCTCCACATCTGTGTATGTGAAGCCGACATGCCCTCACACACTGTCAGTGTGTAACAGATTGATTTATATAGGTGTGTTTGCATATGCGTGTGCATTTGATTCTGCTTTCACATCTGTGTATGTGAAGCCGACATGCCCTCACACACTGTCAGAGTGTGTAACAGATTGATTTAAGTGTGTGTGTGTGTGTGTGTGTGTGTGTGTGTGTGTGTGTGTGTGTGTGTGTGTGTGTGTGTGTGTGTGTGTGTGTAATGTGACAAATGTCAAATCTGTCATGGATCCACATGCTTTGTCTTCCCAACCTACACCCACTATGGTACAGCAGGTGAGCTGGGGCTGCCAGTCAGGTTTGCTCAGAGTCTAATCGGGATCTGTAGTCCTGGTTAGTGGGAGAGCCCCCATTATGTCAGAACCACAGCCAAACCCCCATCTTCTGTAATTGAATTGGCATTTCCCAAAAATAACTCTCTTGTGTCTTCTGCTTGGTTCAGCCCTAATTATTTCTCTCTGTCTGTCTTAGTCCTGTTCATTCCTCTTTTATTTTCCTTGCATGCAGATCTCCTCTCTCATCACAGGGGAATTCAGAGAGCGTTGCTCTTCTGTAGCTCTGTGTCTTTGTTGCCACAGAAATAGCCACTCGTTCCCTGGTGGCTATCCCTGGCCTCCTCTTAATATACAGCAGCACATCCTCTCGCACCCGCATTCACGGCTAATGTGCACTACATAGCATATTGCCACCGTACCATTGTAGCTAAACTGAAGATTGTTTAATTTTCAAAAAGGAATAGATGTCAATGCTAAAATGAAGCTGTTAGGTAAATTTCTTGGAATGAAATATAACGTTTTCAGTTTCAGGAGTGGTTACATTTAAAAATGCAAATGAAAGAATATGGACTAAAACTGCTGCTCAGATTTCACTCACATAAATGAAACATGCAGCATATTGTAGACTGCCTTTGTTTCCATGTAGCAGCCGAACAACAGATTGCCTTTCCCAATAACTACAAACAGTGTATTCCCCTCCCCGGATGGAGGCACTGGTGTTGGATGTGTGCTCAGTAGCCGCTGCCATTCCCTCCCTTTTCCTTCTTCGCTTGGCATCCGTCAGTGTGGTTGATACTTAAGCTGCATTCTTGGCACATTGGGTTTGATTTCCATGTGTGAATAGAGATTATTCAGCAGAGGAAAGAACAGTCTGCGCCCGTCACTGTGGCTTGTTAAAGCTACAGCTGCTAATCTGAGATGCACAGTAGCTGGAAAAATGGGTTGAAGGGATGAAAAGAAGGAGAAGTGGCATGATGGTGTATCAGTAAAGTGTTTTGATGAAGTGAGTGAATTGAGGGCTGTATTAAAGGAGGTAAGAACGTGTCAGAAGATACTTAGTTGATACGTAGAAAATATACCTGAATGAGTTGTGTGTTTATGCATCTGACGTTTTTTTCAAGAATCTGTTTGGAGAAATGAAATTCAGTATTTTTAACTTTCTTACTTTGCCCGTCTTCTTTCTTGACACAGAGGAAATCTTGTGCACTATTCCAGTTTCAATTTTCTGTAACGCAATTATGCCCATTGAGGAGAAGGAATGGTCAAATAAAACGCTTATTTCTCTCTTTGAATTTAATCTGTCAATAATAAGTAAATTGGAGGGTCAAAACAATAACACCAGAATGCAAAAATGAATTCCCTCTCGCTTCAAAATGATCTCAGCATCTTGCTGGGGTAGCAGGAAACTTTATGTTCTTACCGTCTTTATCTCTCTCTCATTCTCCCAGTTGCAATACAGGCAGGCAGTTCTGATTGGAAACGTTATCAGTGGAGCACACATTTGACTTGGATTGTTTCCCAAAAGTGAGGGCTCATTATTGGCCTGTTGGATAATTGTCGGCAGCCAAAGTTGGCTCAAAGAGAAGTTTCCCCATTGCTCCGAGGCTTCATTTTAGTTTAGGGTTCACAGAGAGAAGAGGAGGGGTGGGGGGGGGATATAGAGGCTGCCGATGTATTGAGCTGTGGGTAACATAGCCATAGATGGAGTGTAGAATTCACACAGGCTTGGATGGATGGTACTGTAGCACAGGTCCAAAAAGCATAAAAATCTCACAAATTCTTTCACAAGTTCTCAGAGGGACAGAAAGTGCTTCGGTACAGAGGGGTACATGAAATTCAAAAATAGAAGAAATTCTTTTAAAAGGAAGACAGGAAAGAGTTAATAGTGAGCGTGACATTATCTTAAAGCACTGGTAATCTGATAATCTGCCAGGAAGCGGCGTGTAATGGATTTTTCTCCGGAATATAGCATTTATTAATTTTCTGACTTTACTGTAAAGCTGTGGGTAAACTCAACATTGTTGACTATGTCAATATTAACACTTCCAGAGTATATGCATATTCTCTATTAATGTTATCCCACTATGTATGCACTTGCTGTTGGAGCCAAAAGTGAGTTTTGGTGCAAACTTTTAAAATTGTAATCAAATCGTACTAATGCAGTTGATCATAGCTGTCATTGTTAGTCCTGTGGAAATATCTGCAGACAGTCTGCAAGGTTTCTCAAACAGGTTCATTAGTTTAATACAGTGAACAACATAGATGACTCCAGTTATATTATATCATGTTAATTAAGGGAAGTGACTCAATTGGAACAATTAATAATCATCATAGTCATTATGTCAATTTGGTATTGACTCTCAGCAGGACCTATAGATCAGAAGCCCCTTCCTTCATCATCATAGTGAGATGGACTTTTAGTGTCCCTGTGGGGACAGCACCATCACTCATGTAAAAGGACTATGTCCCCTTGAGTCTTTAATATGTGTTCATATGTTCATCCATTAATGCTTGCATGTCTTGCACGTGTTTTTTTTCCCATAGTGTTTGCTAACGTGCCTCTTAACTCAACGGGCTGAAAAGCCTCCAGGGTTGATGTCAAGTGTGTGAAGAGATGGAGCAGGTCTTTATATGTGCTTGGTGATGCTGCAAGAATGAGTCCCTGGGGGAAAACTTACCAGGGGGTTCCCATTCTGAGTTTCTGTAGAAGGAACTCCAACCTCAGTTATTTATGGCACCGTTTTCTTATAAATGCTAGCAAGCACAAGTATATGCACACATGTTATTTAGGATACTGGACATACAGCAAAACAGCTAAGAATATATTACATATAATCATATAAGACCAGCATCAGCATTTGGCTGTCACACACAAGAAGGAGGATGTTCTGACTTGTAGGGGGCTGAATACATCTGGGATTCATATTCTTGACTTTATTTGTGTGTGTGCGTGTGTTTGTGTGTGTGACAACTATCTCAGTTCATTTCAAATGAGAGAAAGGGGAGCAGCATTGCTTCATCTCTGTTGTGGTCACCTTGAGCTTTTTGTAAACCATGCCAGCAGAAGGATAGGCAGACAGGCTGAAAGAAAGAGGAGACATATTGTGCATGAAAAGCATCCACTGTGCCTAATGTTGATACACATGTCTGTTGAAGATGGGAGAGAGAGGGAACAGCAGAGAGCAAGTTGTCTGTGTTCTTCTTTATTCATGCAGTGGATGAATAAACCACACCAAGGCCACCACAGAAAAACGAACATGATCAATAATGTATGCTGCATAAACCATGTTTTCAAATATATAAGTGACAATGTTTTAAGAGAGTTTAAATGAGTTGAGAAGCTAAAAAGTGTTTACAGATACTTATATCCACGTTAGCAGTCAGTATGTAAGTTGTCGGTAACTGAAATATCTCAACAACCATTGGATGGATTGCCATAAAATTAGGAACACAGATTCATGTCCCAATCAGGATGAATTATAATCACTTTGGTGATCCCCTGACTTTTAGGCCAACACCATCATTAGGGCAGATTTCTATTTAAACAAAACTTTGGTTTATGGCCAAATACCTTTTTAAAACTAATGGCGTTCACATCAGCCTCAGCTGTACTTTGATTTGTATTCTACTTATGCATTTCATTACAAATGTTGATGTGTTAACAAACTAAACTAAGATGGTGAACATGGTGAATGTTAAACCGGCTTAACATCAGAATGTTGACATTGTCAGTGTGAGCATGTTAGCAGTAGCTCAAGGTACCGCTGTGCCTATAGTTCCGTCTCACAGAGCTGCCAGCATGGCTAAAGAGCCCTAAATCTGAGTTTGTAAAATGATTGCAGTGTTTTCTTACATGATTTAGTCCCACATTATATAATATGAAATATAATATAATATGCAGCGTTGATGTTTACTCCTGACCTCATCATTTCACCGTGTACTCTATCTCCTGGTTTATTAGCTAACACTGTGCACATGTACTTTTCATTAATATTCTCTTTAATATTTAATGATATTCTTGGTCTTTTTCCTTATCATGAGTTTTCTTGTACTTGGTGGAAATTCCACTTGCAGTTTGAAGACTTTTCTTTTTAATTTCTTTCCTTTCTGTCACAGTAAAGAATACAAAATTATAAAGACCACACCCTTACTGTAATTAGTTTCCTGATTGCTGAAGGAGAGTTCTATCTCTTTAATACCTTGGAGATGTCGTGAAGAAAATTGTGTCTTTGCAGACTTAGTTCTGTGATTTTGCTGATTGATATATTTTTACACATATTGGCTACACAATATTAGTGTTTGGGTTGTCATGACACTGCTCTTTCTCATCAGGTATTTCTGTTGACATTTTTCATCTCATGGAGACATATTTTTTGTTAAATATAAAATTGTAACACTGTTCTTACAATAAATATGAGCAATAAACACTGGAACCGCCCTGTGTTTGGAGTAGCCTGCAGGGTTTAATGGCAGTCACTCAGCCCTTGATTTTACAGACGCTTCGGTCGAAGCAAATTACCTTGTTGGCTGAGACTCTGCTCAAAATGCTCTTCTGTTGTCAGAGATATACTTACACGGATTTTCTGGAGTTGGCCAGAACTGCAATTTGTCAAACCTCTCATGTATGACAGTGCTGATAGACCATGCTGTGTGCATCATCCTACAGCAGACCTGGGTAGATGTTTGGGGTTACTTTATCTTCCTTAGCCTGTTATTCAGGGTTGTTTCAGGGTTGCCTGATATACATTGATGAGTGGATCACTCATTTATAACTTGTGAATATTTTAAAGTGACTAATATTCATTAAGATGTTCCTTCAGATGATAGCAATCTACTAGCAATAGGAGTTCATCTCAGCTCACCAGCCTCCCAACACCTGCACCTTAATCAACAGCTCACCGACAATCCCAATAGCCTAACTCCAGAAACTCTCTACCTTTTAAAATGTATGACCCACGTGCCAGTCTGCCACTGCATTGCAGAGGAGAAAGAGAGTTTAGATTGTTTACAGAGGTTCTCTCTGTTCACTCTTGGAGCTGGCATTCAAGATGGATGAACTGTGTAACTCTGCTTCACCCAGTCGGGGGCCAAATGCAAATGTTGCGCTTCGATTGAGCTCAAATTTGCCCCCACCGAGCAGATAGGAATTCCTCCAGCTGTAACGTGCACAGGGTGTACAAAGATAGAAATGCATGCGTGCACACATAACACACACTCACGGGCACATACACGCAACACAGCGGGATAACATGTCTCTTCTGGTCGCTTGGATCCTAAAGCACGACTTAACAGAGCACACATACGCACACGCTCAAAGATTTACACAGTAACAGGAAAACAACATATTTACGCCTGACATTGCCCACTTTCAATTAAAAGCACTTGAAGCGCTTAGAAAAGACCTCAATCAATTCACAATTACCGAGTGCATCTAGCTACTGTAGACTTGAAAATGCACATTGACTCGGATCGATAAACACACACAAACACACTAAGAGTCCACATACACACCCTCCTCAGGTGTGCTCCCACAGCTCTCTGCTCCGGGCCTGTATGATTTACTGGAGTAATGGTGAACAGTAGATGCTGCTGCAGCAGGCGGATCAAAGCACCGATCAAAGGCTCTCTGCTATATTGTTTGTTAATTTTCTCCAGGATCTTCCCACTGGCTTAACAATACTCCAAATGTTTTTTCCTTCTTAATTGTAGTGCCTGGCTCTATTGGAGCAAAGCAATACTATATATATATATCAAAAGGACATTCTGTACATGTCAACTTGGGTATTGTATATCCACTTTTGTGTGTTAGGTCCTTTTGTGTGCGTTAATACTGTATCAAACCTTGATGAAAAATGTCTGTGCATAAAAAGGCTCATGGTGTTTAAACAGGGTTTTATTTATGCCATTTCAGATTTTAATTGTCCCTCACATTTTGCTTAATAAGTTCTTCCATTTATTATGTTGCGTATCACAAAACGTAACGGTATGCGGTATTATGCCTTAATAATCGAATGTGTAATTTGAAGAAAAAAGTTTCACTGTTAGGATTACAAGCGGCCGAAATGGGTTTCCTCAGGAGGGTGGCTGGCGTCTCCCTTAGAGATAGAGTGAGAAGCCAAGTCATCCGAGAGGAGCTCGGAGTAGAGCCGCTGCTCCTTTGCGTCGAAAGGAGCCAGTTAAGGTGGTTTGGGCATCTGGTAAGGATGCCTCCTGGGCGCCTCCCTAGGGAGGTGTTCCAGGCACGTCCAGCTGGGAGGAGGCCTCGGGGAAGACCCAGGACTAGGAGGAGAGATTATATCTCCAACCTGGCCTGGGAACGCCTCGGGATCCCCCAGTCGGAGCTGATTGATGTGGCTCGGGAAAGGGAAGTTTGGGGTTCCCTGCTGGAGCTGCTGCCCCCGCGACCCGACACCGGATAAGCGGATGAAGATGGATGGATGGATGGATGTTAGGATTATTATTCTGATGCTCATTCTATGCTAACAAATTGTTTATTTTGCTAATTGTCTAGTATAAGATATTAATTTAGTTTAATCATAATTATGTGTATGGATCAACACACTCATACACCCTCATAAGCGACCAGAAGATTGAATTGGTCTTTATAAATATTCAACTTTTTGTAATAAAAGAGCATATTCTAAACACAATAGTGTTTACTTTTTCACCTAAGCTGATTCATCACATTACTTTATACTTTTGAATCGGTCAGCAGTGCATCAGATTTAAGAGCTGTAACTCTTAAGCACTGCACTGAGCCGGAGAACAGCTGCTCAGAGGGCGATACATCACTTTTTAAAAAATGCTGCTGTTTTTGTTTTCTGATCAGGCTGCAGCTGGACCTCGGAATGCCATTATCTTGATTACAAGATGGTTTGTCAGCTGAAAGAGAGAAAGTGACAAAATGGAAAGTAAGGAACAGCAAACATGAGGGCACTCAACATGAAAAATAACTGTTAATAGATCGTTAGCAGACAGAGAGTGAAAAAGGAGAAGCAGGGCAGATTGATGGAAAATGTGAGATGAGAGAGCCGAGTTAATAGACCTTCAGGGCAAATACTATTTGTCAGGAGTGGCAGGCAGTCAGAAATACACTGTGGATCATTAAATGCACATACCATTCTGCTGCCCTGATTTAAAAATTCTAAATGAATTGGTATTCAGCTGTGTTTCTCACTGTGAACCCACTATACCCTCCACACACACACACACACACACACACACACACTTATTTACATAATCAATAGTGGTTAATTCAAGAGTTTGGTTTCCTGTAAACTTTCAGCATCTGATAAAGGTACAAATTTGTCCAGAGCTATATTATAATACATCACGTTGACCTTTGGGGTGGCAGTAGCTCAGTCCATAGGGAGTTGGGTTGGGAACCGGTGGGTCACTGGTTCAAATCCCCGTATGGACCCAAAAAGTTGGGAGCGTGGATTGGTGGCTGGAGAGATGCCAGTTCACCTCCTGGGCACTGCCAGGTGCTCTTGAGCAAGGCACCGTACCCCCCGACCGCTCAGGGCGCTGGTTCAGCTGGCAGCCCACTCACTCTGACATCTCTCCATGTATAGTGCATGTATAGGTCCTGAGCATGTGTGTGTATTTCAGGCCTGTGTGTGAGTACTAACAAAAAGTGTGTACACAGAGTGTAGTGCAGTAATTTCCCCATTGGGGACTAATAAACAAATTATTTATTTATTTATTTATTTAATACAAACCTTGAGTAATTTATTATCCAAGAAATATGTTAAATTCCATGAGGTGGCATATTAGGGATGTTAACCCACTGAACAGTTTGTACTGTGCATTTGCACATTTTCTGACCCTTTTATCATGTTTCAAAATGGCATTAACTGGTTGCTTCTGTCTTCTGTGGAGTTAACCTTCTTGTAAAGCGTTTAGCAGAGGAAAACTGGCTTTGATGTGTGGTCAGTCACAAGGTTTAACTATCATCACTTTCCTTCTTTGTCCAAACTGCAGACATGAATGGAACACTTCATTATGAATGGTTTGATTAAAAGAAAGTCGTAAATTCCTTGTTTCGAGCCTGTGCAGTTGCATGTGTTCCATATCAGGGCTGGGTTGCTTGTGTGTGTGTGTGTGTGTGTGTGTGTGTGTGTGTGTGTGTGTGTGTGTGTGTGTGTGTGTGTGTGTGTGTGTGTGTGTGTGTGTGTGTGTGTGTGTGTGTGAAAACAGTAAATTGAGATTTTCTTAGCTATTAACTGTAATTCACACATCAATTGCAGCTTATGTTTTTTATATTTTTTGGCATTATCTTTAGGCCTTTATTTTTGACAGGACAGCTGAAGACATGAGAGGGGAGAGAGGGGGAAATAAATGCAGCAAGGGAATGAAACCTGAATCCAACCCGGGGCCGCTCTGTCGAGGAGTAAACCTCTATATCTCAGCGCCCTCTCCACCAGCTGAGCTATCAGGGCGCCCAACTGTGCAACTTTTAGTACTTGTTTGACTCGGATCTAAGATCTTACATAAAAATGCTTGTTAAATTACACATGGCATCGCTTGCTAATTAAGAGTGACTACTGTTATTTCTTCTGAGCTTATCGTACCTTACTGACACCTGGACGACCCACATGTATCTCCAGTCATGACTGTTAGCTAAGCACAGTTTTCCATGCCTCATTAACAGAGATATGAGTTAATGGGAAGGGACGCCAACCCCCAACCCCCATCCCCCTCCCTCACCCACTCATTTAATTAAATGGTCAGAGCTAGCTGCCATAACTGGACTGTTCATTAAACCTCTATTACAGACACAGAGATATAAAATGGAACCTGATCCTAATCTGAACTGCAGGATATGATTTCCAGGCAATGGCTTCTGTGACTTATTGAGATGTGAATTTATGCTGCATATGATTGGCTTCAGAGTGGGAAATCAACTTTTTTACCCGCCAGCCACAGTGGCTGGTAGATGCTCAAATTTTTAAAATTTTAATTTAAAAAAATTTATTTAGAATTTAAAAAAGTGCACTAGCATATTTTCAATTGCTTCAGTACATTATTTTGTATTATTAATGCATACATTATTAATACAAGCAAATAAAAAGTGATGAAAGTGAAGAAAAATGAATGAAAGCCTTTATTGCTACACTCCTGGGGTCCCATCTTTGGCAGCTGTACGGCAGTGCACTGGATATGAGACTTGGATGACTCTTGGTCTTTTTATTACCTCTAATTTAAGGATAGTTGTTCCTCAAACCAACAAATTGTTCGCATTTTCTGAAGACGAGGTCCGACCGACGGTGCATGGACTGGTCGTCTGTAAAGTAGTAAGGTCGTGCTCTGCGCCTTAGACACAGCAGTCTCGAGCGAGAGAGGAAAGGTGTTTATGAGGAATGCTATTGCACTTTCCGGATACAACTGTGTGCGTTCATCAGTAAGTAAGTCTAATGGCGATGTTATGTTTATGAATGTACGTTAGCAACACTAGGCTAATTCTTTTAGGGTGCTATTTTATGTTGAGCTAATATTGCGCATCTGTTCAAGAGTTATGTTTCTGTTTACTGAATGCGTTATTCAGTGCGAATATAACGTGAATGTAGTTTAATCTCAATATGTAATGTGTATTGAGTAGTAATGATGTATATTAGGTTACTGTTGCTCTGTTAAAGACAAACGTTCCTCTGTACTGTCATTATGCAGAACTTTACAGCAACGTAGTTTAGTGAAAGTAGGTCAAGTTGTAATTTGCAGCGGCAACATGTAATACCGTCTATTTACAGATGGCATTTAAATGTATGTCTGATCAACTGCCAATTTAGGGGACATCGCCCAACCCTAGTAAGCTAACCGTTCCCGTTTCCCTTAGCCACAATGTGCCACTTATTTGAAAGAGTACCTTCTCCTTTTCTTTAATTCGCCCTTAACAGTTGCTACTGCCAACTTCGCGGCAGGCCTCCTAACACCTGGGATATGTTGCCACATTTTTTTAAACCAATGTCACGGACTATAGCGCTGAAAACCACTCCACCCGCCACTCTGGCTTGTAAACAAGGCAAAGTCACCCGCCACTTTGAAAAAATACCCGCCATTTGCTGGTGACGGGTGATAATTTCCCACGCTGATTGGCTTGCTCTGTGTTGAGTGTGGGTGTGCCTCATATGTATTAGATAGTTTGTGAACCAGATTGCTGCAAACAAGGATAGTCTCTTGCTTGGAGGTTTGTGTAACAGATGTGCTGTGACTTTGCATGTCGAAAATACAAATCCTCCTTTTGATCATCTTGGTATATAGCCGTATGTGTGTCAGTATGCATATGCCAAACACTGCCCTTCAACCCTCAGCCCCCAACCATTCTCACATGACACTGTATATGGAATGGTTTGTTCATCTTGTTAATATGCTGCGTCTAATGGTGCATATGAAAAGCAATCAGTGAGGCAGCAGAGGATCTGCTTGAGGAGCGGCGTTAATAACTTAGGGAAGCAGGAGATTGCAATGCCCCCGCTGGCTCAACAGACACACATACAGTACACACAGCAAATTCACAATATGCTGCATTCAGCACTCTGTTTTGCTATACACTTAATTTTGACCGGTTCAGACGTGTGTTTTTTTCTCTGTAAAAAGGATATTTTTCTGTGCCTTATGTTTTCCACATATCTGTTAGCACATACTGTGCATGGTGTGTGCTCTGTGTGTATCTGTAGGATCAGTTAGAGCAGAGTATGCTGTAACCTGGCTGTGTGTAGTGTATAGAAGAGCAGCTTAAATAATTGACTCACTGCCCATTTGAGCTGAACACTTTCACACCTTCCCAGCAGCAACAGCTCCATCTCATGCCTCTTCTCGGCCTAATGACAACTGATGACTGATAGTGTAAACATGGATTAACGTGTTACTTAATCTCTTGTCTCGTCTCCTCTCCGTGTATTATTTTAAGTGTAATTGACACAAGTGCAATATGTACTTATGATGAAAGGTTTATGATATAAATGAAAAAACATTACATAATTCATTGCAGCCTCTGCATATGGTGCATTGCTCGGTCAGCGCAAATCTTAAAGAGGGAAAACCTATGTACATAATTTATGTAAACAGTTGAGTACAGGCCGCGGATAGCAAAGCTGCTTTGCTGGTTAACGCTTTGATTAACAACCTATGTTATCCAGTCTCTGTTTTCTTTTTTATCAGCCATTTAATATCAAAACCTTACTTGTAAAATTGAACACGATGCACAATAAGTTGTGTGCAGCTGGTGCAATGTCATTGTCAGCTGTGGATTTGATTTGATTTTTAAACAAGCTTTGGTCAAGTATTTCAGTCTATAATCCTAATAGTTCATTAGTGTGAACAATTCTCAGAGGCACTAAGATAATTAAGGCTGGTGCTCCTTCACTGCTGTGGTTTTAAACTGTAATTTTTGGATTAAAGTCCAAACAGCCCTCATACATGACTGTTGAGGCTTTTCTTCAATTTTTCTCTCAGGCTAGTTTGTATGTGTTGAACATGAGAATCTCAACCAAGGGACTTTCAACTTAGCATTATTTATGCCAATTGTTTTATTATAGCCTCATCCTCACTGCCCGTGCCTTTGTAAACAAAGTTACAAGTTATTTTTATTTTGGGACACAGAAGACGTGCATCCCGTGACCTCCTCAGCTGTGTTCTGACTGATGTGGGCAAACAGGGAATGACAGGTCCTCCCAAATTGAAATGTCAGCCATCACGTTAATTCCACAGAATCAGTGTAAGAGAGGACGAGGGGGAGAGAAAGGAGGCAACCAGAGTGTGGAAGTGTTTTCACCAAACCGAAGACCCCTTCTGGTCTCCCCCCTTCTTGTTTTAATACCTCTCTTTAATTTTTCATTTACCCCTGCATTTCTAATTATTCCAGATTGCCATCTTCTGCCGTTTTCACGTTCTACATCTCGACCAGACTCACCATCCTCCTGCTCTCTCTCCCCCTCCCCCTCCTGTCCACTCTCTCTCCCTCTCTCTCTCTCTCTCTCTCTCTCTCTCTCTCCCCCTCTCCCTCTCCCTCTCTCGGTTTCAGTGAGATGAAGCAGGAGCTGGCAGAGGAAGGCAGCAGATGCTCCATCCTCTCCAAGCAGCACCGCTTCAACGAGCACTGCTGCATCCGCTGCTGCGCGCCCTTCACCTTCCTGATAAACCCCAAGCGCCTGTGCCTAGACTGCCAGTACAACGTCTGCAAGACCTGCTGCTCCTACAACAAGAGGGACAAAGCCTGGCTCTGCTCTGCATGCCAGAAGGGCAGGTTAGTGTTTTCTCACACATTCACATACACGCCGGCAGCGGAGACAGGGAGAGATTAGAGGCAGAGGAATGAATTGGGACAAGAGGTACGAGAGATGCTGTGATTTGTAAAGTAGAGGACGATGAAGTAGGGAGGAAATTGGGATGGAGGAAAAATAGATCAATGTGGCATTTATGGGGGTAAAAGAAGGGATTGAGAAGAGTGTTGAGGAAATATGGACACTGAAGAAGACAGATGTGAGGGGGGGAAAAGTGAATGAATGAGAGGCAACACAGGAATTTGATTGAGTCAGAGCTGCAGGGATGGGTGGATTTAGAATTTTGTTTTTGTCTTTGGGACCTTCAACTGTTAATTTCTCATGAAAAATAATTGTTTTCAGCTTTGCTTTCCCCCCTTTTTAACATTTGTGGTAGTTGTACAACAAAGGGGGGAGAAGATGGGGTCAGTAAGGAAAAACGGGGACAATCAAAGGAAACCTGTGTAGTCTAAAGTAGTGTGTGTGTGTGTGTGTGTGTGTGTGTGTGTGTGTGTGTGTGTGTGTGTGTGTGTGTGTGTGTGTGTGTGTGTGTGTGTGTGTGTGTGTGTGTGTGTGTGTGTGTGTGTGTGTGTGTTGGGGTGAAATGACAATATGTACACTACTGGTAAAAAAACAGACAGAAAGATTTAAACACTGCATAGCAGGGTAAAGGAATTAACATACATGTGGCAATTTTTGTCAAAGGTTTTTGACACACAACTCGTAATTTCTCGCGGGAAATGTTTGGTCCGTGCGTGCGTGCGTGTGTGTTTATGCGTGCGTGCATGCGTGTGTGTGTGTTTATGCGTGCGTGCGTGTATGTTTAATGCTGTCTATGCATGCGTATCTGTCCCAAAGCTTTTGGAGTTGTTCTAGTGCCCCGACTTACCATTGGATAAATATTAAGCTCTCTTTCTGTCTGGGCAGCAAGGGTGGGGTGTTGGAAATACTGTAACGCTGGAGTGTGCAAGTCCATCTTTGTGGGGTTTTTAAAACAGGGTGGGATACAGTACCTTTTGTTGTGATATTTTGAGTGCAATATTAGAAAGAAGACAGCAAAGGCTTTGAGACACAGATGTGTCAATGGTGCGTTTCAGATTTTCTCCCGTTTTTTGTGTGTTAAGGTGAAGGTGGACAGGATCGCAGAGCCCCTCCACTTGGCCTTATTTCTTCCCCTCCAACCCTCAACTCTGTCTCTTTTTGTCTTTCATTGATTGTTTGCTGCACCGTGTATTGAGTTAGACCCATTGCCCTGAGTCCTGGTGTATGAGACAGGAGGGAGGAATGGGAGCAGAAGAGACAGCAAAGAGGAGGAGGGAAAGATGATGGCAGTCAAAAGAGGTGGCAAGGTTTGCATTGATCATCTCTTCCCTCACACTCTGCATGTGTCTCTGCCGGGTGCTCAGTAATGTTCTCATTAGGGGTTTAGACTGAGTAACAGATGGGCCTGATGTCACAACATTGCTGTCGACCAGCTACATATAAATACAGCACTTTTCATTAGCGCATTAAAAGGGCTTAAATCTGGTTTTAGCATGAATTACTCTCGCTCTCTGGGTGGAGTCGTGTCAGTTGGAACAGTAATTTACAGCTTGCACCAGTGTTGAGCTTGAGGCTGGAGAGGCGCCCTGGACATTATTTTGGAAATAGCTATTATTCTACTAGTGGAGTGGATGATTGCAAAGGAAAGGCATTGATGTATTGCTAAACAGAGCACAACTGGTGGGAAACAACTAAACTGCGAAGTAATGCTTCTTCTTCTACTACCAGTTTGGAGTCATTGTGCGGTAAATGCTAATTAAGCTATCCGCATGCTATTTACAACACTTTAAGAGATACTTCTTCAAATGAAATACAGCATCAGTATAAGTCAAGCCAAAAATCCCATGTCCAAAAAAATATGCCATGCATTCATTCATTCATTCAAAAATCAATCTACTTATCAGGATCTTCTTTTCCTGAATGTCCTGACCAAATGGTCTCACTCGCATGTACCAGCTGTCCATCAACATTGACAGTTGCACGGACACGCTGCTCTCAGGCAGATCCGTGTAGGGAAATCAGATTTGTAATCATTGCACACATGGACACACTTGGAGGCTAAAGTCACCTACTCACACAAGGAATGTGCATAAGACAGTAATGAATTCATTTACATCCAGGCAGACACGTTGCCTGCAAGCAAACAGACATGTGATCGCACACATTATATGTCTGTTAATTACACATATTGATTGGTTGAACGTTTCAGTTTTTATCAATGTATGTGAGATGTTTGCGTGTCAAAGACAGATGTTGTGTAAAAAGAAGAGTGCATCCGCCGCTTTGTCATAACACCTTGTAAATCCCTCAAACACACGCACACACACACACGCACGCACGCACGCGCGCGCGCACACACACGGTTCAATGAGAGAAGTCAAAACATTTTTAGTGGAAACTGAAAAGTCATTTATTCTTGTTTTTCTTCCACACCCGAAGCAGTGGGAAGAATGTTAAAGGGGAGCGCAGGAGTTGAAGGTCAAGAGCGACAGGAAGAGGGGGAGGGCCGGAGGATGAAAAAGATTAGAAGAGGGAATGACAGTAGAGGAAAGTACTTGTCCTAATTATCCAAGAGGTGAATTACTATTTATTCTCCTTTTGTTAAGACTGTAGCATTAAATTTTTCCACTTACAGTTTTATTTCCCTGCTTCTCCCTGTCTATTCCTTTCCCTTCCTTTTTTTCCGGTCCCTTTTAACACTCCCTCTCTCTGTCACCTCCCCCTCTCTCTACCTGATGAAGCTTTCATTTTCCACATTTACATTTCATTACTTCTCTGCGCTCAGGCTCTGTGCCTGTCTATACATTCCTCAGGCCACATAATGATGTACCTTTATTTATATATATATATATATATATATATATATATATATATATATATATATATATATATATATACTTACACACTGTGTGTGTCATTTGGTGGATTCTTGGTGTGTATGTGTGGGGTGGTTGTGGCTCAGTGGTAGAGCGGTTGCCTGCCAATCGGCAGGTTGGTGGTTTGATCCCCGCCCCTGCAGTCATTGTCGAAGTGTCCTTGGGCAAGACACTGAACCCCAAGTTGCCCCCGCATCGGAGTGTGAATGTGTGTGAATGTTTATCTGATGAGCAGGTGGCACCTTGTACGGCAGCCCCAGCCACAGTGTATGGATGTGTGTGAATGGTGAATGTTTCCTGTAGATGCTTTGAGCAGTTGTTAAGACTGGAAAAGCGCTATATAAATACAGCACATTTACATTTATGTGCACAGAAGTAGCAATACAGTAAAGTGGCAAACTGTTCTTACCACTTCATGGATTTCATAATCTCATCCTAAAGAACAACTGTTAGGATATTATGGCATTGGCTGCATAACTATGTATACTACTGTGTGTGTGTGTGTGTGTGTGTGTGTGTGTGTGTATATATGTATGTGTGTATGTATATACACACACACAAACCAATACAGGCCATTTTAATTCAATTGAAATACATTTTTTCCATTAAAATTGTTTTTCGATTTTGTAATTAGAGTGACTTAATTCACAACGCCTGGAAGCACATCATTGGACTCTTGCACAACTGCAAAATGTCTGCAAATATAGAGCCACACATTAGCTCTCCATCCACAGAAACATAGACACATAGACACACAAACACACACACACACTCCTGCAGGTAAAGTGCAACATTAACCGTCTGTCGTGTTTTAAATGTCTGAGCGAGCTCTGGCACTGTCGAGGTGTTGCAACCACGTAGCTGACATGCAGCCGCGCACACCGTTCACATTTCATTATTTGGTTGGTTCTTTGTAATGGGGCTACCTTCATCGAAAGGCCAAGCAGGAGCTGATTAGCTCAGGGGCTCAGGACGCTATCTTAAAAGCACTTACAAACACTCTCTAGTCATAGGAAAGCTTAATACTGTCATAGTTTGTTTAACATGCAACCACACAAATGCACATGCACTCACATTTACAGATATCACATGCATGTCACGTCTATTTATTGTTGCAATAGCAGCTCATAGCAATTTCACAGAGACTGTGAATACTCGCTGTATGTTTTCACCTAAGAGGAGAAGTGAATGGATGTTTTTTTACCATATAACAGGATTCATATGTCATCAGACTATCTCGCTGCGTTGTCATTCACAACCTATACCGATAGAGTACCAGGTTGATCTGATCATATAAATCCTGCCCGTTTACTCCGGCTATGGAATCTGTATCCTTTTACAGCATTACATATTTAGCAATTTTGTACTTTTCCATAAATTTAATAGCTGACATTTGACATCTCAAGGCTATTTCTTCCCCTTTTTCGCCCCTCATTTTATTTATGGATTAATATTGTAGATGCTTTATTGATGCCTTTTTTGTTGTTGTTCACAAAGAAAATAGATCCTAACTGTTTGATTTGTTAAACAGGCTGACGGATCCAGAATCCTTTATGACAGTGTTTGTATTATTTCTGTAGATTTAATGGACATGGATAATGGTATGGAGAGGCCGGAAATGAACATAGGGTATTTTTCCTTAAACTTCAGAGTTTCTATGACCCTTCACTTGCCTTCAGCTTGTGTTCCATTCACCTGCTCCATATTAAGATTTCTATACGAAAGTGTAGGCATATGTTTCTCTTGTTTCAATGCATGTGTATTTCATGCACATGAATATCAATGTTTACATCTCAAAATAATCCCACAACAATAGCAGTCTCTGTGTGTATTTCTAAAGACACCAGCATTATAAACTCTATGAACCCTCTGGTTTTCCTGTCAGACAAGCACCTGCAGCTGGAAGAGGCAGAGAGTCAAATTGTGATCTTTTTCTGTCCTCCTTGCGGGGTATTTTCCATCGGTGTGGGTGAGCGAGACTAGTCTTAGACCGGGTGGGTCTGCCCTACAGCACCGGGCTACAGATGAAAATGTGTGCACACCACCACCGACGTCTCAGCTCTAATAAGGCATTTACATGTCTGTTCGTGTCTTGCTGCTTGTTAGCTCTGTGTTTTTGTCTGGTTTTATAGCAGATGGATGAACAATGGATTTCAGGATTTACTATTGTGCATGTTTTTTTTCCAATAAAATGGTGAAATGGTCTGCATTTATGTAACGCCTTCCTACCTTACCGGACAAAGGGCTTTACAATTAACCATTGCCAGATTCACCCATTCACACAGCAAAAAGTGGCGGAGCTAACATGCCATGCAAGGCACTGGCCTGACGTCAGGAGCAACTTGGGGTTCAGTGCCTTGCTCAAGGACACTTGGACATGTGGATAGGAGGAGCTTGGGATTGAACCATCAACGTTGTGGTTTAAGAACGACCTGCTCAACCTCCTGAGCCACAGACTCCAAAACTGCAAGTCTTAGTAGATGAAGAATGAAAGTCTCCCCTCACACTGTGGTGCTGTTAATTTGCAGGGTGGAGCTTTTAAATCACACTCCACAACATTAATGGCAAATAAAGTTTATTTTGCCATATTTTATCTCTGCAGTAACAGCTAACCCAACATGTAAACGTGCTCAGGTTTAATATAGTACTTTGTCATTCCAATCAGCACACAAAATTGACTAAATCAGGTGAACATTCTCTGACTTGATACACAGGAAGCTTTTCATCAATTGAAACAGTTTAAAGTACGCAGAGTGCAGCTGAATCAACGGGCTCATCTATATGAGCTGCAGGCACAGGAAGGAGAGCCACTAATCACCCTCTCTCCTTCCATCTCCTGCTCTTCCCCCCCCCCCTCCTCTGTGGCCTTGTCTCGTGTCCAACCCAGCTGACACAGTAGCCACCAGTCGATCGTAACTCTCAATGGTGATTTTGCACTTTATACACAGTTGGGCTTGACAGCAGGTACACACATGGGAGAATAACACACACACACTGTTGTGTTTTAAGTTCAAAACGCCTCCTGTGGTCCCGACTTTGACTAAGATCTATTTAAGCACTTTGAAATCATTAATTGAAACATAGCCTAAATCAGAATCAGCGCCTTAATCTTACTAATGCAATGTGCAAGAGTTTCATTTAAAACTAATTACTGCTGAGTTCAGCCTTGAAGGGGTGTGTGTGTGTGTGTGTGTGTGTGTGTGTGTGTGTGTGTGTGTGTGTGTGTGTGTGTGTGTGCACGCTGGACATTGAGTGACCCCTTGTGTTCCATCAAAGCATTTTTTTCTCTGCAGCAGGTGATTAATCACGGCTTTCCAAGTAAACAATATGTACACATACATGCACAGAGACAGACCCACACCGTCTTGTGGGTATGTTTATTCCTGTCAGTTGTGTCAATACCCTTTTGTGTTATTTTGTTCAAATTGCTCTAAGTTACAGTCTCTCTGACTTCACTGGTCAGCCCCCATCCCCCAGGCCTCCTGTGTGTATGTGTGTGGAGGTGGGTGAGACTGAATCAGTAACACCTTTTATTCTGAGAACCAGTGCAGGTCCAGTTTTGAAGCCAGTTACAGTGAGCCAGCACAGCTTGTAATTCCTGTTATATGTACCTGCGGGTATGTTCTGTAAATTCCCATCATTTCATGATTGAAGAAACTCCAAGTGAATGGGTCAGTTGTGGCTCACAGTGCTCACTCTGTAGGTGATTGGAAATCTCAAGATTCTTAAATCAGTTTATGCAGTGAGTTGGCTAGTGGATCAGAACAGAAGCTAAAGCAGCTTGTGGTTTTTATTGAGTGTTAGTGGGAATGGAGACTGAAATTGTTTGCCCCAGAGTGGAGCAAGACACAGGTAATGCCCAATAACACTTCCACTCTGTATGCTTTACAGTTGTGTGTCTGTCCTCTGTGTGTTGCATTCAGTGGTCAAAATCTAATTTTGCTTTGAGCCTTGTTTCTTTCCTTCTTTTCTTCCTTTTTTTGGGTGGTGTTAGCGAGCGCTAGAGTGTTACAGAAACATTTTTGATACAGTTTAATGTCTCTGTAACTGACTACTCAAATGCAACTCATATATATATATATTTTTAAAGGCACAATAGCTGCCAAATCATTATAGTTCATACAATTTCAGTTCAAATTTTAATTTGGTAATTAAAGCCACATATATTTTCCAGGGTGATTTGAACTGATTTAAGCGATGTATTTGCTGCTGTTTGGCCCAGCACTGGTGCATTGCTGCTGGTAACTCAGTTATATTTCAATTATGGCGTCTGAGGTCATGACTGTTGATCCATCTGCAAGCATTTACAGTTCAAAAGAAAGGTCCGGTGGCTCAGAAGCCGCTGCATACTGATGTACTGACATAGAAATGTTAATGCCTGCATTGAGTCTCCATTCCATCTGAATCCTCTCCTCCTGATTCTGCAGATGTGATCTATCAAAAACATCTCCAGCATGGGAGGCGCCCCACAGAGCAGCTAGTTGTGTCTCATATACTTGTGGGCTGGCAGGAGAGGATGTGAACTGCATTATTGGCAGATGAAGTGGATCTCAGCTTTTCTGATTAAGAATCTGGTTTGATATCTTTCACTAACCCGTTATATCACTGTATCTTTTTGTCCTCGTTTTCTGTGTATCTTTCTAAGAATTTGACACAGAACGATAGAAACCTCTTTAAGGTGGTGGATGAATAGTAATCGTTCTTTCTCGTCCTCTAACTTCACCCCTTCACTTTTTTTTTTTTTTACCTATCTTGTGCCGTCATCCCCTCCCTTAGGCAGATCACGCTGTCTGATCTCCTGCCACAGTCAACTCTCTGTAGCATGAAAGAGATCAGATATTGGTACCGCAGAGTTTTAAAACCCATTCCACGCCTGTCAAAGCAAGAACCCCTTTGATTTAAGTGACATTCTAGGTTTTTTCCAATGTCCTGGTATTTTAGTATACATTTTATAATAATAATAATAGTTTTAGTTTTCAAGCAATAAGTACAAAGTGTTTTCCAACGTTAGGACAATGTACCGAAACAGTGGCCAGCTCATGATAAAAGAAAGAATATGAGTTGTTAAGAAAGGCCATTCTGTAAAAGTGTATGGTGTTAAATGATATCTGAATGTGTGTCACGTTGTGGATTATTTCTCAAAACTGCCAAATAAAATAAATAACCAAATAATAGTAGCACATGATGAGGTCCTGGACCGACTTTGGAGTACATTTTCTTCTCATAACTCACCAGCAGGTCAAGAGTGATAATGGGACCCGAGGCATTCACAGTACTCAAATTCATTCATGTGCCCTACCAGGTCAGTTTTTCTGGAGGCTAGAGTGCACTCCCACCAGAATAACTAGTAGCTAATAGGCTTTAAAAAAAGGAAATTAGAACCAATTTTGGCTGCATATTTTTAAATTAAAGAGAAGCATCTTAATATAAAATAGGGACCACACAAAAAATTTGAATGTATGTGAAGAAGGTTAATACAATTCATAAGAGATGTATTTACATAGAAATACACACATTTAAAAAGGCATTTAAAAATGTATTTATGCCATGATTGAAATCATAATTGAAAGGCAAAACATTGATATAAACATATTAATGGACTATAGGCTGGAAACTTACTCAACTATAACTCGTACAATCGTTTTTGTATAGTTTAGTAAGTGTAGTCTTTGAGCATCTGTACATGCATGCTGAGCATAGAATGCACATAGAATGCACAAATCTCACACACATGGAGTTGATGTACTGGGAAATATAGCCTGTATTAACAAGTAATTAGCAGAATTTGCTAATGTTGTTATCTAACTTTCCCTGTACTGGTGGAGTTCTGACAGACTTCATATGGTGAAGTTATTTCTCTCTCTCTCTCTCTCTCTCTCTCTCTCTCTCTCTCTCTCTCTCTCTTTCTCTCTCTCTCTCTTTCTCTCTGATATGCATATCAATGGTTGTGCATCGCTACAGGCTCCTGTCTCATTGCACCTCCTCTCCCATTTTTCAGCACTTTAAATGAGGCTTAGCCGGTGCTTCGCTGCAGAGCTGACTGCACTCTGCTCTCCTTGTTTGGTCATGATTTCCCACCTGAGCGCGGAGTGCTGTTTGATCTCATTTGTTTAAAATCATCTGTTGTTTAGTCTGTACCTCCAGGGCTTCTGGGACTATGGTTGCCCTTGTGGCCTTGTGGTCAGCTCTGAGAGTGCAGTTTGGAAAACATATTCCTACTTTACTTTGCTTAAGAAAAAGGGTGTATGTACTGTACATTAATAAAACAATACAGTTTAACAAATACGGACAGTTCAGTATTATTAAGCTGTTTAAGGTTGAAATACCACAGGGCATCTTACAGCAAGTAGCTGCTATACTGTTGCAACACAGAGTGGCCTGGAGCAACCAAAACAACTGGAAAAAATAGGGATCTTCTCCCCCCCTCCCCCATGCCCGCTTTCTTTCTTTCTCTGTGTCTTTTGGGCTATTTGTTTAGAGCAGCAGCAGAGGAACTCTTGTGATGCTGTCTGATTCAAATGGGATCAAAGCATTCATTCATATTAGGGTTGCCAATGGGAGAAATATCAAAGCAGCAAGCAGACACACATATTCAGCTCACACACACACACACGCACACAAAAACACACTTACACAAAGTAAGGCACTGTATGTACATCCTGCATGATAGCTCCCAAGAGCACACAAGTGCACAGCTGCACTTGAAGACACACAAATGCACCACTGTAAGTCTATCTGGTCTTGTGGTCATTTTGTGTGGGCATGTGTGTTTGCCTTATTCTCCAGTTTTCTGCAATATGTGTCTTCTGTGTGGAAGAGAATAATTGCTTGGTTTAATGCTCTGATGGTCTATGTGGGCTGGACACATATCTAACTAAGTTGAGTTGTGTGTGAGTTTAAGTGCTATTTGTGTCAAGTGTACTTGCTCTCACCTGCAGAGAGGTGAGTTGTGGAGGCCCTGCAGGTTCTGAAGTAGATTCATCCATTTTGAATGAAGGTCTCTCTCGATATCTTCCAGCCTCTCTCTCTCGCTCTCCCCCACTCTTTTACCCTGTCGCTCTCTCATTTTGTATCTCTGCTCTCCTTCTCTTCCACACCCGTCTGCAGCTGAGATCATTTTTCACGCCACCAAACAGCCGCAGGACGCACTTCTCTGCAATCTGTTTCTGTTTACTTCAACACATTATGAAATGTCCACATCTTGGGCAAATTGGTTTCCGCAAACCCCTTTTTTTCCAGCTAGAGTGTGCTTCATATCCTCTGAACCTGCCTCCCTTCTCATTCTCAGTCTCCTTTTGATGCACTGAAAGTAAATATTACTTTGCCAGCCTGCCGACCTGCAGTGGACTGCACTGACGTAACGGCTCCAACTTGGTGTCACTGCCTCAAATACCTGCAGGCAGATAAACAAGCATAACTCTGCTGTCTACAAGCACACAAACACACCTTCTTTCTCAGACACGCACGGATGTAACACAACATGTTGGGCAATGTTACCGCTGCAAAAAGCATATTGAAATACCAAAAGACGCAGGAATACAGGAGTACTAAGACAGCACACAGGGGTACAAAGACGGCCAAATATGAAATAAACACAAAGACAGGAAAACATGGGGACAAACAAGAAAGGGAAAGGAAAACTGAGTGTAGGCTAAACATGTATTTTGGTAAGCCTATCATGCACGCTAATCCCTTTCTGCACAACCTCCACATGCCACAACACACACAGCAGTTTGTCTTCATGCTGCATTTGCTGTAGTTTTACAGTGTAAGGGTATGGACCTTTTGGGCAGTTTGATTTCTAAGTCAAGTGCAGTTCATTAGTTTGTCTCACCACTGTCCACCACTGTGCAATACAGAGAACACCTGAGTATGCCTATCCTAACAATAAGCTTCACAGCATTTACATTTTATACATTGATGTGAGGGTAGCAGTCACAGTACAAGCTGAGCTGTGCTACATAAATAAACATGAATCAATCAGAAAACCTTTCCAGTCCAGTAGTTTGATTTCTCTAGTTTGTAATGTGTTTAAAGGTGCAGTGTGGAGTTTACTTGTAAACTATCAAGTTATATTTACATTGACTGTTACTCACTAAAATGCACTGTGTACCCTTGAGGTGTAACAACGTGCCGAATGCCTTTCCTTCATAATACATTTTCTAATTTGATTTTGTTAAGTGTATTAAATTCACTATTGTTTACCTCCATGTTTACCAGCTCGCATTCTTCTTCTACCCTGCCATTGTTGGTTGGATTGCAGCATGGCTTGGCATGTTAACGCCACCTGTTGAACAGTGATGCAGTACACATTCCTGTAAATGGTTTCACACTATTCCACTCGTTTGCATGTACAGTAAGTCTACATGCGGGTGCTTGAGATAAACAATACAGGGACCTACACACAGAAAAACAGCTCCACAGTGCTACTAGAGGTCCCAAACTCCACAGGAAACCTTTAATCTGGCGTGAGTATTTACACAAACAGGTGTAAATGAGAGCATTTCCTGATGTTACGTTGTTTTATTAATACAATCATATTGATATTATTTCTTTATTTATATAGCATACTCATATAGTAGATAGCACAAAAAGACAACAGACCTGGTACCATTTCCATAACACGTTCAACATGGCAACATAGGTGTGAATTGAAGGTCATCATGATAATATAATGGCTGCAGCAGCACACGCCACATGGTTAAATATGCACAGCCAGCGATCAGATGCATTCTATTTCTGAATGACAAAAACCAATAACTTAAAATGAAAAAGCCAGCAATGCTATGTTTTCCATTTCTGAAAAGAGTTTTATTTTTTCAGTACCTGACATCAGCAGCAGCCTGCATTGCAGCTGCATATCCGTCCATATGTTGGCCTTTCCAATCTCTGTCAGATTGGACTTTGCCCTCAGATGATCACACTCAGAGGTCACCGATAATGATCAAAACAATTTCTCCTGAGAGGCAGAGCTAGAAGGTGTCTATACGCCTGCGCCTTCCACCCTCCTCCCCCAATGCATGGCTTCAATTACTCGCTGTGACAGTACTAGTATGAATAATGCAGTGGTCCCCTGCCTTGGCCTGGAGTGAGATGAACGCCTGTGTGTGCCTACTGACATGAAAGTGAGATGGCAAATGTTCATATGAATGATCAAATAAGAACGGCAGCAATGCAGAAGCTAAAGCAGCAGTGTGTTACACACTGGTCACTCAAATGAGCTCAATCACTGAGGCATGCATTCCACTCAACATGTAACCCCACGTGATCCTTGTACTCAGCTGTCGTTGTTATTCAGCATTTCCATGATTAATAGTGTTTAAAGCTTTTTTTGCCTGGGGATGTTTTTGCTTCAGGCTCCTCTGATACTGTTGAGGGATGTTATATCCTAATGAGGCTTACAGGGGTAATTAAAAGGCTGGAGAAAATGTACCGTAGATTAAAAAAAAAAAAAAAACTGAATCCAACTGCATAATGAAATAGTTTTTAAGGCCAAAATGTGTTCTCTGACATTGTAGTTTTGCAGGCTGGTATTGTGATCAGTAAGTCATGCAGGGTTTGGAGTTGACTGTTACAGGGGCCATTGGTTGATTTATAGCGCTGCATTTCATCTATATGGAATCCATCTCCACATGCAATCTGTCACCCTCGCTCCTACTTTACACCATCACCCTTCTCCTATATACAGTCTTCTCTTATGATCTCTAGCCTGAAGATACGATAGCCATCCATGCATGATTGCACTGTTACAGACCGACACCATCATTTACGTCAAGCAAAGCCAGCCCTTTGAATGGTTTTTATTTGTTTATCTTTAAACTAATTTTAATTTACAGAAGCATTTTAAAGCATTTTATTAAAACATTGATCTTAAACAATTGACATATTTATCTTCTGAATACAGTATATCAAATGTATTTGATAATCTGCAACATTACTGTATAAAATAACTCTTTGCTACTGTGACACTTCTCTCTAACTGTTAAAAGATAGATATCAGGTTGGGATGGGAAATAAACACTGAGAGACACGAAGGAACAAAGAGTGCAAAGAGGGTTGATTCAAAAGTCCAAGCCACAAAAATGGCTCACAGCGGCTATTAATGGTATATCAGACCAACGTAAAAGACAGAGGGAGATTTCTCTCTTTTCTGTTGCTGAGCCATTCCCCTCTCAATCCCTTCATCTGTCTCTGTCACCACAGAATCAGTGATGGAACAGAGAAAAACACCATGCTGTAAATGGGAAAGGACTTATGAGTAAGAGAAAGGAGGTGTGTGTGTGTGTGTGTGTGTTTGTGTGTGTGTGTGTGTGTGTGTGTGTGTGTGTTGTTTGAGATCTGTGTGCCGAGCATCAATGATTCATTGTCATCTGTCTCCCACGCCCTGTCTGCCAGACTGATACAGGAGAGTGTTGTTTGCTTTGTACCAGTATTTGTGGGAGAGAGCTCAAGGTACTGTATGGTCACATTCAGTCCACCAAAAGGGCAACACAAAGTCTATTCTAGTGTAATTTACACTTCAGCTTAATCCAGCACTGAAACAGGAAATGTCTCAGTTGCATGAGCTTCTATTAAAGACTGACACAAGTGTGGCTACGCCTTTACACTCCATGCTAGGGGACAAATCCGTAAGATATGCTAATGCAGCGACAAGGACATGATCCCACACTGGCTTCCCAACGTGTCTGCAGCCAGTTGAAAGGGTTGGGAACTGGAGGGTCATCGCTTCAAGTCCCCGTATGGACCAGAGTACGGAGTGTGGATCGATAGCTGGAGAGATGCCACTTCACCTCCTGATCACTGCCAGGTGCACTTGAGCAAGGCACTGTACCCCCCCCAACCTCTCAGGGTGCTGGTCTAGCTGGCAGCCCACTCAGTCTGACATGTCTCCCTTTGTGCATGATTAGGTCCTGAGCATGTGTGTGTGTGTGTGTGTGTGTGTTTCAGGCCTGTGTGAGGTGATTACTAACAAACAGAGTGTAAATTGTAATTTCCCCACTGGGGATCAATAAACAGTGTAAATAAATCAAATTAAGTTGCAGATCATGGCCCCCCATTTCAATGAATGAATTTTAGGTGTATGCATTTTTGGCCCATTAAAAATAAACATTCATTCCTTTCTCTAGCTAAGCGTGGCCAAAAGATTTATCAAATGGCACAGAAATACTACCAATGTACTCCTAATAAGACATTTGTTAGCTTTTAAACATAACGATGCTGAGCATAAGGTAATACGATAAGGGAATAAGCCTCATGCAATCTGCACATTCATATATCTGCACTGTTCCTAGAGGCTCAGTCTTTTGCTGATGCCAGTTTAAGAGCTAGAGAAAAATTGTTTTTAATTTCCAGCTGCAACGGCTGGCTGGCTGGCTGGCTTGCTTGCTGGCAACAAGGAAGTCCGAGACAAGAAATGTGAGTGTGAGGTTCCAGCTGCAGTTCTTGCTTGGGGTTGTGTGACTAACTTGATGGGAACTGCTCCCAGGATGAGGTCAGCCAGAGGCTTGTTCGGGAAGCAGGCCATTCATTGGTGTCCTCCTCTGGTGGGAGTGAAGTGAAATGGCTAACTTTATTGGCTGGATTTTTGTCTGCCTTTTCTTCTAATGAAATGCACCACTAAGAGCGGAGGATGTGGCCCTCAGGTCACAGAAACACAGCAATAATTTCAACATGAAAATACTTACAAAAATAAAACAAACGATGAGATGTAGCGGGAGGTTTGTTGGGCTTATTTAAACCTTGAAGTCTTCCTCTTTATTCACAATTCATAATATTCATCAAAAGTCTGTGTAAAATAGAGCCAGACGTGCTGGTGTTTGTGATAAGATTTTGTGGGTATTAATTTTAATATTATATTAGCCTTGTGTGTTTCTCAGTCTTGTGAGTGAGTCTTTATTCCCTATATGTGTTATAATTTCAGACACAAAGCAATACAGTGTTTTAGGGTTTCACTGGCAATAATTTGCACTTAAAAACATTACATATACCCGGCGTTAATCTGATTTCTCTTCAACTGCATGCAGCCTCTCTGGTGTATAGAATAATAAAGCTCTACTTATGTTATAAATGAAACCGGTGCATTAATGGTGAATGTCTTTAAAGCCAAGGGCGTGTGCTTTATCTGCTGCATAAATGCGACCTGAAACCTTTCTAATCTGGAGTGTTTTCATCTCGGCTCCGGCAGTAAGCACTTAAAAGACAGTGTTCCGTTATGCAAAAAGGAAGTGAGATGATCTTTTACATTTCCATCTAAATCACCCTTGGTCGTAGTATAGGTCACTGCTTTAGACAGGAGCCTGCCACATCTGTCAAACCTTGATGCCTTGGAGCTGTTCCGTAACCTTCTGGGAAACACTACCCATACAATATGTTCTTCTTTTGTGAATACAAACTCTTTCACAGCTTCTTATCAGGGGCACACACACACACACACACACACACACACACACACACACACACACACACACACACACACACACACACACACACACACACACACACACACAGAGGTTCTAAAAGAGCAACCGTAGCCAAAAGACTTCTCTTCTCTTTGTCTTTCTGTTTCCCCCATTTCCACTGAAGATGGATTGCACAGATTGGGGCTCTGCTTTAAAAAAAGCACCTCTTAAAATAGATCCCACAAAACAAATGCCTCCATATGCCCCGGCTCCATGATGCAGTCAAAGCAATGACCTTTTTCGTAACATGATCATTGTGTCATTCTTTCCCCCTTTGTCTATATATCCCTTTCACTGTCCTCCTCTGGCCTCTCTTTCCCCTCCGTTGCTCCTCTCTTCAGGTGACAGCAGTGTGTGTAGTCTGGTGTTGGTCAGGCTGGTTCCGTCTGCACCCTAACAGGCTGTTAAGACTGACACCTCAGTACATTGGGCGCTGGCAGCACCAGGATTCTCTTCCCCCATTATCCAGTTGTTTTTCATTTTCTTGACTTGTGTACAATGTCTGGGGTTTGAATCAGCTTATTGACATTTCACCCAAGCCTTCCTCTCTCATTCTTCACTGACTGCTTTTCCATGTTATGTGTACGTGTATTTCCGACATCATTATCCACCTTAGCTTACAAAGACAAATTTCTGCAAGACACATGGTTGTTTTTTATACAATGGTTGTTAAATGTAAGGATGCCTGATCCAGGTGAATCTCAATAACAAGTTGGCCACTTCTAAGTACTTCTATCCCCCTGTATGTGGTGCAATAGAAAAGAAAACACTTAAATATATATTTTTTAAAGCAAACACTTGTTATGTAATCTTTCAAATCCTGTTATTTCAGTGGATTTTCATTTCCTGTCTGAGGTGTTTGATGACATTAAGAGGATGAAACCAGGGTTTCCACTCCTAGAGTGACCTAAAAGAAAACCTTGAAAAAGCCACCTTATTGAGATTGAATTACCATCATTGGCTTTGGGGTTATCTCACATGACATTTAACAAATTAATTTTGTTTACAGACATTTGCCTCTTTCAGTCCCTAATCATATTGGCTCTTCGTGATTTTGGCTCCACATAATTGCTCAGATAAAGGCTGCAGGGAGCTGCAGTTTTCATTATCCAGACAGAATAGCCAGATGGAGAAAGACTTGAGTGGTGGAAAGCATAACCACAGTCTATTCTGTCGCTAGATTTCCCCACATTAATGGGCTGCTGCAGACCGCTGCCTCTCCGAATGCTCCCCTTAAATCCCATGTGGTGCTCTGGCTGGGCGGAAGCAGGAGGCTGAGAGCAGATTATCTCACTTTCACCGTATGTTCTATATACATCCACACATAAGTAGATGTAAACACACCACAGCCTGTTGGAGTATGATTTGGACTCTGCGTGTGACCTATATCTGATATCATTTTTAACAGACCTCCATGCTGAAATAACCCACAACATAACAAATGATGTGACATCTGGCCAGCTGTTGTGGTAGCCAAATTGTGGTCCATGCTCTAACCTTTCAAATACTGGATCAGACTACTGTATAAATGCTCTAATTATATTATATTCCATGCACAGGGAACGTAAAAACTATACAAATTGTGGTATCTGGTAATTTCAGGCTGCAATCACATGGACACAATAAGACATATTCTGATGTAGTATGACATCTCAAACAATGACATTCTCACTGTACCCCAAGTCTTTTAAATGGATTATTGATGAGTCATTCCAAACTGATTGTAAGCATTATAAAGGATGTATCACTCTTTGTACTGAATACCTTTCTTGGATTGTAGTTATCCAACTCTCAGAGTCTTACTTTTGGCATAATAGGACCAAATACTTCATAAAATTACCTGAGGTGAGGTAGGGTTCCTTCAAAAGCTGTTCTGAAGAAATATGATAATAGACTATTATATCACAGTACAGTGATAAAGGTACACTTTTAAAACTCTTATTACATTAATCTTCTGATCTGCAGTGGAGAAAGTGCAATCCAGGGCACACCGAGACCAGTATATCAGGTAACAGATGTAAAGTGAATATCCTAAAAGAGAATAGATATTGTATTGAAGAATTTGAGAGACTGAGAGTTTTTTTATTTTGAAAATATAATAAATATATA
>NC_048428.1:11028524-11203663 GCF_013103735.1 Etheostoma cragini | reverse complement strand
TTGAAATTGACTGTGTACCTGTTTGTTCCTGTCTCAATAAAAAGAATTACAATAAATCCATAAAAAATAATAATATACCACACATGAAAATTAGGCGGTGAGTGGGGGGCTAGCCACGGTGTTCATTAGACAGCCGGCCAGCCTGAGTGAAGAAGCTCCACCTCATCCTCTCTGGGTTTCTTCTCAGGCAGCGATGACGCTCAGAATGTTTGTGGCCTTAGCCCTGCAGCGCCTGATGTCAATGTCCTGCATATTGGAGAGAGGAGCTCTGATGATCTGCTCAGCCGAGTGGACCAACCTCTTAAGGGCCAGGTAGTCTTTTTGGGTGCATCCAGATGGTGATGCTCCAAGACAGAATGCTCGCTGTGGTTCAGGTCTAAAATATTCTGAGCACCCTGACGGGCCTAATGTAGAGGCCCCATCAGCGTCTCTACAATCTCAGTCTCTCTGACGCTGACGGGCCTTCTTCACTATGGAGGTGATGTGGAGCGACCATGTTATGTCCTAAGTAATATGAACCCCAAGATATTTATAGCTGTCAAGCATCTCTACCCCATCGCACCCTGCTGATCCTGTGTGGATCATGGATTCCTTTTCTGTTTCCTGCTGAAGTCCACAATCCGCTCTTAAGTTTTTTTTAGGCGTTCAGCATGAGATTGTCTTCTTGGTACCAATTCTCAAGATGGTTGATTTCCTTCAGGTAGGCCTTCTTATCATTATCATTATCCTTATTGATGATCAGAGCCAACACAACTGTATCGTGAGCAAACAATTTACAATGATGTTGGAGTCGGATGTGGCCATGCAGTCGAGAGAGAGTAAAGTTGACAGCCCTAGGTCTTAAAAGAAAGAGCATGTAGTAAGGGAAGGCAGAGTAAATTGCCTGACCATTGCCTGCAGCTGTGCTAAATTTAGAATATTTTAAAGACCCAGGTAAGTGAAGTGAACGAAGCAGAATACCCTGCTGCAAACCTGCAGTAGCTGTCCTGGTTAAATGCTTTAGTGTGCCAGAAACATAATAACAATTGTGCAATTCGAACTGCTGTGTGGCATGAATATATGTCTCTAGTTGTCCAGCGGGTCTGTTCATTCAACGACCCTCTTCTCTGAATGGGAGAGCGTGCCAACCACTGGGTTATCTAAATAAAATAGAAACAGTGTTTTAAATAGACCCTGCTTCTATGGCCATACACTGTAAGAGCACACATCCTCTCAACATAAGAAGTCTTGTCTCAAATTAAATAATCTACTAAATGAGCGGCGTGGAATGTGTTGTTTTGGTTGCAGCCTGGACAATTTGCCCATTATTTGAACTTATGAAATGAGAAGGTAGAGGGAAGATAAACATAGAAGAGAGAGTGCATGGGCAAAAGAACATCTCTAACTATCTTAGTATGCAGAATGAGATCTTTTATTTTCCCCTTCCTGCCTATCTGAATGTCAATCACAGAGGTAAATGCAAGCAATCAACATTCCACCTGCTTCCTGTAAACGTTATGTACTGCTGGAAGAGAGTTGTTTTTTCTGTCGGCTGCAAACCAAACACTGTTTTAAATCATACCGACAGGTTAGTCCAGCTGTGCCCAGGTTTGCTGGAAATCGAATGGGCTTTTTAGCAGATGACCCACAACCTTGTCCTCTGTCCTTCGGCCTGTTCTGCCAGCACTGAATATACTTTATGTTTTTAGTGCTCTATTTTAGTGACACAGACAGCATAGCTCAGAGAGAATCTGTACAGCAAATTTGCAAAACAATGCCTCAAATGTGCAGTCATTTTCACAATACTGTAGTATATGACAACCTACATGCTTTATACAAAAATATTAAAGTATATAAATACCTGGACTGTAGACTTAGTCACACATTTAGGAAGGGGACATCCAGGTGTCATGGCTGTAAAGATATCTACAGTATATGAATATTTACTTACAAAATAAAAAAAATAATAATAATCTTAACACATATTCTTGTTTTATTTCTTTTCACAACAAAACAAAGAAATCATCCTTTTCCCATTTCTCCCACTTACACAAATATGCTCTGACGTGTATAAATACACAACCACAGAAAGGGCAAGAGATGTGGATAAAGGCCATTAATTCTTGTTCAGGATTAGATTTTCTCCTAGTCCTTATAACAGAAATGAATCAATATTCATTTCCCTTCCCGGTTGTGTGCTACATTTGTTTTTGAAGTGGGTCACCTGCAACTGAGTATTTGGGGTTGCAGTTTACATATTTGTGTAACAGATTAGGTAGAATATGTTTGAATAATGATATGAGAAAATCATTTTTACTGAGCAATAAGGTTTCTTTTTTTTTCTAACCGTGCTAAAACAATATTTTTTAAAACTGTGACGGTGCCTAAACTGTGCCTGGAACGACACTTTAAACAAAAAAAGAGCACTAACGAACAGAAAGAACGGCTTATTATTGCTGAGGCCTTATGGGCAAATTTAAATGATTTTTGTTTTTCTAACAACTTCTTTTACCAGTCAATTGCTGTTAAACGTGAAAAAGGGTATTTTACAGTAACTTTGAATGCCCAATGAGCTTACGAGTTGCACCATTAAGTCCAGTTGGTGTTGTTTCTCCGACAATTCTGACCACAGCAGTGCTGTTGTTATGGTCTTTAGCTGCAGACTGTTGCACATTCTGGTGTTGGAATCTTTTCCAGTGAAGTACAGTCACATATAAGACCGTTTAGCTGTGTTTAAGCCAGCTACTAGCTAACAGTAGGCTAACGTTACCTCCTACAAAGTGTAATGTTAACTAGTATTGCATGCAGTTCAGGCATTAAAGTGTCACTAATAGGAACAGTAACACATAAACTGCATAAAACTGGCCATAGCCGATGTATGTAGAGTCCCCTATACAATTAATAATCATTCACCAAATGTACATTTTTGTTAATTTGCCAATACGAATTTCCAGTTGACACCCATTGAGTTTTGGTAGCTGATTTTCTTCCTTTAAAAATACCTGTGTGTGTGTGTGTGTGTGTGTGTGTGTGTGTGTGTGTGTGTGTGTGTGTGTGTGTGTGTGTATAATACTTTTAGTACTCTATTGCATACATAGATATCAGCTAAACTTATATCAGTTTCAGCTGATATCTCATGACCGTTTTTTTTATTACTTTCATATTCCCTCATTAAACCGATATAAAATAGAAATTGTCATGTGTGCATAAAGGTTTTATTTGTGGAAGGAGAGCTAGACTGTACTACATATGATAACTCCTTTAGCTTTTCGCTCATTGAGACCTCCCAACTCGAGTGCTTTTACTTCCTGAACATCCAAAGCTTTGATCTAACCCTGGAGCTGAGAACAATCTAATTTTCTCTTAGTTTCTTCTATTAACAAGAACAGTCACTCTGCAAGTCTTCAGAAGAGTCTATTTTATGTTCTGTTGAAGGCAACCTCCGCACTTCTTTCTTCACTCTTTGCTCCCCTCTCTACAGCAGCCTCAACAGAAGCTGAACCAATTCATTAGAAGGCTCAGAAAGTCAATTATGGTAATGGTTCCCTTTGCCAGGGGAGGTGAAAACTCAGCAAAGCCACATAGTTTTTATTGAACTTCTACGTATTCTTCTATATATTTTATTTAGACCTCATTTAAATGTGCAAATCGATCTCTTGGAAGTATAGAGGGAAAAGGAGCTGGAGAGCAGAGGATTAGAAAAGAAGCGTTGGTTCCATAGAGTCGAGCTAAGGCAAAATGATGATAGAGGGAGGGTAAACCAAGTGTCAGGAGACCATCCACAGGAATCCCTCTTACTTAATCATGCATCAGCCGAGCATCAGGGAATCTCCAGCCTCATTACGAAATGTGTTTTCAGAAGCTCACACAGCAGTGCCGCTCTTGCTTGAAAGCCTCTGCTTATCCACTCAACTCTCCTCCCTTCTTCCTATCTTTTTTAGATCAGATCGCTCTAGGGAAGCAATGTCATGCTTGATTCATCGAGACGCTTCTCGCACCATCCTAAATCCCTTTCCTTTTTCTCTAAAAAGGAAAGCTTGGCCAATTTCAACAAGTTTGTGTAACTGGCATGGAAGGCAGTAGAGGCTTTAGCTAAATTTTGCATTTACTTATCATCTGTTTTTGTGCCAAAAGCGAGTGACATTGAATCACTGTGCAAAAACATTTAAAGCCTAGCAGCATGCACATTCAAATATGCTAAAGTAATTTTCTTCTGTTAAAGTCCACTGTAAATACTAGTCTCCTCAGTTAAACCCCTCCACGATTGTGTAATCATAGTTTAGAATTTGTACACTTTGCACAAAGCACATTGTTTCTCCACATGCAGAAACAGTGTGCTTAGGGGTTTAGTAAGAGCAATTAAATTTCAGGATTTGGAGGGAGGTGTCTTAGCTTTTCCAAAGCTATTCCAACGTCAGCTGCAAACTTTAGATTGTCCAATTTAACTATCTTACTACCTACAGTTGTAGTAAACTAATCCAGCATTACTTCCCAGGCCAAGAAGCACATCATTAGCTACTACGCATTGTGGGATACTAGTTAAATTAAAAACACACAGTACATCCACTGTGTAGTATTTGTCCCTCTATGTGGATACTGTTATGTGTACATGAGTGTAGGTGTAACATTAGCAGCTCTGACTTGCTCTCTATTGAATTTTGGGAAGCCAAAACTTGCCAAGCCAAACTTTTCTTGTCTTCAGGATATGGTACAGCAATTTGGAGTCCCTAGGTCTCCACTATTTGGAACTTTACCATCTTTTAGTGGGGAATTTTGGATCCAGTTCTTCAGCCCCGATGGATCCAGAATGTTTAGATAATGGGTTTTTGAAATATGGAAAAGGTAATTTGGCCTCTGAATAGTATTCTATGCTTATGCAGAACTTGGGGGATGGAGCCTGGTCAGCTCTCAAGAAGACATGGGAAAGGGAGTGGACTGTAACACTGGATGTTGAGGAGTGGGACAGTATTTTAACGTGTAAAATGTGTGGGTGTGCATCATTTAGTTCAAGATTATGCATTGTTTCTATTGGACTTCCCCCAGATTGTTTTGACTTGGTTTGAACACACACATTGTTGTAAATTTAAAACAGAGGACAGCCAATTACTTCATTTAATGTAATCTCTGGTTCTCTAATAAGGTCTAGGAATTTTGGACCGGGATACATGATAACCTATTTTGGATTGCAGAGACCCAGCTTCCATTACGTCCGAGATTAATTGTTCTCGGAGATGGATAAATCCTAAACGGAATAGGTAAGCACATAAGAAGTTGGGTCCAAAATAGTTAAATGATGGCCAATGATAAGAGGATGGAGGAATGAAAGGGTGCTGTTAATTTAAGAGTGGGCTTGTGCGATTGCCGGGGTGGCGGCGTTTAAAAAGATGTTTCGTGCAAACGGTTGGCCAGATTGGATGTCAATACAGGAAAATGGGAAAGCTGTGTGCTAGTATGATGTATGGTTGTCATTTATACGTGTTTATTTTGTTTATAGTGTGTTTATTTTGTTATTATTGTGTTTTATGGTCTTGTATACTCTGGTTATTGGGTCATCTATTCTTGATTTTAGTCTGTGTGGGTGGTAATGACATGGGGGGGATTATAGGTACATATTGCAAAATGGTTGTTTTGTTAAAAAAATAAAAATTGTCATCTTAAAAGAATTTTGAGTGGTAAATCTGCCAGTGTTGGAAGGGCTTAGCAACAGTTACATAGGGGTGTAGCAAACAGTCAATTACTTATCTTTAATTTGATCGTGTGATCAAGCATGCTGCTCAAGCACATGCTACAGCATAATTTGAAGAGAACCAAGATTCCATTCGGATAATAATAGCTCCACCATATCCCTGGCACCCCTCTCCTCTTCTTGAATATACCTTTTCAGTACAAATATGGCTCCCTGTGGTTCCGGCTCATTTCAGAGTTCATGTGGAACCTATTTGTATTTCTGCCTCGTATGATGCCAACTAGACGCTGCATTACTCTTCCAGATTCATTTCTGCACCGCCTTCCTCGGGTCCAGAGGGAGATAAAAAAGAGTCGGGCCTCTTTACTGGAGCTCAGCAGCCCCCATTTAGAGTGACTAGGTTGACCCGTGGCGAGAAATTAAGGAGCTGAGGCCCAGTGAGCAGCCCAGCTGATAGAGGCAGAGGATAATAAATCCACTGAGAAAGAGGAGGGAGGTTAAGAGGGAGGGGTGTGGGATGAATGTGGCAGCCCATACAGCCTCCGGGGCACTCAGGATCCCTTTATTAGCATGGCTATTTTCCCCCTCGCTCTTTCCGCCTGTCTCTTCATTGAGCAAAACCGTCAACATTCATGTGGGATTGACTTAAAATAAACTACAGTGCCTGTGTTCATCCTGATGAAGGTGTAGCTAATTGATGTGTTTTAATAGTACTTAGAGGCCTCTGGCACAGAGGAATAGACTATATCAGACTTTGGCATCACAGCACACACATTTTGCTCTTTTCATGGTGATGGTTGACTATAACAAAAATAGCCTATAGAATATCATCAACCTTTAACTTTTAAAGACAGGTGTTACTGGTAATGTTTCAACCAAAGGTGTTCTTTGCCTAGCAAATACTGTACCTGATGACAACCGAAAATATCATATTCACCTGTGTATATCCATGTGTCTTAAAAATGCCTCAATACAAGTAAAAAAGTCAATAAATTAGAGTCCACTCAATTATATAATAATTATTGTACAGTAGGTGCAATAGGCTGTCAGTATGGGTGTGTTTTTTGTTTAGCCTCACTAATGTGTGTGACAGTGGTGTGAAAAAGCAAAACGAGAGCAGGAAGGACCACACGATTAAACATAGAGTTGGCCGAATTACCTGCAAGCCGATGCCACACTGGCGCAAAGGGAGCGCTTTTCTGAGGGCTTTGCATAACCCTCTCCGTTTAGAATTACTGCTTATGTAATCATCTCCCTGCTGAGGTCTGGCTGGTTGGCATTCGAGCACCAACCGGCCGTGCACCATGACATGAGGAAAAGCCTGGAAAATGATGTAACGTCACATCTGAAAACCTATGCATCAACTGCTACAGTACGCAGCTGGATGCTGCATAATATGACTGTCAACAAATACGCTTCATACAGCCTACACACACACACACACACACACACACGCACACACACACACACACACACACACACACACACACACACACGCTGCTGAATCTTCTTAAAAAGCCAATTATTTGCTTTAAATCAAACAGTAGGGCTTTAAATAGGACAGCCTGACAACAAACACAAACCTATAATAAAAGTCAAAGACTCAAAAAACAATTTTTTCGAACTTTATTTCTTAAAATCATTAAAAAAGTCGCTAAGGTTTGGTAATCAACATTAAAAAAGACTCCCAACTTAAGCAGATTTTAATAGAAGAAGACTTGGCTTAAACTGAAAGTTATAATCCTGGTGTAATTATAATCAAATCTGATTCCTGCCAGTGTCTCTGCCATCTGTGCTTTTGACTTAATATCATGTTTTCTTTCTTCCTTCCTCACGTCCTTTTTTCTCTCTTTCTTGTCTGCAGGGTTTTAAGGACACAGTCACTTGAATGGTATTATAACAATGTGAAGAGTCGCTTCAAGAGGTTCGGCAGCGCCAAGGTTTTGAAGACTTTGTACAGAAAACACATTATAGAGAGAGGAGCGTTCTCTGATCTCCCAGGTAACTTCATCCTCTCACTCATTTCTAATCAGCCATGCATGATCTTTGTCATGTTGCCATTCTTTTGCTCTTTATATGCTTTTAATCATTCTCGTCTGCATGATTTTGATTGCAGAGCGGCCTTCTGTTTCTGTTCTGTCACGTTGTGATTAATGCCAATTTGGCCAGAGACGTATTATAACATTCTCAAACGACTCAAAGAAGAAAAACAAAAAATCTTCGTTTGAGATGCAAGGTTTTGGTTGGACATTAGGAGTAAACACAGACAAGCTCACTTCATTGCTCATTAGTTTGCTTTGTTAAATGATCACTTACTCTATTTCACACATTTATGTTCTCTCACTAACTGACTGACTTAATTACTTTGTTCTCACTGGCATGTAGAGACACAGATTTTCCCTCAGACAAACACACGTGTATCTCCAGGGTTGTGTTCAGGGCCGGCCATTGCTAAGGGGAACTATTTCTACTTACTTTGATCGCAACATTGTTAGTTGGATTTGAGCAAACCACTTTCTAAGGCTGCATTTTCATTTTAAAAAAGCTCCTATGTTATGAACTTGCATTTGTTAGGTGTAAGTAAGGCAGCGGTGGTGTTTGTTTGGGAGTGTGTCAGTTGTGATGGTGCTGACACACTACGGCTGCCTCGCGGACTTGTCCTGCCAGTTAATCCTTGTGTGGTGGCTCAGGCCACTTTGCGTCCTCAGTGAATTGTTCCTGTGCAGGACAGCAGCAGGGCCGCTTTTATCCAGCCTCCCCCACTCCAGATAACATTGTTTTGACCTGGCTGCAACATGATCGGTCTGCCTCTGTGACTACAAGGAATTATATCAAACCCTGGTACATGGGATTAAATGGATGAAGAGAGCACAGAGAGGATAAATCAGGTCAGACTTGAGGCGGAACGGGATGAGGTTGAGATGAGGGGGTGTTTAGGGATACACCGGGACCCCAACCGAAGTTTGTAGGCCTGAGTGAAACGAACAAAAGGAGTTCCATCATAATCATAAGAAATGTGTGCACACAGTAGAGGACACCTACAGTACAGTACAGCTACAGTTTTTACGGAAACAGTACACTTTCCTTTTTGCAGACAGCACGTCTTGTAAAAGCCGGCATGACTATATTTACGGGATAACATAGCTAGATTTGGCTCACTGGAAATCTAAAAATATGTTGGTCAGAAAGAAGCTTACAAGTATTTAGCCTAATAACATAATAGTTCAGTTCAGATTTGTATTGTCCCACAGGAAGGAATTCTATGCGCATAAAAACATGAAATAATAATTGCAAAATAGGAGCTGAGATAAACAATTAAGTTGCTTTAATGCTTTGGTTGTTTTTATAGTGTGATACAGTGTACAAAAAACTAAAACGAGGGCATGAAATACAGTATTGGCTAAGTTTCCCGTTGACATTTTTGGCATTTTACAGTTCATTTTGGCAACTTGATAGATACATACTTTGTTATTGCCATGCTACTGTGCTGGTGGTAATCGTTTTTGTACAGCATGGTAGCTCAGTTCCAGTGGAAAACAAAAAGAGAAAAAGAAAATCAAGAGGCAGGCACCTTAAACCAGTACAACACACCCAAAAAGGAAACATACGAATGTGAAAATATGTACAGTGAAAATATGTGTTCAGATCCCCAGCAATAGTTTTACTATCATGATAGAGTCTGACTCTACATAGGAAGCTCTCCCAGAACAATCATGATCTTTGTTGTGACCACAGCTCCTACTGTGGTGTATGTGTTATTACCACAGAGAGTAGTCGTCTCCCCCAAAGCACTTTGATTGTCTAAGATAAAGCACTATATAAATGTAGTAGTTATTATTATTATTATTATTATTATTATTATTATTATCATGAGTGGACAGGATGAGTCTCCTTCTAAACCTGCAGTTGTCTGATTTCCTTTCTTTATTCCACTTTATTCATCTATTTGACTCCACCCTTCCCAGCTCTCTCCTCTCCTCTTACATCATCGGGGTGGAAGATGAAGGATTATGCGACACGGCTGCTGGTCTCCCAGCTCTCATGAGCCCAATAGATTAAACCGCTTCCAATTCTCAAATACTCACACCACCGCTCCCACTAACTGGCTAGCTGACTTGCCATATCATTATGGCTATACTGTGATGTGTGTGTGTGTGTGTGTGTGTGTGTGTGTGTGTGTGTGTGTTGCTTTTGTGTATCTGGATGTTAAAGCCAATATTGTTGGCTTGTCCACGAGAAATATTAGATATATTGTATGGCAATGGTCTTTCCCTGATTTACTTTATTTGATGTATTCTCATGTGTGTTTACATGAAAATATATTGTTTTTTTATCCTTCACCCACCCCTCCATGTTAAATATCAGACTGAATTAAAAGGGATTTTGAAAATGTCACAACAAAAGCTAGACCTGTCAAAAATATGATTGAGTTTTAATTTATTTGAAAAGAAAATGCATTTTTAAACCTCTTTTGCAGCAAGTAATTGGATATGTTGAGTGTTTGAACGAGCTTATAACAGTAACAGATTATGGTGATGTATATCAGAATGGAATATAATGAGATTTTACTTCGGCAAGTAATTCACCACTAGATTGGAAAAAAACATTCAATTAGATAAAGATGTTGCTCAGTAACACACCGATGTTGCTCGCTCTGTGTATTACGCTCAAAGGAAAGCAGCTTTTATCATGAAGACCAGAAACTCTGGTCTTAATATTGGTCCCCTGTCTTCATGCATATAGAAAAGCAGCCACAGGAATGTAAAACACTCTCATAAACGGTTTTCCAACCATATGTGAAATATAGGCGGTTTCTATACATGTGCTAGTAAAGTTTCTTTTTTTATTATCACCAAGAGGCCAATGCTTGTGAAATCAATTACTGGTATGTGCGAAATGGCAGCTGACATGTTGGTAAGAGAGATCTATCATTTCCCCAGAGAGAGTGTGTGACCTTCAAACCAACAGGAAGACAACAGGGAGCGAGCAACTTGTACATTCCTGTCCTTCATCTCCTGTGTGACCTGTTACACACAACAGTATGATATTTGTGTGTGTGTGTGGGTGGAAGAAAGTGAGTGTTGCATAATAGAGATGTGGCCCCTAGAGACTTTTTAACATTAAACATTGATGTTGTGTTGGTGGTCTATATCCACAAAGTTCCACTTCCGGGATTTCTCCGGTGTCGCAGGAAATTCCTCCGGGTGCATGTTGTATTGCGGATGTCCGTTTCCTTCCGCTTCCTTTGTGTTTGTGAATTTTTAAACTCTGCTCGATTTATGAGGACTATGGTTAACTGCTCCTCAGATCTCCAGACAGCTAGCTAGACTATCTGTCCAACAAGTTTTCTGTTTGACGACAACCTTTGAACGTACACATGATACACCAAAACAAGTTCCTTCCCGAGGCTAGTTGGCAGCGCTTTCTGACTCTTTCACTATACTCCTATCATGATTTGCCATGGCTATCCGTTCCTCTCAAATTGATCCGTGGGGATCAATTGATTCTTTGTTCCCACCATGATAAATTGGTATAAGCATACTGGCTATACTTGTAATTCATAGTTATAGTGATTAAAAAAACAAAAAAACTGCTCAGCTATTCGTTTCTTCATCACAGTATCATTTTTGGCCATTACCTCTCCAGTCTGGTTTAATGGTATAGCATCACAAAAGCCACCATGAAATGCAACCTGATGAGTCTGTTTTGAAGTATCAAAAGCAGGAATGATGACTTTTTTTATCTTTTCTTTTTTTGACACTTAAATCTCATTCATTTCAAACAGGGGATTACTGTTGCCACACTTTTCTGCTGCCTTTTCTGTTTGCTGTCACATCCCTCCAGTTGTCTTCGGGGGGCTTCCCACCTATCCAGTAAGATGAAGGTGACTCAAGAAATGTTCAAACACAGTATTATCACCTTCAAACGTGATATTCTGTCTCTGGTAGAAAATATTGAGAGCGGGAGAGGAGAAGCAGTGCTGTCTTTTGAAGCTTTCTGTGGCTGCAGCCGTCTTTTCAGTATGATAACAAAGGAAGAGATGTCTTCCTTTTGGTTGTGGGACAGAGACTCAACCACGTCTTATAGCGTCAGAGCATGCAGTGATGCACTTTGTAAAAAACCTTTGTCTGTAGACAAATTCCTAAGACATGTGGGCTTATGAAAAGCAGCTTTTCAATCATACGCTGTTTTGTTAAAAAGAAAAGATACAGTATAAACAAATAAAAAAGACAAAGAATAAACAAATGTATAAACTGTTAACCGACACTGCAACCCTGCAGTTGGGATAATTGTTCACTATTAATTCATGTTTGTCCTAAACAAAGTACCTTCATAGCTGTAGCCGTGTTTCTGCAACTCACTTTGATTTTGTGCCGTTATGCTAAACAACCAGTTGAAAATGTTTTGTTTTTTTTACAGCTGTTGGTTGCAGCTAAGCTGAAAGAATACAAATGCCTACTTGACAACTAGCATTGTTTCATAACTGTGGTTATATCAAGAAAGTAGAAAGTGAGCATTCTGCATGAGAATTCCACTTGTCGAGCAGAGTGAGTGCTACTCTGCTGATCTTTTTCTGTGCAAGTGGTTACTTTGCCAAACACGGTCTCAGCTTTGAACTCCAGTGCAGTAGGTTAGATGTGGTTAATCTAGTGAGTCAGTGCCAGGGCAATGTGAACAGTAACCTTGCTGCTCTCCTCTGCCGATGTAGCAAAGCAGAATGTAGTAACAAAACACAAGGACCTCCTGATTCACCTCAGGCAACAGATTCATTCAAGGCTTTCTACAGCACTTTTTACAGCACTGTGGCCCGCGGCAATGACAGTAGTTGCATTATAAAAATTGTAAAAACACTAAAAGCTATTGTTAATTACTGGCTGTAGTTTTCTCCTTCATTTTGCATTCCACCTCCATCATTTGAACTTTAAAGGCGATGTTGGCCCTGGGACCAATTAATGGACCAATTAATGTCTCTACACACACACACACACACACACACACACACACGTAAATGCTGTGAGCACCACCTAAATAGTCAGTATTATGGATAAAACATTCATAATTTTAGAGTGCAGATTTGTCAGAGAACACCCTATTTACACTGGCATCATCTGCACAAAAGGTGAGTAAAATTACATCGTGATGTAAACAGACATATTGGCCCTAATTTATGAAACGTGTGTACGACCTAAGGACACAAGCTGTCCCTCACAGCTTACAGTTGCCTGACTATGACTCATGACAAAACACAAGTAAAATTTAAAAAACACTGCATAAACCATGTGTTTATTTCATTATAAGTAAAGCTACATGTAGGCCTTAGAGATTGTAATATAAGCCTATAAATTACTATTAGGAGTATACGCATGTCAACGATGTATAAATTAAAAAACTTCAGCTAGAATCCGATTTAATACGGCAACACTGTTGACCTCATCAGTGATCTCCTTCTATTCCACATTCTTCCTACAGCCTAATACCAGTTTTTAGACTGGCAAACAGGACACGTTACTGCAAATTAAAGTGATATGTCTAGGGTTTAATCTCCACCTCTGAAAAGTGCCGCTTCTTAGCCAGATTATGTCTTGCCATGTTGTAAATTGTAGGGGCGAGGCCTTAACACCGAGAATATATTGGGGCATGGTATTTACATTAATAATTCCAAGCACTGCTTTATCAACGTACGACCATTCTTACACTCTTATAGGTGTGAACATTTCATGAATCCCATGTGAAGCCTGTTGTAAGAGGATTTCTGCGCTCATATCTGCGCTGGTTTCTACATTAGGGACGTTAGGTTGATAAATGAGGGCCTTGTCTTTCAGCCATTCTGACGATGTTGTTTATGAGACTGTTTGCTGCCAGATGCTGCATTGTAAGTGAAGGAAAACCGTCTGGACTCTCCTTCCTCCTCCTGCTGCTGTTGCTGCTGTTGCTGCTGCTGCTGCTGGCACCTCAGGAATGTTAGCTCTAAGTGGGACTTTCCTGTCCCATTTATTTATACAGTCTTTTGTTAGTTACCTCTGTCTCTTCACATATTGTCTCTTCCTGACATTTCACTCAACTCAATCCTCACACTGAATGAGCGATTTGCAAAACAGGATTTTCTGATTCTTTTGCTTCAAGTGGTCCCATCAAACCATATTATTTAACTATGCATTCATCTGCAAGAAAAAGAAACCAACTAACTGCACCATGAACTTTAAACTTAATATATCAGCCTGGTGCTCCAACAAGTGAGCCAAGCAGCTCAAAGACGGAAACAGAAACAAGGCTCAAGGTACAGAGGCCGAGGTGTTGACGGCTCGCCTTCATGGTGCAGAGCCGTATATTGCCTGCAGGACCAATATTGATCTCTCTGCCAGCCTGGAGACAGAGACCAAAGACAACAAGTCTCTGGGGAAACAGGTAGTGTCTCACCACCGAGCTCCAGAAAGAATGGAGCTTGAGACTTGAGCTGAATGAGCAGTTGCAGCAACAAAGAGATCAGCAGCAGCAACTTGAGGCAGAGGAAAAGTTTCACACTGAAAGGGTGAAAGAGGATCAGGAGCGGATCCAGGATCTGATGAGTGAGCAGTTTGCCATCCATCAAGAGATGAACAAACTGAAAATCAGACTGGAACCAACCTCAAGCCTAACACCACCAAGCTCCGAGCTGAGGAAAAGTTCAGGCAGGCAGGCACTCCAGAGAGAAACTGCCCAGCTGAAGGAGCAGAAGGTGGAGTCCCTCGCTGGTTTAGAGACCTTCAAACTCGTTCCAGGGGCCAAAGTCTCTGAAGAGAGGTGAGAGAAAAGAGGCATTCAGTCTGAAAAAGAGTCCGCCACTTCCTTGGTTTGAAGAAGTATTTTTATTTTATTTATTTTATTTAACCTTTACTTAACCAGGGAGTCCCTTGAGATTGAAATCTCTTTTCCAAGAGAGACCTGGCCAAGATGGCACACCAGTTACAATTTAAACAGAAATACAGCACAGTCAACTCAAACAAACAAGCATCACACATAGAGGGAAACAGTACCTTAAGTATAAGGAGAGGCGGAAGTATAAGGAGTCCACATCAAACAAAGACCTATCAACACCTTCCACCATCAGCAGCTGTATGCTGCAGATGGTGTGGTGGTATGCTGCTTCAAAATAAAAGTTCTGCTTGTACAGCTCTATTTTGTAGTAGTTGTTAAAGGTAAGTTGGGAAGTTTTACACACCACACTTGTTTTTTCTCCCATCCTAGAATGCTGTATGGACTAGCCAGACCCTCTTTCACATCGCTATAGAGAAAGATGCGAGACTAAAAGGAGGGTATCTCATTCTTTGGGACATAACATATCTGTCAGAATGACTTACCTCGATAAATGTGGTTAAAGGAATTGCTTTTGGACACTGCCTACATTTAACTTTTCCATAGCACAAAATTCTAGCACATCTGCAAATGTTAAATAGTATTTGACTAATACCAGTAGTATATAAAAGTTGCTAACTTTCTCTTCCAAAATCCACTTATATGTATTTAAATTACACATCAGTCATCTACAAAAGCATATTGGAAACATAATAATGTTGTTAACACAATGATAAAAAAGAGAAAGAAATTCCAATCCAAACATGCATTGTTTTCTTTTCCATTTATTCAGGGAAGGTTCACTAAGAGGCAGCCTCTCTTTTTTGCAGGAACACCCTGATCACATTCACACACTCACACATTCATACCTAGAAGTTAACTAGTACAACCACAGTCTGATCTGCTGGCCACCGAGCAGCTCCGCTGGAGCGGTTGGGGGTTAAGGGCTTTGCTCAAGGGCACCTCAGTGGTGGAAATGAGGAAGGTACAAGCACTGCTCTTTCACTTTCCCCACCCAGATTTTATCCTGTCGGTCTGGGGATTGACAGACGATGTCCCTGTCACAAGCCTGCGTCTCTAACCTTTAGGCCACCACTGCGCCTCTTAACCGAAAGGTTATGCAGTTTTCCCGTTCTCTTACTCACAGAGAAACCTCACTCGCATACAACACACATTTGCACACACACTCAGAGACCTTTGCAGTTCCATGCCACTGCTGTCCGTGTGGTTACCATGGAGATATCGAGCAATTTACTTCTCCACTCCCCCGAGTGGAGGAATGGCAAGTGGTGAGGGACAAAGGGAAAAAATACATAAGCTTGACGTGAGGACAAATGTACTGGACACACACACACACACACACGCGCACACACACACACACACACACACACACACACTCACTCACTCACTCACTCACTCACTCACTCACTCACTCACTCACTCACTCTCTCTCTGACCTTTTATCACCTTTGTAATCACAAGACAGCAGTATCATCCAGCATTCAGGGCAAATTAAAGACAAAGGCATCACTCTGTTGGGTCACACTAGTCATTGGATCCCTGCTGCCTTATCATATTTGACATAAGTGGAAAGCATGATGAACTAAACTGAAGTGGTGTCCCCCTCTTAGTGATTAGTGTCATCTTAAAAATGCTGAAGATGGAAAATAAATCTGTTGTATGTGTATGACAATACTATGATCAAGGTTTGGTTAGGTTTTTGGAACATAAGCTACTTAGTTTTAAGGAAAGATAATTGTTTGGGTTCAAAAAAATCACTTACCAATGCATCATACTGATTTAATGTTTGATTATAAGTAAAATCTCAATCTGAAAAAAGTAACCACAGCTGTCAGATAAATGTGATGGAAAAGTAAAATATTTTGCTCTGAAATCTAGTTGGGTAAAAGTACCAAATAGCATCAAAGCCACAAAGCACATCCGGCAAAGAATGAGACCAGACTACAATGTGTAGTGTGTGTGTGTGTGGTTCTTGCCAGGCGGCTCACTTTCTCCGCCAGCAGTTCTTTTGTCCTGAGCTGCTGCAGGTAATTGCCCCACCTTTTGTCCCCTTCCACACTCCCAGAAACCATAATTCAGCTCCAACCAAGCGAGAACTGTACGACTCTGTCGAACGCCGCTTCAGAAAGAGTGAGACAACTCTGGGAGTAAAGACGGGTGGAGCATGTAATGGTTTGGGGACTTGTTGCTGCGACTGGGAGGACTAGGCCTGTGAATGGAGATACACACAGTGTGGCATGAAATCAAACACACACTCATCCAAGTGGAGCTACACACACATCTTTGAGGTGCAGCCACTGTTAAGACACAAGTTGCCAGTTGTTGTATGTGTAGAAGAATATAAAAAAAAGCGTTACAGCATGTCACTTTAAGAGTTTGTGATTGCTGGCTTACAGGCTCTGTACTGAAACGTCGCAATTCTTTGACAAACAGCAGTTCATCTTGCAGTAAAGCTGAAATGACATAACATATGTGACAGCTGGCAGTGTTACTCCTATGCGTCAACGGAAAAAGAAATAGAAAAGGCCACCTTCTTTGATTTTGATGTATTTCTTTTTGTTTGCCTGGCTTTTATACTTTCATGTGTGAAGTCATGATATTTATTTATTTATTACATTAATTGCTATTATATGTGAAATGTATGTATTTCAATAAGACGTACGCTTGTGGGAGAAACCAAGAACGCATCCATTGGCAACATTGTGGCATAGAAGAGTGATTGCTGGGTGTTTGGCTGTATTCCTGTATATAGTTAGCTATGGCAGAGATCGGTGACTGGTTCTGGCTCCTTGAAGGCGGACAGAACCAGCAAGCATTTTAGCGGCTTGGGCGTTCAGTCAGAAGCTGCAGCCTGTCCAATAGGAGCAGCAATAGGACAGTGTTGACTAAACAAACGTTGGAGGCGAAGGAGACCAGCCAAGGACAGGAGTTTGGTTGTGCTTGTGTTTTGCCAACAGGGATAGGTTTAGTTTGGTTTTGGCTCTGGTTAGGGGATGGAAATGAGCTAAAGTTGAGACTCGAGGTTGAACTGGTGCCAGGGTGCTCTTGTGTTTTGTCTGGAGCCATGTTTAAGAGTGGGTATGGATGGACTGTGGCCAGAGAATTAGATGGAAATGTAGTGGTTAGTTAGAGGATGGACTTCCCTCATTCCAGTAGCATTATATTCTACCTTGGTGGTCTCCAAATCCCTCTCCTTTCAGCTTTGTCTGGCAGTTTGTCTTTTTAATAACCTGCATGTCCATTTATGTTCTCTTCAATTTTACAGATGGACTGTTGAGAAGGCACACAATAAATGCAAACCTCAGGAGAGATGTCTAACGGGAGTTAATGGGCCTCTAAGGGAATATGTAGCCTTCAAAACCACTACACTGTAGCCACTACACCTTCTCCTGGCTTTTCCAGCTCTTTAAGTAGACCTGTCTTAGAATTATACTCCCAAATTGTCATGAAATGTCACAGAAAATGCTGTATTTCTAGATTTTGGAGTTAGTTTGAAAAGGATATGTTCACAAATATAGCACACACAAGAGACTTGGCCTGAATGAGATTTAAAGAAACCAACAAACTACATGATGATGCGTATATGCACTGAGAATAGGCCTTTGATAAGTGTCATAAAGCATGTTTAGTTTCTGAGGCAAAAAGAATTGTAATTTTCTTTCAGCTGTCATTTTGTTTTATTTTGTGTGTTTTTTTATGCACAACAGGGAAAGGCACTAAATAGAAGAAACAAGACAATGTAATTGACAAGATGACAAGATGGAGTTGGGAATACAGTTGACAAGAGTACAAAAAGGGGTTTAGTGGCATTGTGCGCAGTATAAGCTACTTGTAATGTGGCAACTGTGTAAAAGATTGTGCAGCTACATTATTATATGGTATGATATGAGCAGGATATTTGCATTTGTGTGACAGGCATCAGTTTGAAGGCTTTTATCTGGCAACTTCATTTATCTTTCTCTCCCCCTTTAGAAAGCAGTGTTCACGAGGGAAGCAACGACAACGATGGCAGCGTCTGTGGCAGCGACTCCGCCTTCTACAAACAGAGTGAAGGTGAGAGATGCGGTGATGAACGGGCAGCGGTTTGTGACAGTGCAGATGGGTAATTTCAGTCACAATTATAATCGACATTATCTTTTCCACTCTAGAGTCTCTTCTTGCCTACTGTTTTGGCCGTATTGATTTTTTTCTACACCATTTGTCCCATTTTCTTAAAAGGTTTTGTTTTTATGTTTATTGCTCATTAATTGTTGCCTTTCCTTATAGAGACCATTCTGCAAAGGGCATGTGTGTAGGGGGGAGGATCAAATCAGTGTTACACAACACTAAAGGGTGTTGAAACAGAGCGACAGTCCTTGTTGATCATTAAACTGAACACACATTAAAATTCACACGCATGAATCCACAGGATACACATAAAACCACTGACATGCTGTCTCGAACAAATGCACACACACGCACAGATAAAATGATAGCCTCCTACACACCACAGGCAACACATTTAGACACATATCCTTGCACCATTTACTGCTAAAAAAACCTTTATACACAAATAAATACGCAAACAACCAAATAGCCCCAATCTCTGGATGAAGCAAATTTAATTTGATTGCCAGTAATTATCAGTTGTTTATGCAATGATCAAGATCTGCCATTGAGATGATGGCAACTCTTAAGAAGCCCACAAACAAACACTGTGTGTGTGTGTGTGTGTGTGTGTGTGTGTGTGTGTGTGTGTGTGTGTGTGTGTGTGTGTGTGTGTGTGTGTGTGTGTGTGTGTGTGTGTGTGTGTGTGTGTGTGTGTGTGTGCGTGTGTATGTGAGATCTGAGCTTTCATTAAACCTGTGTTGAAATGGGTAGTTTAAACCATGATACATTGTTTTCTACCACTGTACTGTTTTTTGTGTATACTTATTTACAGAAATAAATACGTACACTTTTTTTTAGTTGAAGGGTTAAAGCTAGGAATAAAATTTGTTAGGAGCATCTGCATTTGAACGATATAAGAGTGCTCTATCTATTTAGCATCGCACCTTGACTTCGATGGACAAAAAAAGAATAAAAATTGATGTAGCTGAACCAGAGATATCGTCTTTTTTTATTCCACACGTTCTTCTTTCTTGTCAAAACCTGGCACCTACATTACCTACAATGCAACTAGCGCGCCGAGAGTGAGGTTAGAGATTTGGTGTGGTAAGCTAGTAGCGGCTGCAGAGCCAGCTGCAGAGGTCTGGTAGGATCTCTTTTTCCTTCACACCGCCAGAATTCTTTCATTTGCAAACTTGTAGTCTTCAGCCCCAACCAACACTTTACGCAACTCACTCTGGAGCCACAAAAGGCTTTTTTCTTTTTTATCAGAAGACAGCATAGGAAATCTGCTTAGAAATATTGGATAGGTCAAGGTGATGTTATTCCGCTAAATAAAACATCACATAATAAACATCACACATAAAATATCACATTCCGTAATCATTTCACTTGGAATTGTTTGAAGGGTTGTCTAGAGGTTGTTTTCTGCAGGTGAAACAGCTCAGCCATGTTTACGTGTGGCTCATGTGTTTGATACCAGGACACAGTATGGCAGAGACGCTCACAGTTGCCCTGCGTGTTGCTGAGGAGGCTATAGAGGAGGCCATCGCTAAGGCAGAGGAGTTTGGCGACAGCTTGGTGAGACATCCCTCCGTTACTCTTCTTCCTTTCTTTCTTTCTTTCTTTTCCTCTCTGTCTCCCTCCTCTCTTCTCCGATTGCCCCTCTTTTCTATGCCTGGTTTCTCTGTCATGGCCTCTGACTTCTGTCTTCTTAATATCAGTATGATGCAGGCATGAAATCATGGTTTTAGGCTAAGACGTCTGCACATACCCTTCCCAGGATATTCACATGCACTTTGAACTGTGTGTGTGTGCGTGTGTGCGTGCGCATGTGTGTGTGTGTGTGTGTGTGTGTGTGTGTGTGCGTGTGTGTAGGAAAAGCAGAATGAGGCTCGGTATCTGCAGGACCACAAAGAGGAGCTCATAGAAGAACTCGCCACAACAATTGTACAAAAAGTAGGTTGAGTAAGTTTATTTTTAAATGTTCATTTCCTTTTGTTTGTGTAGTTCTGCCCACTAGAAAATGAAAAAAATGTATTGCATTACGCTAGGTCCCACCTCGGTCTTTAGTTCACGATTTTTCTTTTCTTTAACAGACTTAACAGATCAGTAGGCCTGTAAAATGTTAAATAAAAGTATCTCTTTTAAAAAAAATAGAAAAAAAATGGGATCACAGAACTCTTTGGAGAAAAGGACAGAGTCTTTGAACATATTTTAGTTTGAATAAGATTCAAATGACAACCATCATTAAATCATGTCTTGTAACTTGCAAATGCATAGTAAATGGAGACAAAGTTGGCAGTTGTTTGATTGCATTCCCTTTTAATTGTCATATGTTGGCCATTAAGTCGTTATAAGTGAACTTAAGAAAATGTATTTTTGTATCTCCACTTGAATTATTGGTTTTAAAGTTTCATTATTGCAAACTATTCATGTCTAAGTAAAATTCTGTTACAGGATTTGCATCTTCCAGTTTGCAATTATTAATATTTTAATGTATTATTTAATCAAAGCTTTGTCTTCATTCACTTTCTTCTTCTCCTTCCTCTGTTTGCTTCTCAGATCATCCAGAGGAGGAGGCGTTCAGAGATGCAGACAGAGTATGACTCTGTCTGGCCTCAGCCTCAGTCCCTGATCCAGTCCAGTGACCTCCCCTCTCCGTCTCAGCCTCAAGCATCTACCCAAGGACCGCAGGACCCCCTCAAGACCTCAAACTCCCTCTGGGTCAGTCTTTGCCCCACTAAAACTGTTTAACACAACAAATAACCATATATCCGTCCATATAAGTCCAAACAAAACTGCCCTGTAACAAGCGGGTGGTGATGGGTGTGAACTGCAGAATCTTGGCCAGAAGCATTTTGCTTTCATCTCGTGCATCATGTGTTTAAAGAAGGATGGGTTGGTTTTTTTCAATTATTTTCACAGCACGTACAGTATACAGTTCCCTCTGTCTGTGTTTAGGTATTTGTTCCTCTGGGTGGACCAGACGCTGTGTGTTTGTCTGGTTTAAAAAAACACAGGAATGTTGTGTTAGTTAAAAAAAATCACAAACCTTTTAGTAGCACTGGTCACACACACACACACACACACACACACACACACACACACACACACACACACACACACACACACACACACACACACACACACACACACACACACAGTGTCATTAAGCAATGTACTCTGGTCTCTTTCTTTGCCAGACATGCTTTGTGGCTCTTGTATCTGTTGTATAGAAAGCCAGTGGTGCGGGGTCTGACCCCTTGATGTGTATTTTGATGATGTTCTGGATTTCTCTGGGTGCTCTAGTTTCCCCCACTACTAAAAACATGGTCTCTTCCTCTCTACTGAGCTGATGTGTGTTGAGTGTCTGGCGTTGTAAGGCTGCAGTTTATCACCCAGGTGGGAGCTACACATTGGTGGTGGTAGAGTATAATCTTCACCCCCCCCAAAGCGCTTTGTGTGTCTATAATAAAGCGCTATATAATGTGAATAATGAATTATTATTATTATTATATGCAACCTGAAACTGTAAAAACAATAAAGGAATTAATTTAAAGGATTGCTTGGACTTGGCAGGCACTTGCTGCTCTTTGAGTTTCATCTACTGGAAGTTTCAAAATTTTCTGAAGATTAAGAAAAAAGGAGCACCAAGCAAGAAAATAAACCCCTATGTGCATGTCTAATAGCACTTTTTCCACTGTTTGAAGTGTTTTACTGTGGATTTTCTCCCTAAAGGAAGGCTTTAAAGATACTGCAAATGTAATTTCAACCAAGTACGAGTCAATTCTGAGTACATACAATATGGTAACAACACCCAGGTTTCACGGGCACAGACAGTTATATAGCACACACGGGAACACATGCACAAATCGACAATGCACACACACCTGGCAGTGATTTGCGTTGCTAGTCAGCCAGCAGGGGCTTGAGATTTGTCATAGTCCCGTGTGTGAACGAAGCATCAAAGCTGCGCTCCCGTGGCCTCGCCGTTCTGTTTCCCGCTGTTTAACTCAGCGAAGATCAAAGTCCTTTGAAATACGAAGGGATCCTCCTCAGCTACTCAAACTGCCATGGGACGGGCTCTGTTTATCAGCTCTCTGCCAACACAATCACCAAGACACCATGCATGCAAATGCACTCTAAAATCTGTGCTGCCTTAACATTGATCCTTAGGGTAATCTTAATGTTGCATCCCACCTATTGTAAGAACTGAGATTGTATTTCTCTAATTCTTCTGTGCCCTATTAGACAGTTCAGTCTATACTTATAATGCCATATGTACATACATGTAGCCTACATACGGCTGTCTTTTCACTCTGATGTTAAATCTGGATCAAGACCGAATGTTCACCAAAAAGATTATAGTGTGAGTTTATGCACCTGAATGAGGTTTAAATCCCCTCTTCTGTAAATCACAGCCACTAAATCTACATCCTAGTTGCCCACAAATTTCAAGTGCATATCCACAAATTTGATTCAATATTTCTGTTTAATCCAGCCCTAATTTAACCAAAAAAATATAATCTCAAACTTAAATTAGTCCCTTTTTTTAGTGTATTTTTAGTGAACATTTTGAACATATTTAGTTCATTATAGAGATATTTTATGATCATACATAAAGGTAGTTGGTCATACATGTCTTACACACACACACACACACGCACACACACACACACACATACATAAATATAGACTTGTAGAGGCTCTGCTGTCTGCCTTGTTATTTAGTTGTCTTCTAGCTCCACCTGCTGATGAGATTGATGACTGAACAGATTGTGCCCAGACAGGAAGTAGACTAGCCAGCTGGACCAAGTGCTCTCCTTTATATTATGTGACTACTGTATGTGGATATTATATGTGACTGCTCCTAGCCACTGTGTTGCTGCCTCTGCCCAAGCAGTAATAACCTGACTGGAGCTGCTTTGACCGGATGTCTGTCTTAAACACCTTCTCAGACTCAAGTTAGCAATGGCTCGATATTAAAAAATGTGTGATGTTCTTGTGATGAACTTTTCCAGAGTTGTCAACCAGACCTCTAACTTTCACTATTGAATTTATGCCAGCATGCACTTGTGAGTCTGCATTATACAATTCAGTCACGGCAACATTTTTAGCTGCTCACAAACCACATTTGTGTGTCTCAAACCAGCGTGTGTTTTATGTGTGTGCTTGCAGCGGTCGCGGTCCGCGTTCTCCCTCACCAGTGACGACTCCCCGGAGAAGGGTACAGACGAGGAGGGGGCCGGGGCAGGAGGCGGCTTGCAGGAATACGCTTCTCTCAAGAGAGAGGGCAAGGCCACATCTCTACCCACCTGGAAGAGTGTTGACCGCCTGGACAACTCCAGTAAATATCCCACTCACACTGTTTAATGTCAGTTGGCAAGGCTGTGTTCTTTTGAGTCCTCCTGATCTCAGATGCAGACGCAAAGGATACACAATTGCATTGATTAAAGCATTGCCTACTAATATATTAATGATGCCGTGCATACTAGGGTAAAATAGTGACAGCACCACCATGTCCTTTTCAAATGTAATACTTGAATCTTATTTAATCCAAACCTGGTCACTGGTGAAACAATGCTTTTGGGGAATTTAACTGTAAAGTAGTTTAACTTGTGCCCATATATCTTAAAGTTCATCTTGAAGTCAGTGGTTCCACTGGTTTTCAAAGTGTTTACTACGGTAAAAACTACAAAAAAGTCCATATAAACATCAATGTTTTTCAATTGCTTCTGCTGTTGCCACTGTGCTTATTGACTCTTGAAGAAATTGGGGTCACACGGCCTATCAAAAAAGTGCAGTTGGAAATAGGAGTGAGTTTTTCCAAACTTCCTGCGGTCTGTTTACGTTCTTCCAGGCGCATCCTCAGTGCTCCAGAGCCCAGACGGTAACTGGATCGCTCTGCATAGCTCACAGATGTCCCGGCCCAGCCTGCTAACCAAGAGGAAGAGCCTGGTGTTCAGCGTGTTGGAAAAGGAGTCCGGCGTCGTGTCGGCTTACGATGAGATGGGATCTGACTCTGAGGAGGACGACAAAGGCGGCTGGGGTGCAGCGTTGCGACAGTTTCGGCGGAAACTCTCCGACGAGACTTACTACACAGACTCGCAGCACGACCCGGAGTGGACGTACACCCAGCACCTTCCAATTACCTCGCCGTCCTCTGGCCAGTACACCAACACAGAGACTCTCAACTCCGACTCAGAGGCCTCATCAGTGCTGTCCGCAAGTCCTCGCAAACCGCCTCACAACCTGCTGAGGAAGAAAGGACCGCCGGAAACACACCTGCACCCTCATCACCAGCCGCTCTACCAACAAGACCTTCACCAGAACCCATCTCCCTATCGACTCCACTCAGAGGCACTGGATGTCAACTTTAACCCTAAGGTAATTTGTCTTTACATTACATTATAACTGTACATTATATTGTATTTACATTATAAATATTCTGTACTTCAAAGTCTTATGCAAATAATGGGTTTTATATTATTAGATGGGATTAGTTTGTTTCTCATTATTTATTAATTTCTCATTTAGTTATACTGTTTATTGATCCCCCGGGGGGAAATTACACTTATTATCTAGCAAGTTAAGCACAAAGGTGTCTTATTTACTTAAGTAGAAATTTTGGGTATCTATAATTTACTTGAGTTATTTTACAGCAGACTTTTTACTTCTACTCCTTACATTTTCACGCAATTATCTGTACTTTCTAACTTATACATTAAAAAAGAGACTTGTTACTCCTATTTTAGTTTGGCTTGTTTTCATTCCGGCTTGTTATTTTTCAAAAAAACACCCCCCAAAAAAAAACTATCCAGATAGATCGTGCCATTTGGATGGAGTGAATTTGTTGCCCTTCCAAATTCCTACAGCTTAGCTTGAGTGTACATTTACATTCCAATAAAGGCTAATGATAACATGCCTCTGAAGTTTGACTTTTTGCACCATTTCCATACTTAAAGGACACTAGTTATCATATCTTCCACTCCATGAAACACATGTTAATGCTCAGTAGTACACATATATGGTTCTTTAATGTATTTGCATTGTACTAAAATACGTTCAATGGGAATAAATACAGCTGAAACAGGTGCATCAAAAATCTTTTAACATTAACATTTTAATATAATATAGTCAATAAAGCCTTTTAGAAAATGTTTTTTCAGGGACGCGGGGTAGTGCACTATAGTCCCCTGCGGCGCGGCCTAAGATTTTGTCCTAAATGGCATTTTTTACCCTTACATTACTTTTACTTTTACAGTTTAGGTAGCCCAGTTTTGAAACCAGTACTTTTACACTTTTACTTGAGTAAAAAGCTTGAGTTGATACTTCTACCGAAGTCTTTCTAAACCCCAGTAATGGGATTACTTTGGACACCTCTGGTTAAGCAAGGAAAAACTTTAAGTAAAAGAACCAACAGAACAATGTAAAAAATGTACAAATATTTGATGGGAATGGTAACAACTCAGATTATGAAAAATAACAAGACACTGCCACAGGCATTATGTTTTTGAGTTGCCTTCTGTCCCATTCTCATGAACAGGGTATCTCCAGTTTGGCATAAACATCGTCACGGACTGAAGGATTGATTGATTTTTGGTGGTCAAAGGGCAAGGTCGCTGGGACCGGACAAAACGCCTTTTTAGCAATAACTCAAGAACTTTTACACTAATTGGAAAAACATTTCACACAAATGTCTAACAGGATAAAAGGATAAAGTGATGACTTTCCAAATCCAAAATGTCACTACTCACCTTTACTGTGACAACATAAAGTTCTGCGAGGACACATTTTTGGTCATTATTCAAAACTATAACTCAGGAACAGAAGGAGAGTGTTTGGTTGAATACTGAAATGGGAACATTTATCTTGAAACTTGTGATTGTATAGGTCCTCTGTGCTGCTGGGTTGAAGATCTGCGTGAAGCATCAAAATTTTGCCAAATAATACAATAATACAAAGTCTTTACTACAAATGTGAGTCAGTTTATTACATGAATTAACTGCATCTTGACTGGTTGGCAGAGGCATACGGCAATACAAGCTGGCAACTGTAGTTTTTTTTTTATAATCGTATTCCCAAGCGTGACCAGTAACTACTTCAGAACTTTACTTGAGTGAATGTAATGTTCCTAGGTGATGGGAGACAGCAGTGAGGCGGAGGAGAGGCAGAGCGACCCGATCAGAAGATCACGGCGACGCAGGAAAAGCAAGAGAGAGTCGTCAACAGAGCAGAGCAAAGCTGGAGGCCAGAGCCACACACAGTCCATCTACCCATTTGTACAGGTAAGATATCATCACACTTGCATGTGGTTTCTAATTGATTCTCGCCATCCCAGTAAAAAATCCAGTGTAACATATTGTTTCCCCATTGGGAGGCAGAAATGTCTAGTCTTGTTTCTACTCTGTGTTATGATAAAATAATTAATATATATTTATGTCCCTTTGTCTCCCCACTAAAGGAGAATAGTGGTTTTTTACTCAACACCCTTCTGAAGAGGGGTCTAAGTGAGGAACAGTCAGAACCTAACACTACGCCAACGGCCACAACTGCACCAGACACCTTCAAATTAGACACCGTGACACCCGAGCCGGGTGACTTGGACACAGTGGCCCCGAATTCAGCAGCACTGAGCCCTCCACAGCCCCACACTCTGGCTCCGGCGTCCCAGCAATCACCCTTTAGCTCAGGGCCTGGAGACCCTCTGGAAGAGGAGCTAAGATCCAGACTCAGCCAGCTGGTCAGCCGTGCTAACAGCAAAGACAGCAGCTCATCTGAGGAGGAGTGCACAAAGCAGACCGATAAAGAAAGTGACAGACAGAGAGAGAAGACGAGGCCAAAAGACACTGAAAGAGAAAGGCAGAAGGGAAGTGACGGGTTAAGAGTCAGGACCGGCAGTAAAGAAAGAGAGAAAGTGTGTGAAACAGTGGAACAAGTGAATGGACAAGTGGTGAAAAGAAGTGAGAGACTAATAAAGAGTCCTTCAGTTAGAGAGGATGGGAGAGGCAGGGAGAGGCGGTTAGAGATGGGAGAAGAATGCTTGGAAGTGAATGTAGGTGACCGCGAGAAAAAGAGGGGGGGTAACAGAGAGCCAAACAGACAAAGTAAGAGACAACATAAAAGAGATATGGCGAAAGCAGCAGGACAGAAAGGAGGAGTAAGAAGGAGTGGATCCAGCACAAGTTCACCTGCTATTACACCTTCTTCTCAGGAGAGGGCGCTGTCAGACAACCAGGTAAAGAGATTCGAGAATCGTAGATTGATTTGTGTTTTCCGCTCGTTGTCTGCTTTTGGTGCTTTCTGTCTGTCTGCCTTTTAAGACATTCTTTTTTTTTCCTCACTTCACTCTCAACAACTCATAATCCTCCCACATTCCTCTCTTTATTTATGTGACAATCCCTGCTGTCTTTCTGTGTCCCTCATCCTGTCTTTTCTCCTTTTTTCTGTGCTTTCTTTCTTTTTTGCTGTGTGTGTGTGTGTGTGTGTGTGTGTGTGTGTGTGTGTGTGTGTGTGTGTGTGTGTGTGTGTGTGTGTGTGTGTGTGTGTGTGTGTGTGTGTGTGTGTGTGTGTGTGTGTGTCAGGAGGGACAGAATGACTTGGAGCAACAGCAGAGGCTTCAGTTGCTCTCCTCACTCTTACAGCAGGTGAGACATCGACTAGAAAGCAAAAGGATTCTGAGATGGTTTTCAGATGCAAGGTTGCAACTCTAATTAAACTTTCCATCTTACCATGCACACACACTTACACACACAGGTGCGTTTTTTCTGCAGATGAATCTTCAGGCCTGTTTACAGCTAAATTAGCATGCAGCGTCACATTGGTGTAGCTGTGTAAACATAAAGTGGTAACATTTTAGCAGTTAGTCCCTCAAAAGAAAACAGCAAGGCAAAGTCCCTTGCAGTGGCTTTTAAGAATCCTACCGGAATCCATCTATGATCGAGGAGCTGCATTATAATTTCTTTCATTAATAAAAGCCTCAAAAGGTCAAAATGGAACACAGCCACAGGCCCAGTTGAGTTTATGAAGACAACTTCTCCTAATTTCTTTTGACTGCCTCAGTGATGTTGCTGTAGCTATCCCTTTTTTCATCTACAGGTTTAGCTGAATAAGACAGAGGCAGTTTGAGTTAGAGTGAGTACTGTAAAGTACAAACATAAATATCTCCTGAAATGCATCGAGCAGGAGCATCCAAAACAATTAACATGAGTTCCCAGTGACAAGAGGTATCCATACAGTATATTGAACAAATGACAATGACATCCTTTTTAAGTATAAAAAGTTGCTTATGAAGGAAAATGCACCATTTAGGAATGTAGTGTGATCATACTAGAAATGTGACAAAATCAACTATAAACTGTACACAAAGATACTGAATTCCTTATGTAAGTTATTATGGCATTGGGACACAGCTATGGTTGAGATATTCAAACATAATAAGTTGATTATTTTCATTTCATAAACTCTACGTATTATATAGGTTCCCTTAGCAGGTTTCCAGTATTGATATTTTCATATAGTAAATCCACTCCATTCATGAACATACAGACAAGTCAAAACCCACACAAAGACCGGTCGATAGACATAAAATGCACACACACACACACTTGGACAGGCACTTGCATGCTCACATCCTGTAGTGTTACATTTGAGGCGTGTGGGTTGATGTTGGTCATTAGTCAGACTCATTATAAGAGCTCCTGTGAGTAATGTGTGTCTTTTGTGTGTATGTGTGTGTGTGTGACACATATACTAGTGTGATCTATTTGTGCTGGTTTTCACAGCACCTTTAGAAACCAACCAGGACGGCTCACTTTGATGCAAACAAGGGAAAACGTGACGATGACTCAGATATTTGTGGCTTTATTTTGTATTTACATGAAAGGTTCGAAATCGGCTCCTGATTACAGATATTTCCACAAATATAACTGATGTGTTGAAATTATACATAAAAGCTGTGTTTTGTTGTTGTGTTTGACCTGTCAATCATTTTGGGATTGAGAACATGTTTACTCCAATGGCAGTATCATTTCACTTGAGTCATTTCGAGATGTAATACAGTACTTTTTAGAGAGAGAAAACTTTGAACAGAGATGACAAGGCACGGAGCAGAATATGGCCTGCAGTGAGGAGAAGGTGGGTGAGCTCTCTGCCAGGCTGGAGACGGAGACAACTTGTGGCAGAGAAAAAGTCTCACACTGAAAGGGTGAAAGAGGATCAGGAGTGAGCAGTTTGCCATCCGTCAAGAGATGAGCAAACTGAAAAATAAGACTGGAGGAACTGACTTGAACCAACCTCAAGCCTTACACCAAACTCAAAGCTGAGGTAGAGGTCAGGCAGGCCCTCCAACTAAGACCAATACACCTCCCGTGTCAGCGTGGGTTTTCCCTGAGTGCTTCTGTTCTTCCCATACACCAAAGACACAAATTGGACACTAAATTACCTCCAAATGGCTTTAATAAAGAGTATATAAAAACAAAAATGAAAGTTCTGCCTGTGTAGCTGCATTTTGCAGTAGTTGTAAAGTTAAGTAGTGAAGTATTGCACACGGCACTGAATGATCAATGTTTAAGGACAAAACATCCAACTTGTGAAAGAACCACCGGGAGACAAAGCAGTTTGGCTGTCTTTAAGTCTGTGCCCCAGTCTGTGACGTGTTTGTGTGCCAGACTGTTTGATCTGCATGGTGATGGCCTGGTTCTGTGGAGAGGATGAGAACATCAAACTCTTAACATCCATTTCTCCATCGACCAACCCAAATCAATATCTCAGACCGTGCGTCTTTGCTTCTCAAGTATTCTGAATGGTGTTTATTTCTTTTTTCGTTCTTGAGGCTGCCTCTCCTGTCACCGCCGAGAATTCTTCGTTTTCACAGTGTCGGTCTGGCTCAGAGAAGGATTAATACTCTTTTGCTCCTACTGATCAAAGCTTTGGCCAGTGATTCATTCATTATTGAATTACATGGGCCCCTCCTCACTGCCCTTTCCTTTTCTTACTTAGTGTTTTCATCTATTGAAAAACAAGATTAATTTGGAAACAAGCTTGGATTTGGATGGAACAAGCTGTTCTAGTTAACACTAACTGGCAGCAAACACAATGACTGTACATTTCTTTTCATTTATCTGTCTAAGGCATTTGGACATGGTTGTGGGAGATGTCCACTAACTGATTTGTACATCCATTCCAAAATTAACGAGCCTGTGACATTTAACTTTTTGGGTCTGTTTATTTTGGAAAGTTGGATGCCAATTTTTCACCTGAAAGGTCAAAACCAGTTAATTTTTGGCAGCATTTAAATTGTTTGGGTCTTGCTTAAAATGGACATACAATCGTGGATATACACTTAAATTTGAAACATGATCTGATTGAATTCCTGATTCCTCAGCTGCACACCCAAACTCCATAATTGCTATCCTTCAGCCCACTGTTTGAGAGATTCTGTTCCCTGCAAAATTAGTCAGACTTTTAACTGATCAAAGCCCAAAAGAAAACCTCCACTTCTCCAGCTTTGTCTTAGAAACCTTCTTTGTTTTGTTTCCTCTTCCTTCGTCCTCATTTCTCATGCATTTCTCACCTCCAGTTCTTTGTTCTGCATCTTCTGATGGCACGCATGTATTTAACAAAACGACCGATTAGGTAACATAGAAATGAAGAATATGTTTCTGTATATCACCTGCACAATGGCCTTGTACAGAACCGTGCAGCTTGAGAAGAGGTGCTGATAAAGAACCCAATTTTCTCTACATCCCAGTCTCAGTTCATCACTGCACCTAATATTTATGGCTATTGCTGTTACTATTACCCACCTAGATTGTGTGTGTGTGTGTGTGTGTGTGAAGCAGAAGTACTCGGCGGCCTCTCTCTGCAGCATCACCACCGAGGTGCTGAAGGTTTTGAACGCTACAGAGGACCTGATCGGTGAGGCAGGGGGTGAGAGCCACATCCCATCTGAGTCCATGAGTGCTTCTCCCATTTCCAACAGCTCGGAGACCCGCAGGCTGGACCAGAGGCTGACCAAGATGGAGGAGAATGTAAGCTTAAAGGGCATCTTAGTTTTACCACTCAGTGTATTTCCACCCAATAAGAAAATATTGAGTTTCAATTGTTATCGGGAACTAAATGTTTGTTGTTCTCTGGACAGGTGTACCTGGCTGCTGGTGCTGTGTATGGGCTGGAGGGGGCGCTGGGGGATCTGGAGCAGTGTGCCCGCAGTATTGAGAGTGGCACCACAGACATGGAGCTGGCCTTCCTGGAGGACCAGGTGGCCACCGCAGCTGCTCAGGTTCAGCAGTCTGAGCTACAGGTACTGGAGCAGTAGTTCTCAAACCTTTTTTTAAACAATGACAATGTACCCCCTTTGAAATAAGTAGTCTTGATAGGTCCACGTACAGTAGAGGCAGTGAGTCTGTGTTACCTTATTTGACAGAAATCTATGAATTTGCTTGTTATTTTTGACAATTTGATAAATGAAAATGAATATTACGCTTGAGTAAATAAAACCCCAATTATCAAAACTAGTTAAACCAAAAATATTAATATTTAAATAAATCCCATGAGAGAGCCTGAATCTAGAACAACAGAGATTAGCTTTGGGGCTGGCTAAAACCTTTTTGAAGGCGCCAAAAATTGCTCTATGCAGTAAAACCCTGGGTATTTACACCCCCATTTGAGCAGTTCTTCTCAGCAGCTGTCCTGTTCTTCAGTTCTGTTTGTACCAAACAGACTTTTAACCCAACCCAGCTCAATGATACCGTTGTTGTTGGGTTTCTTTGTTGTTGTATTTGATTGTGCTTTTAAACAAAGTCTGTGTATCATTTTAAGATTTCAAACATTGAGGCCAGGATATCAGCGCTGAAAACCGCTGGGTTGAATGTGACTGTCTGCAATCACTTCTCCAAGATCAAACCAAAGGCTAAGGTAACTCACTCCCCCTTTACCGAACAATTCTCCCACACAGCCATCTGTTCAACCTTTATCTGGTTGAGTACCATTTAATCACAAAGTACCGGTATGTTAAGTAACATTTGCTGGACCAAACGCCTAATGCTAAACGCTAATAGAAGCTGTGATATCTATCACAGGTATACCTGTCCAACTGAGGTTTTCTGAATGTATACACTACTCTAACCTACTACTAATAAAGTAACCAAAATAAACCTTAAACTTAAAGTGAGATAATTAGAAGATTTTGGCAGCTCTGAGCAAGCATGATTTGCTAATTATGAATGTGTATGAAGTGTATAATACAAATACTCTGATTACAGCCTCAAACCCTGGACTCATCACGCCATCAAAGGAGGAAGCTTCCAGCCCCTCCACTTAGAGGTACCTAACTGGTTTTTATTTAAAAGAAAATTATTTGTACTTTTACTTTGTGTGTACAGTAGGTACATATGTATATTTATATATGTGTATATCTTAGCAAGTCCTCTGTATGTAGAATGATTAAGGCTCAGCTTTGGAGCAAAATGACTTTCGTCAGAGGGGGAGAGAGACAGAGACGAGTGGACCTTTCACATCACACATTTTGTGCTTTGTCCTGAAAGAACAGATTGGCAGCTAAATGGATGTAAAAGTGAATACATCTGCTAAGTAACTGAAAAGCTCCATTAGATGTAAAGCAGCCAAATGGATACACGCACGGTACAGGATAAGGCTGTTTTATCAACCAAAGGAGAAGACGCCACTTCCTTTTGATGTCAGTGAATGGACCTTTTCTGTTGGGGCTGTCTTTTTTTTCTTCAGCAGCATCCACACAATAGCTCTGATTCAGGGTAGCTTTTCAGCACAGCTCCAAAGACAGACAGTGTGCAGGACAATGGACAAAAATCAGTGACCAAGACTTGTAATCATATCATTGACTCCAGCTCAACGTGTCCTTATTATCAGTCCATCGTACAGTATGCCTTAAATGTATAGCTTGCAAGACTTTCCTGACTTATAGATGTAATTAATATATTTATTTTTTACATGCTACTTTGCTTAATGATGTTTTTTGTTTTTGTTTTTTCCATTTCAGAAAAGTTGGAGCCAGAGCTACAGGTGAAAGTGTTCCGGCCATAGTGACAGTCAGCAGGATAACAAGTCCCTCAGGGCCACTTCAGAGCCCCAGGGACGGGGGCCCGTCTCATCCAGTGCCTTGACCCAGTGACCCTCCAGCTGCAGGCCGAGCAGAGGCCAACACCTGCCCTGTGTGACCTACCAAGCACTCAGCCCTCAGCCAGGCACGGTACCCTGTCAGTCAAATGCCTCACAGAAAAGATGACTGCCTCTTTCCACTTTATCCTCCATTTCCTTCCTTTTATCCTCTCCACGCACACAACATCAAGCAAGGAGGACTCGACAGTCGGTGTCTCTGCCTTAAAAATCTGCAAACACTTCTCATGACCCAACTGAAATAGAATATCTGTACAGACAAAAATAACTCTCATTTCCTTTTTCTATCTGTTTGCAAGAGTTTTGTGATTTACTGTACAATGATGTGAAAAAAATCATGTAAACCTTTCTGTGATTCAGTGTCCCAAAAAGAGGCTGAGCCGTGTTTTATACTGCATCTTCTTATCTCATGATAAGCCCCTTGAGAGCTTCCCTTTCTCGCGCGCGCACACAAACACACACACACACACACACACACACACACAGCTATCAGATGGGAGTCCTCATTTGGGGAATGATTGTAACACCTTTCGACATTTAACCATTTTAAGAATTAATGTACTTACCAGAAAATCAGTGTTTAAATACGCAAATCATCAGGGCCGAAAAAATAAAATAAAATAGCTAAAAGGCGATAATGGAACACAAAGCACATGTGGGAAGTCTGTCATTCTTACTACACATAGTTTAAAAAAAATTAAAGGTATAGTTTGGGAAAATTCTGGAGTTACAGGAGAAGATAGATGTTTGTATGTTGCCTGTTGGCTTAGTTTATCATAAAGACTGTAAACTGGGAAAAAGATACTTCTTCTCCTACTCCTTCTACTCCTTTTTAAAAAGGTAAAAATATAAGCCAAGCAGCACTTCTCAATCTTACTGATATACACTATTTTTGTTTTTGTTTTAAACTGTACAAATAGGCAAGTATTGTTACCTTCATACGGAGCTAGGCTAGCTTTTTCCATAACAGCCTTAATGTGGAAGCTGTGGGCTTATAAATTGAAATAAGTCAAAATAAGGTTTGAATAATGTCTGAATGTCAGCTCGACCGTTTGGCTCAGTAGGTTTGACATTCAGATTCCGTCTGACAGCCTTCCCTCTTGCAGTATTCTTCAACCCACAGTCATTCTCTTCCTGTCATTTTTCTTCATTTACTTTACTTCTAAACGTTGTGGCCTTTTATTTGAACAAAAAAGGTATTTTCATGTTTCCACTTTGCAGGGTTATGTCCGAACTTGTTGCGTTCAGAAAATCCTATAAAGATTTTTACATAATAAAGTCTGACGGGCTATGTGACAAATGCCATGAAACCATGATTTTGTTACAAGCAATTTATTTTTGTACTTACTGAACATTTTTATGCAATACCACCGAAATAAGTACTATTGCAAATTTAAGGCTTTATTCTCTCCTCAAAGGAGCCCTCCTCAGTCAGTCCTATCAGACCCTCTTATGTGTGATGATTCAAAGTGCTTTCAGTGTATGCCTGCGTTTACCATTGGAAATTCTGCCAGTAAAGACAATGGTAAATGTAACAAAAACACGGGTGACGAGGCATTTTTTGGAGCGGCTAGTAGGATTCATACTGTATTTGTACTCCTTTAACGCTAGATTTGAGAATACTGCCTTTCATTTTGGGTTACTTTTCTTCACTCTGACCACGTACATTAGTCAGATTCTCAGTTAGCCATGCATACGGTTGTCAAAGGGTTTGCTCTGGCCATGCAGCCCAAGAGCAGAGTTGAATTACCTGAGGGACTGCTTGAGCTAAAAGGTGTGATGATCATCAGTATGAATGCTCAGCCCCTTCTATTAGTGACCTTTTCATCCCAGCCTTTCATATCTCGGGTTTTGCACATTGATCCTGTACTTTTGTGAATCTTGTTCTCACAAGGTGTCAATGTATAAAAGCATGTTTCTGGTTTTATCAAAATTGATGTAAAATTCCCCATAAAAAGCACAGCCACAAGGGTCCAATCATTAGTGTCCTGTATTTTTCTAATGTAAAAAAATATCTCATCACAGAATTTATTAATATGTGTATATGTGTGAAAAGATGGATATGATGTAGAATATGTGTATTGCCCAATCATAGTTGACCAATCGTTCAGTGTTGTGTGCAAGAGACAGTGTGTTATTGTCATGACTTGTCGGCTGGATTCACACAGGACGTCTAATTTACTGAAACTGTGTCCCAGATGCTCAGAAATGACGAGATTCACACAGAGCTAAAAGCAGATCTCACTTTTGTCCCTGTTCAAATCCAGTGTGAATAACTATGATGAGGTTCACTGTGCACAGCTCCACAGGAGGGCCATTCACTTTTATGTGCAATCGTTCGTTGCGATCCATAGGACATGTTGGGGAAAATATTAACAAGCAAAAAATACAGATTCTCTATGTGCCACAGTACTCTGAGACAAAAAATGTATTATGATATGAATAAAATTTGCAAACCTAAAAGCTTTCTCTTTTGATCGAACATGTTTCTTGACAAAGAAAATATAATCTCAACATTCTGGTTTATTAATCAATATAGAACGCATTTCTCTGTACAGATATCAGGGATCCTGTCAACCAAGGCCTCATAGCAGACACAACAGAGAAATACAGTTAAGAACTAGAGCAAAACAGTACATAACCTCAATCAAGATAAAAAAAAAACAAAAAAAAACAAGACACTAAGTTTGTAGATGAATGGAGGAGGACTCGCTGTCACGGTACCAATCCCTGTCTTCCCCATCCAGCATTTTCCCAAGGTTCTCCTTGTTTCTGAGGCTGCTGAGCAGGAGCCCTAACGTCCTGAGGACAGGCTGCATCCCTCCGCTGCCCAGAGCCTCCACGCTGCTGTCCCTCTTCCCGAAGCGCCCGATGGGTCTCACCCCGCGCCCCACGTACCAGAAGGGGTCTATCTCAGGACCTGGACACCACACAAGTACATCAATGGCAGACGGGCGTCATTATGTGTGCAATATCAACAGCTCGTTTGAGAACGGGACTCACTTTGGGGAAAACGTTGTCGGTGCTGGAAACAACCATAACCGAAATACTGTGATGATGATGTTGAAAACATTACTCCCAGAAAACTGTGACTTTATCATGCTTCTACTTCAATGAGTTCATTTTTAGTCCTAAATAAACAAAACGGAAATGTAATTTTGTTAAAGCCCTAAAAGATTTTTAGTCAATAGTTTATTTTTTTGTGTTCATGCTCTTGTCGACATAACTGATTTTCTAAGCTGATTTGATGCGTTCAGGAACTATATGAATAAATGAATTTCAAGTCATTGTTAAATAAGCATGTGATACGGTACAGAAGTTTACAGAAAATAGTATAATAAAACATTTCTTCAACTGCGGTCTTAAGCAAATCGAATTTAAATCTAGGCTGTTTTACTTTTGTATAAAGTATATTATACAAATGAATACAGCAATAACCACGCTGCTTTTGTATTGTATCACAAAATAAAACACTTGGATTAAATGATGAACTAGCCTACGACAAATAAGTGGCATCTCTCTTTTAAAACCAGCAGCTAATACTTAAATGTGGTAAATGGGACTGAGAGAGGTTTTTCAAAAATACTTAATTTCTAGAAGTAAAACATCTCATAGTAAACAGGATAGTGTCCAGGTATCTTACAATAAATCCCTATTGGAACCGAAAGTAGAAGAAGGTCAATGAACTCACCACCAGGAGCCAAGAACAGCCCATAAACATTCAGTATGCTAAAACATGTTTCACCGTTGTTCTGTCTGGCTGTCCTCTTACTTTTTAGCCTCCTAAATCTCCCTAAACTACTTCCACACTCTCTGCAGGTTGAAGAACAAAACCAAGTCTTACTTCTGTTGTCGACATTGTGAACAATGTGGAAGTCGTGCTTCACCGTGGTGCTGTGAGCGCTGCTGGAGCTGGGAGAGAGGAGGAGGAGGAGAGCCAGAGCTGCAGGCAGACAGCGGCTCGTCAGGACGCGGTGCCGGACATCAGCCGCTCTCCCGGGCAGCATGCTGGGGACTCGCTCAAGGCACGAGAGATGTCGGAGGGACGCTGGTCAGTAAAGTAGCCTTTCAACCACCGTCTCAAGGAAGGACGCTGAAAACAGAAATACTAGTGAAAAAAGAGCCCAAAGAATGCTGCAACTTACACACAATTACACATAAATTATATCTTAAAGTTAGTTAAGATGATACAAATTACCTTTAATGTTATAGAACAACTGTACTTCCAGATAGGAACATGGTACGACATTATTTATAAGAGATTACTAAAGGCCATGCAATTAGATTAAGTCATTTACATTTCATTACTATACAGTAAGCACCAAAAAGCTCATATGTGATATTATGATGTATATATAGATATATATATATACAGAATGTACTAGGCTTTAAAAAAAACACAATGGTGACCATTACAAGCTGAAGTCTATCAGTATTAGAAAAGTATTCACAATGTTAGTTATGTAGCCCAATTGTTAAAGTAAAGTGTTAAAATAGTTAACACAAATTCACCAGGAGGAACCCTCTTAAAATAATTGGTTAAACACATAACCTGTGGTGTTCTTCTTCTCTTGCATTTAATACAGTGAATCTGTAAAAAAAAAAAAAAAAAAAAAAGAACATATATATATAATCTGAACCCCAAACAGCAGCTCCTTACCCTGGACTTTGGTGACAGGCGGAGGTCAGTTGGCGGAGGTCTGAAGTCGTTACTGTGGAACAGGTGTGCTCCAGCTTATATATCCATGCTGCTCATGTGGTTGTTGGATGATGAATCAAAAACGTCAGTCACACACAGTGATCCTAGACAACAGGATGCATCACCCCCTGAGCCCCCCACCACACACACACACACACACACACACACACCCCCCCCTCCCTCCTTCCCACTCTTTAAACCCCCTCCTTTTGCTTTGGTTTTGGAGTTTTCCTGATGTCTGTCACGCAGCATAGCAGTCCATCAGGAAGTCAATGACACAGAAACAACTTTAAATTAGTGAACATGGGGAGACCCACCGACTCACATAGGTCTGTCAGACTGACTGGGATCTGTGGTGGGCGTTTTTTGATGAGCCTTTCATCGATCAGCTTGTTTACAGGGGACAAGGCAGGACACAATCAGCTTTTGTTGAGTTGACAATCTTGTTGCCAGAAACTAAACTTTTGGAAGTTTTTTAATAATAATCCGCTCCAGGATTATACATTTAAGTAGCCCGCAGCCTTTGTCACTCTGTTAAGATATAAAAAAACAAGTTGGATAGTAAAATACCAGATTAGAGCTTAAGTTTGAATACAGTAATAATAGTACAATCAAACTGATTTGGGAAGGAGTGGGAGCTTTAACTATACTGTAGGTGTGTGTGAATTTGTGCCACACACATGCCAGCAGTTTCTGCTGAGAGGTGACAGTAATGACTGACAAGTGACAGGGGTAAAATGTTCTCAGGCATAACGTCGCATCAGGGCCTTAAACGATGTCTGTAAAGGGCACAGTGTGGTGGCAATGCTGCTCAAAATGTAATCTTCAAGGGGATTTACACCCATCTTCAAAAGTCTTATATGTCATTCTATAGTCTAAGATGGTCCAAAAATAGTGTCAAGGGCAACACTACCTAAACTAAGAATTCCAATTTGTGATTTCTATGGCCGAAGAAAGTTCAGTCAAAATGTGAACATGAGCTACTCTCTCTCAAAGTCAGCAACCAGAGAAGTCAGTCTCAAATTTGTCATGTCATCAATTATAAAGTCTGGAGTTGCTCCACTGACAGTGAATGCAGGACTGATTTAATGGACCCACAGAATGTGTGTTTGCTTACACACAAATGAGCTTTATTTTATTGAAGCGTTTTCAGTTTGAAACAGAAACTGGAACTACACCCAATCACAATGTTTGCTAAAGGAAGAAAAGTCCTGTGTCCGATACATTTACCAACTTAACAGCACTGAGCAAACGGTGATGAAGAACATCGGGATATACTCTCATCTTATTCATCTCTAGGCTCATGTGTGCTTTCATATTTCAACAATTTCATTAAGATTAGGTTGAAGACCTTTTCATTTGTAACTGATTGAAAGAATACATGCTTATTTGCAAAGCCTAGTCAATGGATTCTAAACGAGATGTAGAACTAAAGTTGTAAATAAATCAATTGGTCAATCAACAGAAAAGCAATAGTCATTTAAACCCTTTTTTATGCAAAACTGACAAATTCTCTGGTTCCAACTGCTCAAATGTGAAAATGTCATGTTTTTCATTTTCTTATGATAGTAAATTGAGTATGAGTTTTGGAGTGTCTGAAGACATCACAGATTTTCTTTCCGTTTTCTGACGTTTTGTCGACAAATTGATAAATCAAGAAAATAATCAACAGATGAATCTATAATGATCATACATAGCTTCAGCTTAAGGTCTTTTGATCAGAATAGTAACAATGTGCATAGTGTATAAATGTGAACATTTGTACTTTACATGTTGAAGAATTAACAGGTTAGATCATAAAATATGACACTTCTGACATCCCTTTCTGATGTCATTTTCCTTACATGGTATTTGACTGGTAGAATCGTTCAGATCCCATTGGAAGAAACATTTCCCATGTACAATATAATCATCTAAAACTGTATTAAAGAAAATTGGGATGATATGAATGTCCTGCGTAGCATGTGATGTAAAAGGGTGTATGTGTGTTGCCATGTGAGTATGTGCACGTACACCTTCGGGCAGCACTTTGGTTCTCCTCCACGCATTAGGGCGGCCATTACTTTGTCATGGACCGTGATCAGATGGTGTAGGATACAAACGCAAGCCCTGTCTTTGGGAGAGTATATGGCTGCAATAATGAGAAGAAAACTACCTGCGGATATGTAATAACACCACAACATGGAAGAATCCTCAACTAATGAAGCTAATTTAAATTTATGATAGGGAGCCTTTATTTGAAAACACAGCAAATGGTTTGTTGCCTCATTATGATGCCCAGTCACAGGCAGGTGTGAAAGGTTTGGTCGTACTTGCTTTGTGGTTAAAATGTCATCTTGTTGTTGTTTGAGAGGCTCTCTTAAGACTTCCTGCAAAATCTGGAATCCATTTTTAGCCCACGTCAACACATTAGATATCAATGAAGAAAGGGACCAGTCTTAACTGAGACCTGGGCTAAACCCCTCCTTCCCTTCTTGTATGTATATTTGGTTTGGGGTTTGTTTATTCTGTCCTGGTGTATGTGTGTGTGTGTGTGTGTGTGTGTGTGAGTATAAGTTCTTGGTTTTTGTTTTCTTTTTTGTGGGTGGGCTATAGGGACCTGAAGACAAGTGTGTGGAAGGTCCAGTATATGGGTTAATTAACTTGTACATTATCTGCACTACAACACGTTGTTTATGCAAATGTCCCTAACGTGGAAAAAACAATAAAGTGATTGGAAAAAAATTCTTAAACGTCTTGTTTAAGAATAGATATAATAGACTTTATTATAGATTTAAACCTATTTGTATCCATACAGCCTTTTTCCACATATTCCCCATCCGAGAATTGTTCTTTTGTATTGTGATGTCGCATCTGACATGTAACACTATGACATCCCGGTCTTATAAGCACCTGATTGAACGGCTTCACCTGTGTTGTCTGTTTTTGTGAATGTAGGGAAATGTCCACCGGTCAGGTCAGAGCATGAGGTGTCTGTCACTTTCACGCTTCATTGCATTTTGTGCATAACATTTCCGACGGATTCTGACCTATATGTATTCATATGAGCGACTGAGAAAAGATATTTTATTTATAGAATTAATTCATAAAAACTATAATGCATAAAAAGGATATTTCCATGATATTGTTGGAACTTGTGGTTCTGAGGAACAGTTTAAAATGTACACTGTTTATGCAGTATTGATTGAGAAAACCCTGCTTGCAGAATGATTAACAACCTGAATCGGCCAAGCTTTGTGCTCTAAATCATTCCCCTTACGTGCTACAGTATATTTTGTTAATCGCCTCGTAATTCGTGACCCACAGAGCGTGTGGGCCGGGACATTCATAGACCATGTTTGGTTGACCCTCTTTCTGAAAAAGACTTCGTATGGGAAGCCAGTGCTCAGTTTCTGTTTGTCTAGGATTCTAGTCAGGTAGTTACCCTTTTTTAGAAGGGTAGTTACTACCCTTCCCTCAATGAAAAGGGGTGACTACCCTTCTAAAAAAGAGTAACTGCCCTTCTGAAAAAGGGTAGCTAATCATTTGTTACCCTTTCAAAAACAGTAAGTACCCTTTTTTTGTGCACTTCATTGTAATGTGTTACCGTGAAAAGCCCTGCACTATGTCAAAGATTGATAATGATGATAGAAATACCCTATTGTAGGTTTGTGTCACAGATAACTTTGTGAAAAATGAAACAATGTGTGAGACCTTGTAATCCAAAATGAAAGTAATATTTTACCTTGCACATAGGTCCTGTAAATATAGTGCATTAAACTGCTGTTGTAAAGAAGGACATGTTTATTTTTACGGTTATTTCTAGTGGTAAATAACCTTATCAGGCATGCTATCTTAATTAAAGAACTGAACACAGCCAAGCTGTTTTGTTTTTAGAGTTATAGAAGTTAAAGTTAAAGTCTTGAGTCTCAAATTGTTAGTTATACACCTTAAATATATTACTACTGAATTAAAATTACTGTCACATAACAAGCAGCATTCATTATTTACGGGACGTATTTGATATTTTCATTTTTATCAGGAAAAAGAGAAGGGAGGAGATATAACGTTTTATATGGGATGATTTGCTGCCCCTTTGTGGCAAAATATGTACACTCACACACACACAAACACACACACGCACAAAAGAATAATACCAAATAGCTTTAACTGCACTGCAAACACATGGCATTCTTGTCTAAAATCAAAATTTTTACATAAACTACGTCATCCATCATATGTAAAATGAAATGTATCATCGTGAAAATGTATAAATAAATGGGAAGATTGTTATTTGCTGATGATGGGCCTGTGTGGAAAAGAGGGGGACATTATTTTGGAGGAAACACCTTCAAAATGCAATATTGTGGATAAGTAGCTTATGAAAAAAAAAGATTTGCAGTGAGATGCCTTGTAGGGTTGGACTGGGAAGCCAATATGGCATTCTTGAATGTAGCCTAGCTCATGACGACTTTAGAATGGATTGAACACAGTTCTAGTTCAGTCTTAAATCCAGTAATGGCCAGGACTATTCGAAATGATGAATATTCAAGAGCAATAAAAGACACTGAAGTCACATTCGCTTGGGTCAAATGGGCATTCTAGGCAAAGACAGAGTAGACAATCTAGCCGAACAAGCTGTTAAAAAAATAAAACAAAGACATAAGTCAGAGGGGAAAGACATGTAGGCTATAGAAGACAATCAATAAAGCGTGGTAACAACACTGAGACCAGGAGATAAGGGGAAGACATTCAATTCTAAAAAAAGTGGGTATTGCAGACGGTACTTTGTCAGCTTGCCAACGAGAAATAGCTGACAAACCGAAGACTGTAGGAGTTAACTACCTCCGGTTGATGGCAGTAATACTCCATTAAGGAATCCAGCTGTCGTAACATCTCAAAAAGGAGGAGAAAAAATACCACTCACTACGGTTTCAGATACGTCAGCCTACAAGCAACGCATGCGCATACGAAGAAAAAACAAACTGATCAACAACATACACAGCGTTACCAGTGTCAAACTATTGTCAATAACCTTGATGTTAGAAAGGTATCAGATACCCAGGAGAATGCCGTTAGTGCTTCGCAGCAAAAACAGAAACACTAGCTAACTCTGCCTGAAACGACGATATAGCAAAGCGGAAGAAGAGAGAAGTGAAACCTCTAGCTGGTTTACGTTGCACGTATTTGGAAGTCGCCCGAAACAGTTGACAGACTACGTGCTTGCTTCCTGTTGGTGTGGCTATTCAAATACCCAGCGACTAGATACAATGCAAGAAATCTCGTGAAAGGATACTCAAACCAAGGGCAAGTAACAACAGGAAGTAAACAAACCACCGGACTCCGTGAGTCTGTTTTCTACATGAGTCTGTTGGCAGAATGTCGCTGAGTTCAGGCGGTTGGACTCACACCCCTGGCTACCCGCCGGACCAGTCCGCCGCCCTACCCGGTCACTATGGGGCCTCGCAGTCACAACTTGGCTGCCAAACCGTCCTTATGTCGGTTCGGGTGTCGGTATGCCATTCTGGTATTCGGCCGCTGTGTCTTCCCGGAGCAGGTGATGAGTCACTCCGCCTGCAGCTCAGCATGGACCCGGGGAAATCCGGGGAATTCCGGCTGTCGCTCCAGGACGGCTGCGGGACTGGACGGAGTGTGGTGAGTTCACAGCAGCAAGGCGGCAGCAGTGTTGGCCTTGTAGTTGATACGTGTGTGGTTTGAGTGGAAATTCCCCAATTTAATAAAAATATGTCCAGAAAAAGACTAATTATGCCAGATATGAGTCCATACTTGTGTGTGTAAATAAGGTGAACTAAAACTTAATTTCCCCTAACTCCCAGTGGTTTCCAAAGACTAGGCTACTCGCTTGCAGGGCCAGATTATTGTGGTAATTTGTTTCAGCACGTGTATTTAGGAATAGGCAACATGTTAGTATAATAACAACTGAAACAATAAAGATGTTCGTTTTCCTAGTCAGGGCCTCAAAACGGGATAAAAAATGTTATGGTACAATTTATCAAAGTAGCATGTAATAACTTCAAAATCATTGCCAGACTACTGGGAACCTGGAGCCTTTGGTCCCTGTGAGTCAGGGGCCATCTAGCAGTTGCCCAGGTGGTAATTCAGCACTGCTTGGATCCCCAGTAATACAAAGCAGTGTTACAGGTTTTACATACCTGCATTTGCCACAGGTACACCTTCCAGTATTACCCAGATAAAACACAAGATACTTTACACTATGTTGTAGCATAACTGTTCTTTTTTCCTTATCCTATTAATCATCCATAGAGACCCCTCAGATTTAGCTTTTAACGTCTTGGGTTAGAAATCACTGGCAGAGAGAAGAAGAGTTCAACCCACTGTGTTAGCATGCACCCATCCCTTTGAGGAGTCTGAGAATGTGAATGCACTGCTAAACCCTGTTGGTCTTACCAAAAGATGCAAAGAAAGGTTCATATACACAAAGTCTGAAATCAACTGGTCTTTGAATATTGGTATCTTCTGTAACTTACATACAGAGCCTTTTATTTTTCTCAGGAATTATTTTGACAAGTTATTATTAGAGTTACACTCAGTTGCCAGTCTATAGGTACACCCAGCTAAAACTGATGTAAGCAAGTTCTACAATAGATCCTACAGTCACAAAGTTAACAATTGTTTTTTTTTGTTGAGTTAGTTTTAGATAGAACTCTATGGCATGGTTTGGGGGCTGTAGTTTGTAGTGCAGCTGAATTGCATGACAATACACTCAAAGGTGTTTTGAATATTTCCTCTACACTCATCACAAATTGCATTTTTGTACTTATATACCCTAACAGTTCCCCTATAATATATTTAAGTTTACACTATAATATAATGTGAAAATTACTTTTTGCCATACCAAGTGCACACATGCCATTATGCACATAATTACCAAATTTGCTTTCCCTCATTTGTCCTACCTCATCCCCTGCTTTCTTCCTCTTTTTCCAGACCATTGCTGAATTTGATTTGAGGTTGGTAAACTATGAGGTGAAGTCACCAAAGTGCCACGAACTGAGTTTGGCAACGCCTCCACATGACCGCATCAGCTTCAACTTCCGCTGTGAGCAGGAGGCCCGGGAGTGGGCTACAGTGGTGATGTCCTCACTAAGGGAAGCACAAAGAGGTCTGTCACCCTTCTCGCTAAATACTTAGTGTTCTTTAAGATAACCACAGCAAGGTGGGAAAATGTATATACTTGATACCTTGTAACAGGATCCCATGAACCTTTTTACAATGTTGTAGGAAACCCCTGTTGTGTGTGATGAAGTGGAATTAATTTGCTTCCATGAACTAAGTTAATGCAAATTGAGCCTGACAAATCCAGCTGCTTATTTATTTATTTGAAAAAAAAGAGCTTTTCACTTAACAGTTAACATCTCTACAGTCAATCTTTACCACTGAAACTAAACTTATTATTATTACATTTTGACTTCAGAGTAGACTCCGACTGATATATCGGCAGACAGATATTATCGGCGGATATTAGGCATTTCCCTTTTTACTTTTTTTGTTATTGTGTTTTTGTTCAAAGGACTTTAAGTTTCATATTTTAAGTTTGTATTTTTTATTTATCAGAACTTTAAAATATTTTTGATGTTCTTCTGTTATGTTGTGACAATCAAATTATTGTTATTATTTATTATTACTATTGTGACAAAGCAAATTATAATCATATTTTAGTGAGAACTCATAAACAATATAACTAATGTTACAAAAATCTGTTTGTTTTGTCACGCTTTCCTTTTATTTTTTTTTTAATATACTGTATATCGGCCGATATATCGGAATATCGGATTTTTAAATAACCAAATATTTGTATCAGTGTCGGCCTTAAAAATCTGTCCGGCTCTACTTCAAAGGGAATTTCAATGAATTAGTCTGTGCTTACTTACATAATATACCCTTGTTTACTCACTCAAATGCATCTGAAAGCATGATAAATAAGCATCCAAGATCAGAAGGAAATATTCACCTTGCTATTTACACTGTTAGTGACTGTTCTACTAAAAAGTGTCCCTGTTGAGACAAATGTTTCTTTTTCTGTGTGGACGAGCGGTCTGCTGTTACAGAGAACAAGTAGACCTAGGCAAGGTCTTCAGTAGAAAAAGTGGTCAGTTGGTTTCTTTCTTGTGTTTTCTATCCATTTGTCTATCTAAATGCTTCTTTCTGGTTTTCCAACATTTCCCATTGGCAGTAGCCCCTCAAGATGATGGTCCACAGCTCCCACAGGATGGTCAGAACACCTTGGCTTTGCAACAGACAGGTGTGTTCACCAAACATCTTACTTCCAATATAAATTATGATCTTATATTTTTCATTTTAGAAGTGATTTAACTAATTCAATGATTCTTTATCTCGTTTTATTCATTCATTCATTTAATCATTTAAGCCCTCTAGTGGCTGTTTGGAGGCATGGCAACATCCTCTGCACACACTTGCCCCATATGTTCATGTGTGTGTGTTTTTGTGTGTGTGTGCATGCCTGTGCATGCATGTATGTATGTGTGTGTGTGCGTGCGCATGCGTGTGCATCTGTAGAGGAAGCCTGCATAGAGCTGACCCGAGCCATAGAAGCAGGTGACATGAAGTCTGCGTCTGTCTTTGCTGCCTCGCTCGCCCGACAAAATGCCACGCTCAAGATTCGCCCCTCTGCAAGAGACTATGAAGACAGTGAAATCAAGTAGATGCATCATCATTATTAATATCATTTTCAAAAAACACAATTGATGGTTATTTTAAGATGTAATAGAAAGTAGATTATTTCACAATTAACACAATTGATGTGGCTTATGGATTGTGTCTTTATCTAACAGCTTGGCTGTTGCAGTTGAGGATTGTTCTTCGTCCTGTTGTGTCACTGTGAAAGTCTACCCACAAATGACTACCGCTGCACTGAAACAGCAGGTTAGTCTGAAGAAAGCTTCTCCTCTTCATTTGTGTCCTGAAGGAACTTTTCTCCAGGCCATTTTGTTTATGTCGTCCCAAAATTAAAAATGACATTTTCCTTAAAGAATCAGTTTATCTAAGAAGTTCAAATTTCTATCTCACTATTTCTTTTTCTACTCTCCTCCCCTGGTTTTGTATCACCTCAGATGTTTCTTGAGTATGGCTTTCACCCGCGGGTGCAGCGCTGGGTGATTGGCCAGTGTCTGTGCACCGACCAGCGTTCTCTGGCCTCATACGGGGTTCGTCAGGACGGTGACACAGCCTTCTTGTACCTCCTGTCAGCCCGTCATGTTCGCTTGACCCATCAAGTCCTCCAGCAGGACCAGGAAACTGCCCTCCTCCTGAGTCCTCCATCTCTGTCTCTCCACACTCCTCCCCTCCCTGCTACCTCTGCGAATGGCCCCTCATCTCTGGGCCGGAGGGCTTACACAACCCTGCCTTCTAGACTCCATACCAGCAGCAACACTGGTGAGTGAGAGCAGTAACAATAATGCTGAGTCATAAACTCTTTTAGTAGTAAGTAGAAGAAGAAGAAGAACTTATTTCTGTCCTGACCTACTTAGAGCAGCTGTACAACACAAAACATAAACAATGCCACAAGAATATATCAGTGGACAGTAATGGAAAAAGTAAAATGGACCAATGTTTGTGCTTTATTTTTATGACAACAGATATATAAAGAGTACATACCATTGGGCACAATCGTTCATAAATATAACGGGTGCACCTATTGTCACTGGTTTCTTAATAGATACTTTTTTTCCCTTAAATGTTTCACATGTCTCAGAGAGAGGAAACATCAGTGAGATCAGAGAGCTCATCAACCTAGAGATGCCTCAACTCAATGAAGCACTAAGCCCCAACACAGCCTCCACCCAGGTAACACACGGCAGTTATGGTGGTTTATGTAGAGTTGTGTTTCTTTATTCACACTTTGTTCAAAATGGTCAATGTTTTGATAAAATAAGTCATAAGAAAATTCACTGGATGAGACAGAAGTCAAATGTAGAGCTGTTTCTCACCTGTTAAAACATACTCTATACTCTCTCTCTCTGCACTACTCTGTGCCTTAGGGTTGGTCGTGCCCTTCTTGCACTTACATTAACAAACCAACACGGCCAGGCTGTGAGATCTGCAGTACAAACCGCCCTGAGAACTACGTCATCCCGGGGGGATACCGACCTGATGCACTGGAACTCAGACGGATCCAGCAGGAGAAGGAGGCTATCAAAAAGTACCAACAGGTATGTAACACTCACTCACACCTTTACATCTGAGCATACCATACACCCGTAGTCTTACATGTACAATCACACACCTGTATATATGAAGCAACAATTTCTTATAGCCATAAAAACTCAGAGGAAAACCTTATTTTGGCAACAATTATTGTGATATAATAATTTGTGGTTTACAACAATTCTTCCACTACAAGCCTTGGTCAAATCATTTTATTTTATTTATTAAGAGTGCAAGGCAGCACATTGCTCCGATTTGGACACAATACTAATTAGTATGAGGAAAGTATGAAATTGATACCAAGTTGACATTTGAATCCAATTTGCAGGCCCTCTCAGGTTGACTCTCTTCTCTTCTGTCTCTGTTTTTTTGAAGGAGAAAGGGAGAAGAGAGGTGCTGAGGAGTGCTGAGGCTCAAAACAACTCACTCCTGTATAACCTGGACCAGGACTAATAAACACACACAGGCACACATACACTCCACGTTTATTTATGTTTCCTTCGGCATCCTTTCTTTCACTTTTAGATCACTTAAAAAGTCCTCATGCACAAAGCTGTGTCCACACATCTAGGTGCTTAAATCCAAAGCATGTGGTTATATTGTCCCATGTTCATGAGATCGTACAGTAGAGAAACTGTATGAAAACAGTTGATTTCACATTTTAGCTGCACGCGAACTCTGTTCTGGTGAAAAATAGAACCTGACCGTTACTGGACTTTAGAGGTCAATATTGACATTTGAGACTTTTAAAAATAATCTGGGAAGGATGATTTTTTTAAATCACAAACACCTAATGAATGCAATATTTTTGTCCCTGGGGCCTGTAACGTGAAGCATGCTCAACTTAGTCTGACTCTCTTGGGGTTACTTGGCTTCACTACTTTGTCCCTTTCAGTATTTCCAGCGAGCTGACTGGTCAGGGGTCAGACTGTGTACAGGTTTTCATCTAATCCTCTGAAGTTAACCTGCACCAGAGCAGGTTAGCCATGCAGCATAAGTTACCATGGTGATCCAGACCACACACCAGGGTTTAAGTGAGCCAGTTTTGCAATAGTGGAAAATCTGAGTGAAGCCCAAAGATATCTGACTATAACCCACTAATCTTGCTTTGTGGTAACCCTTCTGGCAGTATAGATTGGTCGAACTCTAGGTAGAAAGGTTATGAAAGACTTTTCCCTATATTGACAATCCAGCTGTATAATCACGGTCACTGTTGATTTTTAGCATCAGATGGATTTTTAATGAACTTCTAAATAGCAGAGATTGCCACAAAATTGAATGTATTAATCTGATTGTTACTTTTGCACTGTTAATTGTATATACTCTGTGAAACGGATTAAAATCAAATGTTTACCATTTGTGTGTGTATATGTGTTTGCATGTCTGTACTGTGACTGTGTAAATCTACCCAACACTATACTTCAATTATATGCATTGCCACACTTGTTGTGTCCCTGTAATAAAATCTAAAGGGAAATAGTTTAAGGACTATAGGTTTAACCCTCCCAACAACACCACCAGGCAAGGGAAGAGGAGCGCATGGAGAATTTTGCCCGGCTAGTGATGATGGATGGACAGGACCTACTGCCTAACCCAGAGCCTGTGGACTGTAGGATCTGTTATGTGGACCTGCAGCCTAAAGAGGGGGTCCTGCTCAGGGAGTGTCTCCACTGCTTCTGCAGGTAAGATACATGAGGTGGGATATATATATATATATATATATATACTGTATTTATAAATGGTGGGATAAATATATATGGTGGGATAAATATATATATTTTATAATTAATTTAATATTATTTTTATATATATATATATATATATATATATATATATATATATATAAAAACTGAATATAAAGGGTTTTGAGAAAAAAGCAGGTGAGTGAATCTTTGTTTCTGTCTGAGTTTGCATGTTTGTTTGTGTGTATGTCTGTCCAGAGAGTGCTTACGTTCAGTCATCATGCTGAGTGAGGAGCCAGAGGTGGCCTGTCCCTACAGAGATGACACATATTCCTGTACCTGCTCCCTGCAGGAGAGGGAGATCAGAGCTGTGAGTTACACACAACAAGCACAGCTCTTATACACGAGCATTAGGAGGCGGCATCCTCAAGCATCACAATATGTAAATCCATCTTACTGTAAATTATGTTTTAATGTAGCAGTAAAAACTCCTTTCATCACTGTCAATACCAGCTACCAGAAGCTGGAGCTACTGCTCTGCTACTTGTTTTCAACCCCGGCTTTGACCTTTCTTCCCATGCCTGGACAGGCTTCAGCTGCTTCAGCTAATATGAAGCAACAGTTGGCCAGCTTCCCCATCTGCTAAATGTTAAAGGTCTCATGGGCTGAAAATTTAACTTTATGAGGTTTTTTTTTAACATTAATATGAGTTCCCCCAGCCTGCCTTTGGTCCCCCATTGGCTAGAAATGGGGATAGGTGTAAACCGAGTATTCTGCTCTGCCTTTTAGAAAATGAAAGTTCAGATGAACCCATCTGGAATCTCGCCCTTCACAAGGGGCGAGATTCCAGATTGGCCCAAGGTTACCCTTTCCTTTCTCTGCTTTGCTCCTCCAGAGAATTTGGCCCACCGATGAGAGCGAGAGACATCATAGCTTTCAAACAAGCAAAGTGGCAGTTGGTCAAGCCCCCCCTCGCTCCACCTCAAAAGCTACAGACTCAGAATTTGCATATACTAAGGAAAGCTCATTGTAGGACTGGCTCTAGTGGCTGTAATTCTGCACCAAGGCTGAATTTTGGCGAGAGACTTCAGAATTGGCATTAGGGGATCACTAAGGCCTATATAAAAACATCCAAAGAGCACCATGTCATGGGACCCTTTAACAATAAACTGTGGTCCAACCAGCTGCTCAATGTAGGCAATGATTTGAAAGAAGCCTCTGTTTGAAGCGCAACTTTGCCACTCTGATAATGACCTTTTAGTATTATTAGGGTTAAATTGTCCTCCACATTTCCCATCCCATTTCTCCTTTGCAGTTGGTGCCAGAAGAGGAGTATGAGCGCTGGCTGCAAAGAGGCCTGTCAGTGGCAGAGTCTCGATGTGAGGGCAGCTACCACTGTGCCACCCCAGACTGTCCCGGCTGGTGTGTGTACGAGGACACAGTCAATGTCTTCCACTGCCCTGTCTGCAGGAAGCACAACTGTCTGATTTGCAAGGTATGAAATATATAAGTACACACAAGTAATGAAGTATTTAGTTATTTACTCCCGTAGATTTTAGGAAATTGTCTTGGTGTACTTAAAGTGCTCCTATTATTCTTTTTGGCTTTTCCCCTCTCTTTTATTGTGTTTTATATATTTTCTGTGCATGTAATAGGTTTACAAAGTGAAAAAGGACGTACCATCTCCAACAAAAAACACTGTTTACAAACTGCTCCAAACAGCTCTATTGTAGTCCAGCCTTTGCCTCCATGACGAACGTGTGTCACTTTGTAACACACATTATAATGCTCGCCTCGCTGCTATCGTGACACGCCCTCATACTCTGCTTCTGACTGGCTTGTAGTGCGCATGTGCGACTCCCAACAAAGATGGAACAGAAGTGAGAGGCCTCACTCTGTAGCTAAAACGGCGGGCTCAACACAAAGGGTGAAAAGAGGAGCTGCATCAATGTGCAGTTCAACAAAAACATGGTGTTATTTTGAAAATTAAACCAACAAAATCCTATTCTGGCACAACCTCTAAAAACAATTATGAACCTGAAAATGAGCATAATACGAGCACTCTAAATGAGATGTGCACTAAATTTACATATCAAAATGCTCAACCGTGGTACAAATGGGGTGAAAGATTATAGCGTGCAACAATATGTTAGAGCCAATTGATAAAAACAAATCCTTTTGAAAGAAGCAAGTGACACCACACATTTGAGAGCGGTCACATGTTTTTAATGGGTCTCGTCCCCTCAAGCTAACTGCTGTTCAAAGACAGCAATGTTTCTATCTTAATGAATCTGAGACTTTCACTGAGGTTAAATGCACATGAAAAAGATCACATCTTTGTCTGTCCCTGTTTCTATTTTTCCTCTCTCCTCAGTCTATCCATGAGGGAATGAACTGTAAGCAATACCAGGATGACCTTGCAGCCCGTGCTATAAATGACTCTGCTGCTAGAAGGACAACACATCTACTCAAGGCAAGCTGTGTAGCACACTTGTGTATATGAGTGCTAGAGATGTGTTACCCAGAGATGGATGGCATTTGTGTCCCACGTGCTTACAGATCAAACAGAAGCTGAAACTCATTTTCTGTCTCATAAACAGACTCTGGTGCAGTCAGGGGAGGCAATGCACTGTCCCCAGTGTGGCATCATTGTGCAGAAGAGGGATGGATGTGATTGGCTACGCTGCACTGTGTGTCACACTGAGATCTGCTGGGTAACCAGAGGACCCCGCTGGGGACCTAGGGTAAGAAATCCTTCCTTCCTTCCTTTCTTAATGCCATATTTATTTCCCACTGTAGCTAACTGATCTCCGGCACCCTCAGGATGTGTAAACTGTGTCTTTTGATGGTCTATGGAATGAAAGTATAATAAATAAACCTCTTGTTAGTCTCTCAAAAGCCAAAAATACAGCCAGGACATGGGGGTTTAAAAAAAGATTTTAATTGCAAGTTAAGTCAAAGGTTTGATAACTCCTGTTTGTGATCGTTTCCAAGGGTCCCGGAGACACCAGCGGAGGATGTCGCTGCAATGTCAACAATCAAAAATGCCATCCCAAATGCCAAAACTGCCACTGAGATTCTAAAGAGTGGTCAGTTTGTAGAAGGGAATGGAAGAGTCAAACTGAAACAAACTATTTTCTAAAATAGAAAAAAAAGAGGATTAAGGTGAATAAAAAAGTTTGTTTAAGTCAAAACTGCAGGATTGTTGCATACCATGCATCTTGCTTGTTATAACTGGAAAGACATTCTCAATTTTCTCTCAGCCAACTTCTAACCATCACTTAACTCTGCCTCTCAAAAACATTAAGATGCAGGCCATGTGATTTGAAGTCAGCCTTATAACAGTATAAATGAAGTTATCACATCAGACTGTAATGATAAGTATGCAGGGAAAGAGTATTAACTTTTACAATGATTGCACTGTACATCTAGCAATTCAGGTGTGTTGTTTTGTGTTTTGGTTGTTACATACTAGGATGCATTAAATCAAACTGAACGCTGTAGCAAGGTGTTTTATGATAACGCTTTTTTGTGTTCTTTTATATGCAATTTTTCTGCATTGAGATAGATCAAACGAGCGGAGAGGAGTTTATACATGGTAATATTGTTTGTGTCTGTGTGAAAGTTTGACTGCATGTGCGCCTGTGTTACCAAAGAGGTCTGAATTGTGTCTGAGTGTTAATCGGAGTCTCGTGTTGTTTGAGACTGACTGAGTGGAGCCAGAATGTTTGCATTCTGTTAATCTCTAACAAGCTTCTGTATTAGACAAGCTGAGGTACTGCTGACCAGCTGTGTGTTACATGATGATGACATCATCAATAAATAGCAGAGGAAATAGATTAATAATCAGATGTTATATGTAATACTTGAATACTTTCTGAGAAGGCACATGTGAATATATTTTGTCGATAAGCTCATATTCCTATTTAAATATGACCCGGTGCATATGGTGATGTTAGCCAGCATTGGCTACTTAACAGCTTTATTAATATGTGAAAACTTTGTAACCATGGAAATATTTTTTTAATTCATCTATGCATGAATTTGTTATTCTAATACAGTAATGGAAATCAACAACATATCCTGTACCTTTATCAGGATAAGAGCATGTAGGCTCACACACTGCACTCTCTGTTACCCAGAATGCCCTCGACTACACTACTGTCTCGCACTGACAAGCTATTATTAGGTCTTCACTGTCACTTGTGTTAAAATATCAGCTCTGTGTTGCTGATTGTGCCTTAAATAAATACCCTTCAAACTCACAGACTTCTTTGCTCTTTATTTTATCTGGATACAACTACGTGGATATGTTAAGCCAACAACAACAAAAGTTTTAGCTATAAGAATTTGATTACTGGCAGTGTAGAGAAGGATTCATTTAACAGCCAAGATTGACTGTCGCAGCAACGCACAGAAACGACTTTAGTGGTTTTGCTGCTTCTTCTTCTGATTTCATCAACCTTTTAGATTATTTTACATACGTGGTTCTGTACATTTTGACTCTGAACTATCTTTTGATGTTCAGGTGACTAATGTGGGTAGGTCCAACTGTCACATTTAACCAAAATCAGGCCATACCTTTCATCCGCAGATCTAGAAAAGGTCATCCACACTCCCCAGACTTAACTAGTCTAACACACTTTTCTTCTGGTACAAGCAGGCAAAACACCCACCTGTGAGTTTAAGAATTGATTTCAAGACTTTACTGCTTGTTTTTAAAGCCTTAAAGGTCAGGCTCCTGCCTATATCCTAAACTAGAAATGTGCTGCTGCTGATAGTGATAGTGATAGCGATGCATTGATCACAACTTCCAACGCATTTAGGTGAATATTTCTTAACCTAATCCTAAAAAAAGAAAACATATTTCGGAACAAAGAGCATCAGAAATTTTCTTATTATTTATCATACCTCAACTGTCTGGGTTAGACAGCCCCCCGGTGTTATTTACATGTACTGCACACAAGTCTTTGGGTATTCATCATGTTTTACTTTTTGGTGAGATACAATTTTAAAAAGTTTAGCTCTAATTTAAATACAGAAGTGCACGTCTGATATGTCTTTTATTGCCTACATATCTCTAGTAAGTAATTTCAAATTATAGACTTTTTTTTCAGCCTGTTTATAGTACACACAGCCGTGAAATCAAATCTTAAAAAAACCTAAATTATGTTTTGTACTGTATATGTATTTGTGCAAATACAAATACATATACAGTGATAAATAAAAAAAAAAATGGATGTAGAATATTACGGTTGAGTAAAAACGTGTAAAACGTTGAGCGTGTGATAAAATACATGACCACTTCCTTCTAATTCTCAAGTTCAGTTCTATACAAAACAGCCACTGTTTTAATAATTACATTTTACCAACTTCTAAAAAATGGGGAGATCTTCTCAGCATATCAAGTCCATCTATTCTTTTCAACATTTCTCAGAAGTCCATTAAAAAGACATATATTAACATCTATATTGGCTTATTTTAGATGCCCTTTTTTCTGTTCTATTACAGTATAAATAGAACATCATCCAGTTTACAACAAAAGCAATAGTTTTTTTCTCGTCATATGCTGGCAGCATGAGATGACAACTTAATTCATTGTCATTCTGTACCTTTATATTAACGGTCTGTGGTCTGTACTGCCATTAAATCGTCAATAGGTGTCAGTGTCCCTGTATAGTCTATGAGTGGTGTCACCCTACGAGATTGACTCATAAAGCCACTGTAGCGTTTTAACTTTGAGTATATCTCTGAAATGTTTCGGGTAATAAACTCTGCTGAAAGGGTTCCTTGATTAAAGAAACAACCACAGCCTCTCTTTATTGAAATCTTTGTGATTCGTTAGGGTTAGGGACCTCCATATTCCGTGGGAAAACCCTCTAGTGAGCTGTGCGGTTCTTGGCATATCCACAGGCTCCTCGCAGGAGGGCGGGGTTTAACCCCCAAGCCAGCAGCCCATAGCTCGGACTGTAGCAATGCGTGTTGTTTCCTGTTCTAACGAGAGCAGCAGAAAGGTGAGGGGAGGAGAATCTTACAGTTACTGGATTATCAAAGATTAACGCTCTTTGTGTGCAGCAGCAGCAGCGGACAGGTGAGTAAAGATGTCGGTTACCGAATCTTTAGCTTCGTTGCTTCGAATTCAGCGTCTGCATGTAGCCACAGCATGCATAGAGCTCTGGTGACTCTTCCGTCAAGTATTTCGTTTAGAGCTCGATTGCATCGAGGCAGTGCAGCTTTCTCATGAATCCACTGTCCCTACTCGTGCTGTCTCTTCTTTGCTAAGTAAAAGTGGCCTTATCTCATTTTATGACCGCCTGATTTCTTTGTAGGCTATTTGTAAAAAACAAAAAAACAAAACAATTTTTTAAATTTAATTAAATCAAAAAATATATATTAATAATAATAATAGCCTACATGCAAAATATAGGCTTAGTAACATGTTAAAACCCAGACTAGTGACAAAATATTGCAGAAAAGATGTATTAATTGTCACAGACCAGCTCAAAGAACGAGACTGTCAACAATCAGAGACAAGCCACGTTAAAGTGCCAATGGATGTGGTTTTATTTAATATCTAAACCATAGACTGTTAATATTAATACAGTCTATGATCTAAATACGGGTGACTGTTTAGGGAAAGCATAAGTGATAAGCATGAGGTGGGAATGTCTATGCGTCAGGATGACATGAGTGAGGAATGTGTGAGTGTTGTGGTTGTAGGCAGCAAAATGTCAAACCAAAAGCTGAAGCTGTGAAACCTAGGAGAGGGAAAAAGAGGAGTAGCTTATCATTGAGTATTGATTTTGTGAATGAACAGGTATCTCAGCTGTTCTCAAATAGTGCAGAGTTATAGAGTGGATGGTATTGGATAACCTTATGGGACTAATAAAGGATACATTAATCCCTCCCTCTGTCCTACCTTGTGTTCAGTTAGTCCCAGACTCAGCAGCAGCTCTTCTCTCTGTACACTATGGCTGAGACTAAGGGGAAATTTGACTTTGCCATTGACCGGGGTGGCACCTTCACCGATGTGTTTGCCCGGCTGCCTGATGGTCAAGAGAGAGTCCTGAAACTGCTGTCCGGGGACCCCCAGAACTACAAAGACGCTCCCACGGAGGGGATACGCAGAGTCCTTGAAAAGGTGACATGATCATGGCAAGGATATACTAATACATTTTTTTTTTAACTATTGGCAAGCACTTTATAATTCATATTCAATTCATACAAAAATTTTGTGGAATCACTCACCAATCAAAGTGTGGTTGAGCTCGAGACTTTCAAGGTAGCTGTCCCAAATCTAAACTTTGCTTTTTGAATCCTTAAGTGCTTCTTACTCAATTGAGTTCTCACAGTTTCAACACGATTCCATGACGTGACTCTGACCCAGTCATTACATTGAGTCCACATCTCTGCTAATGCCGTTTATACCAAGCTGTTTTAAATGTCAAAACATTGAGATTGTGTTTGTAATGGACATCTATCACATGGAAATGTGTTTTCACACTTCCTACTCACATTGTGAGTATGAAGCAGGCTGCTCTAAAAATAGCAGGATTCAACATAGATGTAATAATTGATGTATTTGTTGTCACAGCAGTGACATGGGCCCCTGTCTGTACACATGTGGTGGTAGATAAATGCATCTTGCAATGATCCGTGTAGCTTTTGTAATTCCTTAGGGTGGAAATGGAGTCTCCTTGTACTGTTCATTACCGCTCATTAAATAAACTTTAAAACAAAAACAACGTGAAGCGTGAATCTCCACTTTTAGCTAAATAATTGTTAGTGTGATTGCTGTTACACTACTCTATAATTAATGAGCAGACGGCATGAGAGCAGATCAAAACATGCAAAGACTTAAGGAGTCATAGTATTTGTACATGCATAATTGCCGTTACACCTCTACATCATCCGTATGAACAGTATAAAATACATACTTTATTTTTGTGCATTTGTTGACAGGAAACGGGGCGTCCCTTTCCTCGCGACCAGCCTGTAGACACCTCTCTGATTGGCTGGATCCGAATGGGCACCACAGTGGCGACCAACGCGCTGCTGGAGAGAGAGGGAGAAAGGACGGCTCTCCTGGTCACGCGGGGCTTTAAAGACTTGTTGCACATCGGCACGCAGGCCAGGCCGAAACTGTTTGATCTGGTTTGTAATACTTTTTCCTAACCCATGTATGTGTGCAGATATACAATGTACACAAACGCTTGTGAAAAAGCCACAGATGAAATACTTGACGGAGTAGTCCAAACCACTTAACACCAGCTACCCCAATCTGCACTAACCTTTTTCACCATACTGTCATAAATCACCGAAGTACGGCTTGAGGTTTAGACATTATTTAGTGTCACAGAAACAGAGGGCGTGTGTTGGAGTTTGTTCCCGGTACCAGTTGTACCATTAAGGCTCTAAATCACGTGTGAAACTCAAGCCCCGAGGGCCAAATCTACCCCCCCACAGGTTTTGATCCGGTCTGCATTTCAATTTTTGGTCGCTTTTTCCGAAGTATTTGTTGCTCCTTTATTTTGACATTTTTGACGCCTTTTCCAGCGATTTATGTGCTATTTTCAATTCTTAAGGCACTTAACGTGCCTTGATGCCTAACGTTTTTGATGCTCTACTCAATGCTTTTGCGGCTTTTTCAAAAGTTTTTGCGCTTGATGTTTTTGTCACTTTTTCAGACTATTTTGAGTTTTTTGGGGGGCCTTTTTCCAACTTTTTTTGGCTCTGTTTTTTTTAACGTATTTGTTGCTGTCTGAGCAATGTTTTTGGCAAAATGTTTTGGGGCTTTACGAGGGCCAAAATGTAAGCGAGTACATGGGACATGCAATAATACAGTCAAAATATTTGACTTTTTCACTTAAATAAAAGCATGTCAATAAACTCTACATCTTTGGCCCTTGATGTGATTCTCATTTTCCAGTGTGGCCCTTAGAGAAGCGGAGCTTCACACCACTGCTTTAAATGGTCACATATCTACTGTTTGAAACTGATGCTCTCTCTCTGTGGTTGTGTGTGTGTCTATGTGCAGGAGGTGGCGGTTCCTGAAGTTCTGTACGAAGAGGTAATAGAGGTGGATGAGCGAGTCGTTCTCAGGCAAGATGGCTGCCAACTGGCTAGAAAAGAACCCAAACGTATCGTAACAGGTAAGAAACACTACTGTGTACTTCTTATTGTAGCTCCAAATCTCCTTCTAATTCTCTTCAGCTTTCTTTTTAATTATGTTATGTTAACGTTTTTTTATAAAATATAAATTAGTGCATTTATATAATATATATCATACCGACGAAAGCATTGCCTGAATAATTTACATAATTTGAGATAATCCTGACAGTGTGTGTGTGTGTGTGTGTGTGGGACCCTAGGGAGTACAGGGGATTCTCTGGAGGTGTGGAGGGAGCTGGACCTGGAGCGGGTGGAAAAAGACCTTCGTGGAGTTCTATCTCGTGGGATCACCAGTCTTGCTGTTCTTCTGCTGCACTCGTACACGTCAGTAGTACATATTGTTTTTTACTATGTATTGTATTGTATTGTATTGTATTAGGCATAGAGGGATATTTACCTCATCCAATATCTTGGGCTGTCTCCAAGCCAGTATTATATTTGATCTTTTAACTTTTAATTCCTTACTTATAGACCCCTTTCATTTTTTCTCTTTGTCACTGTACACTCAATTACACAACTCTTGCTCGGAGTCTCCCTGCCCCTGTGGGAGTAGTGGCGTGTGCACTGTACATATCAGAAGTGTCTGGTTTTTATTGTACGTGTTACTCATGTGGATGACTGGGTGAAAGTTTTCCACTTAACTTCAAGCTCCTATGTATTCTCCTAACCCACTCACATTTATAACGTTGTTACCTCTAATTCACTCTAGTGAAAAGCGATCCAAGCAGATGGATTGAGTTTAAAAGGCATTTTTCTAGAATCCAGCAGTTGAGCAAAGCTTTCATTTTCATTCTTTTCAGAGCTTCATGTTTGACTTGCATTACAGCTCCACGGCTTTCCTCTTCCCCCCCCTATTATTTCAGATGGTCCGACCATGAGAAAGCAGTGGGAGCCCTGGCACGTCGTCTGGGCTTCACCCAGGTGTCTCTGTCCAGCGAGGTCATGCCCATGGTGCGGGCGGTGCCTCGGGGCTACACCGTCTGCGCTGATGCCTACCTCACACCCAAAATTCATCAGTATTTAAAAGGCTTCACCTCTGGATTCAAGGGTGGCCTAAAGGTGTGTTTCTTACATCAATATGTGTGTTCTTCTTTGTTGTTGTGTTATTAAAAAATACCACATTTTGTTTTGTGTGTGCTTATTCTTTCAAAGAGCTGTGAGTGGGACACTCATGGCCTCCACCCTACAGATCCCAGGCAGGATTTTACAAAGGAACCTTCCATCTGGGGGTCAATTCAAGAGCCTGTTTCATCTCAACATTAGAATCATCTCCTCCATCTCTTATTTCCCCCTGTTTTAGGATGTGGATGTCCTGTTCATGCAATCAGACGGCGGTCTCACTCCAATGGAGCAGTTCTGCGGTTCGCGGGCCGTTCTATCTGGCCCAGCAGGGGGTGTGGTGGGATACGCCATCACTTCATACAGCCAAATGGAGAAAAAACCTGTGATTGGCTTTGACATGGGTGGTGAGTAGGGGGATGCTGAGGGATACTGTTAGTACCTTGGGCGGTAACTGAGTGCACAGACTATGTGAGGAACTCTGCTGTTGTTTGTATTTTGTTCCACTATTTACTGTCCATTTAAATATTACTCAATTTTTTATTATTACATGCGACGTTGCACCTATTTCTTATTTCTGACTTTCACGTACACGTATTACAAATAGGATTTAAGTGCATAGATTAATTACAGATTAAAGAAAAATCTTTGTGTTTTACACAGAAGAAATGCTCACTTCTTGACTGCCTCTGTCTTGTCTTTCTCTCCAGGAACATCCACTGATGTAAGTCGGTATGCTGGACAGTATGAACACGTGTTTGAGGCTACCACAGCTGGAGTCACCCTGCAGGCACCTCAGCTGGACATCAACACTGTGGCAGCAGGTGGAGGATCACGACTCTTCTTCAGGTCTGTTGGTCGGAGCTCTGTAGCTCCTCATTTCTGTGAATTGAATCAAGATTCAATTGTTATGTTCTCCTTTTTCCCCCTGTTATGTGACCTCTCTGCTTTCTGTTTCTCTCCTTCCTTTACTCCTTTTTCCCTCTCAGATCAGGGATGTTTGTGGTTGGACCAGAGTCTGCAGGGGCCCATCCAGGACCAGCCTGTTACAGAAAAGGTAATACTACCATAACTCCCTTTTGATTCTGCTTCTCTCTTTCCAAATTCTGTCAATGCATTATTGTGATTTCTTCTTCCCATGACATGGTATATGGAAAACTATACTTTTCTGGATCACCTTTTAATGGTTTTGCATACTCTTTAAATCATTAAATCCAGCTGTCAGGAAAAACAAGGCTTCTGTGTTCCCGTGTCCTGTCTTCTTCCTCCTCCTCGTGATATATTATCTATTTTAGCTGCTTGAAGGTTGGATATTGGCAAAAGTCCAAGTTTCAGATGATACAACTGAAGCTTGCCTCGTGTGCTAACAAAAAGAAACATGACTCTGACATCCTGCTGATGTTCCCTATAGGACAGCTGGGAAGGGGTTAGCTCCATTTCAGACATAATCTTCAGTGCTTTCAAGACTGAAACTCCTAGTGAAGCATCAAAGCAGGAGTGTAGCGGTATGAAAATTTAACTTCATGGTTATAGTGGGCGGCTGTGGCTCAGTGGTAGAGCGGTTGCCTGCCAACTGGAAGGTTTGTGGTTCGATCCCCGCCCCTGCAGTCATTGTCGAAGTGTCCTTGGGCAAGACACTGAACCCCGAGTTGAATGTTTATCTGATGAGCAGGCAGCCCCGGCCACAGTGTATGAATGTGTGTGAATGGTGAATGTTTCCTGTACATGTAAAAGCGCTTTGAGCAGTTGTTAAGACTGGAAAAGCGCTATATAAATACAGCACATTTACATTTACATAGTGACAAATAATCACGTTTTTTCATATTATCACAGTATTTTTAAAACTGTGTTCAGTTCCTTTAGCAGCAACTTTTTTTCCTGCATGTTCTGCAGACAGGATAACTATCTTCAATCAACTGTCCTTTGGCATTCTTATAATAACCACAATATGTCCATGCTTCAGACTTTGTCCTCCCAGAGGGCTGATAAATGTCCTGAGCGTCATGTCATGTCATCTCCTCCCGCCATGATTCCAACTTCAAGAAACGCACATTGTAGGCTACGCAGTGTGCCTGCGCGGCAACCTCAGGAGACTCAGTTGAAGCTGGGAAGGATTAAACAAACAGTTTCCTCACCCTGGTAATCCACCGTGATAATAATGCTATTTTAAATGAAAGGGGTAATTGTTTTCGGCTAAACCGGTAATCATTACATCCCTTCATCATACACAAAAATACAAGACTGAAACACCTAGTGAAGCATCATACAATTCAATTCAATTTAATAAAGTATCAATTCATAACAAGAGTTATCTCAAGACACTTTACAGATAGAGTAGGTCTAAACCACACTATAATTTACAAGGACACAACAATTCTTGGAATTCACAAAAACCTGATATTGATTACCTTTGGGATTTTCCTAGGCGGCCCACTGACTGTCACCGATGCTAACTTAGCCCTGGGTCGACTCCTCCCTTCCTTCTTCCCAATGATCTTTGGGCCAGGGGAGAACGAACCACTGTCATTGGAAGAAACCATGAAGCATTTCCATCAGCTGACCCAAGAGATCAACCTCTTCTTGTCTTCTAACCAATCACAGGCACGGATAATTACTGAGATTTTGAGCAGTGTGTCAAATCTTCAATAATTCTATGAGGGAGTGTTAAGAATGTGGCTAAAATTTGTTTTCATTCACAGGTCAGCACAAATGGGGCCAACCACTCACACAACAGCACGTCGGAGATGAGCATGGAGGAGGTCGCTATGGGATTCATTCGCGTTGCCAATGAGGCCATGTGCCGGCCAATCAGAGCGCTGACACAGGTACAGTATTTGGTATTTTGAAGTCTTACCTCCAGGTGAAATAGTACGCTGAACGTTTGGTTGTTAAACCGTTTAAAATCATGTTTTTTGTTTTCTTCTTACCCTCACTCTGTCACTCTCTCACTCAACCCCACCTCCCATACCTCCATAGGCTAAGGGCCATGATACATCTCAGCATGTGTTGGCATGTTTTGGGGGTGCAGGTGGTCAACATGCCTGTGCTATTGCCCGAGCCCTGGGGATGAAGACTGTCTTCATACACAAGTAAGAGGGATAGGTTGTTTTTGTGTGTATGTATTCATGTACAATATTTGGGCTGTAATGTGTGCTTTGTGTGTTGCAGATACAGCGGTGTGCTGTCAGCATATGGTCTGGCTCTAGCTGACGTGGTGGAGGAGGTGCAGGAGCCATGCTCGCTGCAGTACGAGCAGCACTCTTTCAGCGCACTTGATCAGAGGGTGGAGCAGCTCATCAAACGCTGCCACGGTACACTCTGTGCACGTGGATTCACTAGGTCAGGCTAGTCACCAAAACACTGCATGGTTTGGTGTTCAACCTCTCCAGGTGTTAGCCCATACCTTTTTACTGCCACACTCACTAAGTAATGATGCAATGATGCCGCCTTGTGTGTCCTCTTCAGCGGTCAGATTACCACCGAGGTTTTCCTTCACCTGCGTTACAAGGGCACCGACTGCGCTCTCATGGTTACTGCTGCCGGTTACCCCAGCAACACCCAGACCTGTCAAGCTGGAGACTTCCGCACTGCCTTTACCACACGGTTAGCTTCATGTTCACTCATTTGCTTAATGATTTGTTAGTTAACTCATGTACTGAGTTATAAATCATTCCTTACTATTGCTTTTTTGTGTCTGTTTACATGGTTTTTAGCAAACACACCAAGTTAATATGTCAGTTTTCCGAGATAAGCTCAGTAAACTTTGGAGCTGGCATGTGTTTACACTACTCATGGCTTTTAATGTTTCTCTAACATTTGTCACTCCACATATCTTCTCTTTAGTTATCTGAAGGAGTTTGGATTCACTATCCCAGACAGAGCCATCATGGTTGATGACATCAGAGTGAGGGGTTGTGGGAAATCTGGTATTAAATCAGTGTATAACACAAAGATGGGGCACGGACAGGCCAAACCAGTCACGGTACACAAACTCTCTTATACATACACACAGCTGCACATGTCATATACTTGCAAACACCATTATTTTATAACTTAGACCAGGGGAAAGATAGAACCATCTAGTTGAAGCCTGCATCTTTTTTTTATTCAATATTACATTTCCTTTCCCGTCCTTTCACAGACATATAAATTAAACTTTATAGATAATAATGAAAACATTAATGAATTTATTTGTTCTTCACTTAATGAGACTTTTTGGTCTGAAAACAATAACGGTGGGGCAATCTCTGTTCCTCTCTGTAGATGACCAAGTGTTACTTTGAGGAAGGTTACCTGGACACCGGTGTGTATCTGTGGGAGGAGCTGCCATGTGGTCAAAGCATCCAGGGACCAGCCATCATCATTGACAAAAACAGGCAGGCTTTTATCCATTACTGCGCTTTCAAAAAGCCTCAATGAAAACATGATTATTAAAGATGTAAAGAGCCAATCCTTAATATCTGTATCAGGCCAATCAGGGCATATTTTAATGGATCGGTATCGGCTAAATGAAAGACCATCAAAATCCGATTCTTTCTTTACTAAACTCGACAACACTGATTTTATGTTCCAACAACTCCAACAGAGTGACACGTCTTCTCTCTCACTGATCGCTTCATGTCAATTTCAGGAGTCATATTTTCCCAGTTATACTTTCAATCATATCATGACCTTTTGTTGTTTGGATCAAGCAGGATGTGAAAAAATAAGGTGTGCCAAATTATGAAGAATACAGCTGTTATTTCAATGTGTCAAATGCATAATAAATCAACATGTAAGTAAATATAATGTAAGTCTCTAGGACCAGGTCCAAAGAAACTTTATTGGGACGGCCTTACTATTTTTGTTTCTATATCTTATTATTGTTTCGGCTATTCTTAATTTTAATTTAATGTTTTCAACTTATTTGTTTAAAGTCAGGACATAAAAATTAAATACTGTTAAATGGTGCCTTTGAATTTGTAGTGCAGTTTTAAAGGCTTTACACTTTGTTTTGTTACTTTAATACTTAACTTGCTTACATACTCAAATACTTTTAAAGTACTTTTTATTTTCCTGGGTTAAGTTTAAAGTAAACTAGTTATTTTTTGGGCCTTTTAAAATGCTTCAAAGGCCTGTATTTACCCTGTCTAAACATCTGTGCTTGTGTAAATGTATTTCCTTTCTTTTCCATCAGTACCATCCTGGTGGAGCCGTGCTGTGAGGCCCGTCTGACAGAAGGGGGAGATGTTACTATGACTGTAGGCTCTGACCCTCACTGCGCCCTGGGCACTGAGCTCAACACTGTGCAGCTCTCCATCTTCTCCCACCGCTTCATGAGCATAGCAGGTACACGACAGAGGAGAGAGGACAGAGAGGCGGGAATGACGAAGGAGTGAAAGGTTGTTGGGGAGAAACTAGGAGAAGGCAGGCAGAAAATGAAGGTGTGAAGTTTAAAGAGGGTTTTATTTCCTATTGGCTTGCTTAGTTGGGTTCTACCTCACTTCCTCTACAGAACAGATGGGTCGAGTACTCCAAAGAACCTCCATCTCCACCAACATCAAGGAACGCCTCGATTTCTCCTGCGCTGTGTTCGGACCGGACGGTGGTTTAGTGTCCAATGCGCCACACATCCCTGTCCACCTGGGGGCCATGCAAGAGACCGTCCAGTACCAGGTGCAGGAAGTGTACCTCCTGTGTGTTTCTGAGTTTGGACACACTATTGAAACACCCCACTTTGACACAAAGGATCTTCTTCTTCTTCTCTGTGCAGATCAGATCGTTGGGGAACAAGCTGAAAGAAGGCGACGTGATTCTGAGTAACCACCCATGTGCCGGGGGCAGCCATCTCCCAGACCTCACAGTCATCACTCCGGTTTGTCAGTCAAGCTTTGTTTACGCATTCTTGCTGTCCTCATTAACAATCTTTTTTTCCCCACTACATACCTTTTACTTTCATCCGTTTTTGGTCCACCTTTCCCCCCTAGGTGTTTAGAAAAGAGGTGAGCAGTCCAGTGTTCTTTGTAGCCAGCAGGGGGCATCATGCTGACATTGGGGGCATCACTCCGGGCTCCATGCCCCCCCATTCCACCACCCTTCAGCAGGAGGGGGCTGTCTTCACTTCCTTTAAACTGGTCACTGGTGGTGTCTTCCAGGAAAAGGGTAAGGGAGGAGGAGGGTGACCCAAGAATAAAGAAGGGGGTGGGGCCTTGACCAACTGCCACTTTGCTCGTTTGAAAGCCATGATGTCTCTCTCTCTCTCTCCTTGCCTCTTATGAGGTCATACGGGGCAAGATTCCAGATCGGCCTGTCTGAGCTTTAGTTTTGTCAAAGACAGAGCAGGATACCCGGGGCTCGCTTTACACCTATCGCCATTTCTAGCCACTGGGGGGGCCATAGGCAGGCTGGGGCGACGCATATTAATGTTAATATTTTCATGCCATGGGACCTTTTAACAAGAAAAATTAACGTGGTGGATGAATTACTCAACTTGCGCATGGTTTCTATTTAATCATACTTATTTTGCATATTGAAGTGAACGCGAACTAGAGGCTGGAAGGCCGATATCTACAAACTTACCGCATGCTTTGGGAAAAAGTCAACAATTATCTTAAGTGTACAGCTAATGAGCTAAAACATGCAAAACCACCAGACAGTATGGTTCTGTAAGAAGATCTGAGAAATCAACATGACTCCCACATGTTTGTTCTCACTAAATATTCACATTACTTCATCCAATCTTACTTCCCATAATGCCTTTCTCTTTGTCTCTTTTCCCCCACTGGATTCCTCTCTTGCCTTTTCTCTCTATCTCCATATCAGCGGTAACTGAAGCGTTGATGGCTCCGGCCCTGTACCCAGGCTCCTCTGGGACTCGTAATCTCCATGACAACCTGTCAGACCTGCGGGCTCAGGTGGCAGCCAATCAGAGAGGCATTCAGCTGGTGGGGGAGTTGATTGACAGCTACGGGTTAGCTGTGGTCCAGGCCTACATGGGATACATTCAGGTAACAATGGCTGCTAGGGACAGAAGAAAAACAAAATACTGCTACTGTGTAAAGTATTGATAGTTAATACTGCTGGTGTTGTGATGCTTCAGCCTTAATAATGTTAATGTTTCAGAGTAATGCAGAGCTGGCAGTAAGGGACATGCTGAGAGACTTTGCACGTCGTCGACGGCAACAGACTGGCTCCTTGGTGGTGGAGTCAGAAGATTTCATGGATGATGGGACTGCAATCAGACTGCAGGTTCAGATAAATGAAGAAGAGGTGAGCAGGGAGAATCCTCTCGTGATAATCCAAAGGTTTTGTCTTGCACAATGAAACGATCAATTTCTTTGAAATCTCCATCACCACAGGGCAGTGCGGTGTTTGACTTCACAGGGACGGGAACAGAGGTTTGGGGGAACTGCAATGCTCCACGCGCCATCACCCTCTCTGCCCTCATCTACTGCCTGCGCTGCATGGTCGGACAGGACATTCCCCTTAATCAGGTAAAGTGGTTTATTCTAGGAGTCCTGGGTGGGTTTTAAGTTTTATGTTTAAGGATTGTTTCGTAATTTTTCCTGCACTTAAAAGGGAATTTGAATGCTTAAAAAATGATATTCATTTACATATAGTTTGTGTTATTCAGTTGTTTTCTTTTCCTTTCTTTTTCATATCCAGGGCTGTCTTGCACCAATCAAAGTCATCATACCCCCTGGCTCAATCCTTCAGCCTTCCCAGAATGCAGCTGTGGTTGGAGGAAATGTCCTCACGTCCCAGAGAGTGGTTGACGTCATCTTTAGGGCATTTGAGGTGTGCGCTGCTTCCCAGGTAAGAAAAACTGGTTTTGTTCTTTAAAAAAAAAAAAAACTTCTCAGGTAGTTGAGCCAAATTAATTATGATAAAGCACAAAACATCTTAATTGGTAAATGAATCTATGTCTAGGATTTCTTTGTTATTTTCTTATTTATTTTCCTTTCCTGTTTCCATCAGGGCTGCATGAACAACATTTCATTTGGCAGTGAGAGTGTAGGTTACTATGAGACAGTTGCCGGGGGAGCAGGGGCGGGACCAAGCTGGAACGGGCGGAGTGGGGTTCATAGTCACATGACCAACACCCGCATCACTGACCCCGAGATTCTGGAGAAGAGGTCAGACATGGATTTAAGTTTCGGTGTCCAGTAATAATGGTTCTAATAGTATTGATCTGTATGTTGCTGCTGTCCATCCGGTGTTCAGGTATCCAGTGATTTTAGAGCAGTTCTCTCTGCGACCCGGCTCAGGAGGTGCAGGAAAATACAGCGGTGGAGACGGTGTGATGCGGAAACTTCTGTTCAGGAACACCGTGGTTCTGTCGGTTTTGACGGAGAGGCGATCCACCCGACCCTACGGCCTGCAGGGTAAATGCAAACTCTTTTAAACCTGCCGTCAAAAGTCTTAATCAGCGATTTTCATGTTTTTCTATGATTTAGTCTTGAAATGATTATAGTAGTAGTTTTATTCAGTCATCATAAAAACAGTAAACGGTGACTGAAAGGATTAGAATGGCTTATACTTGCCTATTCTATGAGCTTATGGATACATTGTTAAAATCTACCCACCTCAAAGGTAAAGGAAAGGAAAACAAGATACATGTAAAGAAACAAGAAAGTTAACTACATTTGTAGCCCTCAAAAATAGTATTGCAAACCATTTTCTTTAAAAAACAATCATTTTTGCTTATGGACTGGGGACATCTGTCTTTCTTGTACTGTTTACACTCTGTCCTGTGTAACCTCTCTCTGCTGGTTAGGTGGTGAGGACGGAGCAGCAGGGCTGAACCTGCTTCACAGAGCAGACGGCAGAGTCCTCAACCTGGGAGCCAAAACCAGCATCAGCCTTCAGCCCGGGGTAAGATGTGTGAAAGAAATACTATCAAGAATGAACCATAGATGGAGCCCTGGTAGCTCACCTGGTAGAGTGTGCACCCCTTTGGACCAAGGCTCAGTCCTTACTGCAGGGACCCGGGGTTCAAATCCAACTTTGGTCCCTTTGCTACATGTCTCCCCCCTCTCTCTCTCCCCCTTTCCTGTCTACAGCTGTCCTATCAATTAAAGGCCGAAATTCCCAAAACATAGAAAAATAATAAAAAGAATAATAATTAACCATAGTAATACTAAAGTTAATTTTGATATGTTGCATGAAAAAACATCCATTCCAACATAAGTGTTATGTGCATCACTATGCTTCTGTTATCAAATACACCTGACAGCAAACATATTTAGATGACTCCAAACATGAAAATATGTGCTAAATTACTATGAACTCCTTTATTAAATAACATCTGCAGTTTGTTAAATAGTGTCTTATGTCTGGTGAAAATGAGGCTAAAAAAAAAACTTTTTTGTAAACTAGCCTGAAAATGCAATCCATGTATATTTCAAACATGGTCCAGCACTCCCAACCTAATCCGAATACACATCGGTTAATCCTTTAGAATTGTAATGGGGTAACTGTTGGTATAAAGTGATTAGTGAGCTGATTCCACTCTCTGGCTGTGTGTCTCCCCCTACAGGACATGTTCTGCCTCTACACCCCTGGAGGAGGGGGATACGGAAGAGAGGAGGATGCGAACAGAAGACCCCAGACGAAGCGCAGGCGCTTGAATGAGTCTTTCCCTGAGAGAGGCAGCGTCTTTGAATACCGAATGGCACAAGAGGGAGTGTGAAAAGAAAATAAGAAAGAGAGGGAGAGTTAACAGACAACCCAGAAGAGGAGAAGAATGAAAGAGGTAGGGAAATAACAGGAACTCCAGCAGAGGGAGAGATGGAAAGATTGTTTAAAGTGATCAAAGAAAACAGTGGGAACAGCATAATACTGAATGAGGAAGGAACATGCTAAAGTTAGAAGGGGAAAATATTTCAAGATGTAGACTAGAAACGCTTATGTCATCGTAGTCAACCACTACAACTAAACATTACTGTTATGCAGAATCTGTGTGCTAACCAAAGGACTACGGTTGAAAATTAGCCGACTGGCTAACACTGGCACATTTACAAAAATGTTAATGTGTTTTCCTTCATAAGTAAAAAAAAACACAAATACACACACACACACACACACACACACATACTACCTGCCACTTGTTAGTTTGAATCATTTTCTGAGTAATCCTCAAATCTGAGTAACCCTCAGCGAGTTTTACAGTCCCCTTTTGATAATCATGTCCCAGTGTTCACATTTAAAGGTAAAACAGAGTATGTATTTTTGCAACTGAAATGTTTTTAAATGAGTTCCAGTCTAACTGTGCAAGAAAAAAAGCCAACCAAATGAAGCAGCTGCTACTCAGTTTCCACTGGAACAACCACTTATCTAACAACATAAAGCCACAACGTGGTTACTGTTATTTTGTTATTTTAACAGGACAGACAAATAAACTCCATTTCTACTAATTAGATTGTTCTCTTTTTGTTCCCAGTATTTTAAGAGTGTAGGACAAGGGGATTCAGTTAAGAGTGTGTAGAAATTATGTGAAATGGTTGCAAAGATTATTAAATCACATTGTGAACTTCACAATGTAGTAAATGGGATTTATTTTTTGAGGCATTCTCAATCTCCATACCTTTTATCAGTTTTGTAATGTCAGTCTTGTCTCCTTGTTAAAGGGTTGTTTAGGCAAGTTATCCATCAACATTGATTTGGCTCGTTCATAGATATTTTTTTAACATGTAAGCAGTGGGTCAGGGACTTTGAAAAATGTAAATGCATGATTGACAGTCACAGTGGAGTCCAGAATGGTTTGGTGTGTGTTTGGGGGAGGGGGACATGTCCCTGTTTAAGTGGTGTCCCCTCCTCCCATCTTTTGGTCAGGAATGATCAGGGAGGAGAGGAGGAAGGATGGTGAGGGAGTGCAGGCATGCATAGGCAGCAGATAAAGAGATAGTGGAAGCAGCAGGAGGCTGATGGCTGCTTGTGCTTGTTCGTGCGCGTGCATGTCTGTGAGTAATGCAATGGGCTGTGGATCAAAGTTTACTTGTTTATAGATCATTCCTTTGGTAAAACAATCTGTCATACTAAGAGGATTTGAGACTCACCCCCTGCTGCTGCATGGGACAATCTCTTCATCTTTACACTCCATCCGCTGACTAATAGTCAGCTTTAGGTATTGGGGATTTGTGCTCTCTTATGGGAGAATGTGAAACTGTGTGAACAGAAAACAAGCTTGGATCACGAGAAGGTCCTTATTTGTGAAGGTAAATATCCAGGTAATGCAAATGCTAACAGAGTCATAGAGCTCCCAGTTACCTTTTTAGGACGGGAAAACAGAGGGTGCAACTGTTAGGCAAATACAAAACTTCTTCTGCAAGAAAGAAATATAAGTTAAAGTGCAAAAACACTTTTCAGCGCCCCACTTGTGAAACATTTTCAATTTCTTTGAAGGTTTGAACTAGCCTGTAGTCAGGCAGTTGCCTAAAGTACTTTTTTTGAACATGCAGGTATTCCCTTAATTAACTTTTACTTTAAAACTTCTATTTTATTACGTTTTAGAAGATAAGATAATAGCTTAAGCTAATTACCTGTAATCCAATGGAAGTATTTGCATTATTTACTCCACTACATTTAACAGCTGAAGTTACTCGTTACTTTACAAATTAAGATTCATCCAAACATGAGATCATTCCATATACCTTGACATTGTGCAGGTTAAATTACCCAACAAAATATATACAATTGTCAAATTAGTTCCACTATAACCAGCCACAACAGTAAAATGTTTACATATTAATTTGTCATTAAGTCATTTAATTATGTATTGTAGTAGAACACTCACAGGGGAAAATTTCTTCTGCTTTACGTTTTTTTACTTTTGGTACCTACAAGTACATTTACCTTTTTACAAATTTTTTGTAATGGATTATAAGTACTTTGTAGTATTGCTACTTTTACTTGTGCTTCTTTACATTTATGCACCAAATGACTAGAGCAAAGATGGTTGGCTGGAGTATCTCATGAAACAATTACATTCAAAGGGTTTGAAGTAAAAGTGACTTTTTCTATGTAGCTGCCATGATAATTTAGAGCCTGTATTTACCATGGAGGAAAGATGCCACCCTGACTGCAATAAAATTAAACAAGAACTACGTAAGGCCTTGCGCAAATGATCAAATCCTTAACTTCCACTAAGAACGCAAAAGAGTGACTGTAGTTTAACAATCAACCCAGAAATCCTGTTACAATCTTTAGATGTCGAGACAGCTGTGAGTTGAATTGAGCTGAACAACTACAGTCCAGCTTTAATGACATGGAAGGTCAAGCAAATAAACCAACCAGGACTAAACAGCCATCTGAACAAACATGCTAAAACTGAGTAACATAGAAATGATAGAGTCACACATGTACAAACACAAATACCATACAAAATTAACATAAATAAGTTAAGATTGTGCAGTTTTAGTTCACGTATTGCCATATAGAACAATCTGCAGCACAGTTAAAATAAACAGCATTTTATTACATACCCTGTTCAAATTCATACCCTTCTTTTGATACTTAAACTTCAGCTCCGTACTGTATATAAACGTTTAACAAAAACACAGGTGAACGGCAAAAAAACAAACTTACAAAAATGTACCTGTCCAGGTAGGCAGACATTTGTAAGCATTTTCCTTTGGAAGATGATCAGAATGACACAAAAATAGTGCAAATAACCGGCAGTGCAAAGTCCACAGGAAACATGTCCCAGGCCATCAAAAACCTGAGGTAGATACTGGTTTAATATGCTGTAAGACCAATGCAGACAGTCTAGACTGACATTTAAGATTAGGGTAAACAGCCGGTCCTGTATTTCACCATCTGAACAAACAAATTAAAAATCTCAAAAAAAGAACACGAGTGTGTACACATTGATCTGTGGACATACCCTGACTAAAAGGATGAAAGTTGTTTCCTAAAAATCCTATATATTACGATGTCCAGCTCATCACGCATTATTCACACGACTGTTAAATTCAAGATTAAATCCAACAATACATTCAGCAGTCACAATAACTAGACAACATGCAAAATAGTTGTGTAACAAAACCCATTCATGCCATTTAAAACACCTGCAGTGCAAAGAGCCCGTAGAAATACACACTCCATTTCAGTGAAATTCTGAGGTAGATACTTATTTAGTTGTATAGCTGTTTGAGGTACATTTTATCCAGTGAAACCATGTAATACTCCGCACATTGATGAGAAATAAGGTGTTTGCTTTTAAAAACCTTGAGTTTAAAAATGCCAACACTGACTTTTCATCTTTTTAAAAACATGAATCCATCAATTACACTGTCTGTAGTTCAGCGCCCTTTTTGCATCCTAAACAGGCAACATTTGTTGACCCTGAGCAGAAATGTGTTTCCCTCTGGAATCTTGATTAAACCTCTCTTCCTGCATCCTAGTGGGTTAGCGTCCGTGCATTTCTGAGTGACAGTATGGATCAGTCTGAGGAAACAAGTCAGTATTTCAGAGTCAGTACTGAGGATACCTGTTTAGGGGAGGCCCATTCTGCAGGGTGTACTGACTGGGTGGTTGATGATGTGGGTGAGAGTTCTGATTTGTTGGTACCAGCACATCAAACACACTCTTATTTGGAGGCACTGATTGCAACATGTTGTCCAGGTCCATGAGGAGGGGAGGGGCTTGGACAGAAACTCGTCCGCTGGGGAGGATGGGCCAATAGGCATGACCTAAGAAGTGACCAGGTGCCACAGGAGAGCTGCCGTAGCTGTAAAGAGGAAGTCCTCCATGCAGGGGCATTAGAGGTCCTCCGTTGAACCGCATACTGGGTGGGGCAACAGCATTAGGGGGAGCATATTTAGCGTAGGAGGTGGGAAGCTCCCATGGAGGTGCAACAGTCTCCCGTCGGGCGGACTTATGGAGTGGCGGTCTGTAGTCCTCATAACTATCTGACCCAGCCTCACCATCAAGGGGAACACGCTTCCCAGACAGGGACATCCCTTTCCATTCCTCATCAGAGGAGGAGGTGGAGGCTGGGCTGGCAGAGCTGGCCGAGGCACTGCGCGCAGAGGAGGCGTAGCGAGGCCGCAGAGGTGGTGAAGGCCGAGGGCGCTCCACCTTGCCCCAGCAGTCGCTGCTAGACACATCCACATCCCCGGAGGCACTAGGTGGCCGCAGGCTGTGTAGCAGAGAGTCGATGGCAAAGGAAGAGTCCAGCTTGGGACGGAACAAGTCCTCCTGTGTTGGGGAGGGGTTTCTTGAGCGCATGGTTGGGTGGGGGCTGAGAAGGGCAGGTGGTGGTTCAGCTTCTGGTTTGTGTCCCTGCAGGATGTAGGGGGCCAGATCCTGGGCAAAGATTGTCTCATCCTGGCGAGACACAGCTGTGTTTTGTCTCTTGAGGAGCTCCAGAGGTACGCGGCTCAACTCCACCGCCCAGAAGTTGCCTTTGCCCTGAGGCTTCCCCGGGTCCTTCAGCACCTACAGGTGGAGGGATGATGGACAGTGAGATGAGCACTTGGGTCTGAGAACCTAACCCGGCAGGATTGACATTAACAATCATTCAAAACACCCTCAGATTGTATTTCTATAAAAAGGTTAAAGACATTTACTAATCTCAACTCAGGATAGCACAATGCAAATGTTAACCTTGCATTTTGTGATCTCTTTCCAACAAGCCCACTGACGAGACAACATGGGGATTTAACCATGGAATTGTTTACCAGTTTGTACATACCTTTACAAAGCAGTCATAAGAGGAGAGGTTGTGTCGCACAGAATCTCGCCATCCCTTGTAGTTTCCTTTGAAGAATGGGAAGAGAGTACTGATCTCCTTGAGGATCTAGAAATTAAACAAAAATGTCAGAATGACCATCTGAAGGAGATGCTCATCTTCACTGTGGGCCAATTCTATCTAAATCCACACTGATGTGATGTATGGTGAGTTAGTGTAACTAAGTACATTGTTGCAGAAGTGAATGCCAACTACGCATACTGTACACTTCACTTAAACATTGTTACTAAATTAAAAAGAATACTAGATAATCAATATGATAATGTATGGGCAGTATGTTTACAGTTTAACAACCTCAACTGAAACATGATTTTACCACGCATTGTAGGCCTGTATCGCTATGTTATCACGTTTCTGATACAGATCGGTGTCTGGTTTCACTGCAGACAACCTTATCAAAGCAAACCAAGAATGGAAGAAGTGGTGGTCAATCAAGTGTCACCGTGAGGCTGCTGTTTTGTGTAACTTTATATGAACTGTAAATTATCTGCCAGTGTGTTATAGATATATTTAATAGTAAAGTAAAAAATACTCTGATCTGATAAATCTACTGACTTTCGTGAGAGACATATACTCTTGTATTTCATCTGAGATTTATTTAAATAAAATAGTGCGGAAATAAAGTGAACATTATAAGCAGCACCGTGCGTAAAACACACTATGCGCCACCTCTATCCAAATTTCCCCAAGAAAAGCACTGGACACACAGACGCATAAAAATTTGTGAGCAATCTAAATTCACTCTTACCTCAGATAACGTCAGTTTCTTCTCTGGCGACCTTTGGATGACCATAGCAATCATAGCGAGGTACGAGTACGGTGGTTTTGGATACCGCTGATAGTTCTTTTTCTTCCCACCAATCGTGCTACTCTTCTCCCGTTCACTGTTACACGAGTCCCGGATAATGCCTTCTTGTTTGAAGTGGGCATCTTGAGAATTCGGGTACAACGAGTCCGGTTGTACGGCTGTATCCATGAATGCCCTGGCACTGGTGAGATGTTCGGGGCGCGCTGCGGGTTTCTCCAAGCGCGACAACTGCTGGGGAACCATCATAGCCAGGTGGTAAGGCCAATGTTGAGCTGAAGAGCTCCGAGCTACACCGCTGGGTGGAAAAATCTTCTGCGCATTTCTGTGGAAGTCAAGTTGATGGTCGGGATGTTCTCCAAGGTGGGACAGAGCGGGTGGTGCCAAGACACTCTGCTCTGGCCAGTGCTTTGTCATGCTGATCAGCCAGGGGGGAAGATCGGTCCGCACGTTTGGAAAGGAGCACGAAGAGGGGGAGGGAGGTCAAAGAGTCGGTCCTTAACTTCTGGCAGACTGCTGGCTCCAGGCTGACTCTATTTGAAGAGCAAACAATTAACAGTTTCATGTAAATCCCGCTGCGTAATCGTGGAGAGAATGACGCGTTATCTGAGAGCAGAATGACTGATCGCCCCGGGGGTCTAGGGAGGGTCTGTGTACGAGGAGGGGCGAGAAAGAGACAGTAAACCTGTGAATAACCCTTATGATAATATCAACATGCAATTTACAACGCAAATATTCAGAGAGAGAGTTTGCTCTGGAATCCGTGCTTAGAGGATTTACGCACAAAGACCTGAAGTATTAAGTGCGTATTTGGAGTAGGCAATACACGTGAAACAATTAGGTTTCTGTTTTAACAATTCCAGAGAGACGGGAACCCATCTTTATCGTAGGATCGCCGTTTAAATCCACGTATCATGTTGCCTGTAGATATTAAATCATGAAGACGTTTCTCTCGAGAGTGGGACTTGGGCGTAGAGGCAAAAAGTAAAACTTGTGGGGGATGGGGGATGGGTTTAAGAAATAACTCATTTCGATTGAAGCTTTACATGCAATCAACAATTTTGGTGAGCAATATACATGAGGAATGGCTAATATGCAAACGTTGAAACAGTAATGGAATCATTAAGGATACATTTCTTTTGATAGGATTCATCAAATGAATCAGTCTTAAATCATGTTTAAGTGTTTTAGATCGTGAGGAATACATTGAAAGAAAACAAGTCACTATAGGCTTTTTGTAATGCAGGTTAGAATTATTCCAGAGAGAAAACCATGCACATGGCCACCCCTCAAAAAACTTTTCTATTTTGAGGAAAATTTACAAATTGGTATTGGTCATCTGACACCGAATACATAACTTAGAGATATTATGCTGGTGCTGAGAGCGCGCAACATTAGGGGGTGTTTTACGCACAGTAGGGTCTCCCTGTGACTATGCAGAATACCATTCACTGTTGAAGGACTAAGTTTCGGGAATGCATGTCTTTTGTTCATGTTAACGTAGTGCTAATGTGCAAACGCTTTCTTCCCAGCAAGACAGTGAAAACAAGTTGGATTAGGAGGAACCCCATTGGCAAGTTGGAGACTGTTCCTGACTCAAGAAGCTGCTTAGCATGTGAGGAAATACGGGGGCTATTCAACACCATGTGTGGGTTTTCTGGCGCTTACAAGCTGCTAAGTGTCGTCGTTGGGTAGGACATTCACACCTTAAAACAGGAGCCATCATGTTTTCCTCAATTGCTGCCTCAATATGTCTCTCAAACTGTACTCAATCCAAGAATCAACATCTTACAGTACCTTTCTATACCCATTTGGCATTGCATTTTATTTAGGTTTATTAACTCAGCGTTTTTATTTCAATAATGGATATATTACATCGATAAGATATTGAAATTCAACTCTTGAATCAAGTGATCGTGCCACCAAGATGTCACCAGAAAGACAGTGAAACAAAAGACTTGGAATAAAATTAATAATGAACTTACATGTTGACATTAAGTGTGTGTGGCCTGCCTGCTAAAATGTATTCTCCTTTAATTTAATTGACACCAAGTAGCATCTGACTACTCCATCATTAAGTTTTTTCCATTTCCAATTAACAGGGCAAATGGTAGACTCTGTTCATCAGATTGCAGAAATAGAGAAGATTTTAGTATCTTTTCATAAATAAATGTCCTGTGTGGAAAAAAACTTACCAAGAGGATTCAAGCTTTGGTGATTATTGCCGTAAAACACTTATTTTCCAGGTCAGATGGCATCCCTAGCTACCATAGTGAGCAACAAACCTCCTTCACCTGCTGCAATTTGCATTAGTGGTTTTCTTCTCTGGTTGCCACACACTCTGTTGCATGGACAGAAAGTATGTCCCCCTCTAGTGGTTTCACTGGAAATGAAGTGAGAAGTTGGACACTTGAAGAGGGCCTTCTCTGTTACGTTAAAAAAACGTTAATTTCACATCAGTGAGAATTTTTTTTAATGAGCTGGAAAGTTAAACATTTACAGACAAATGCCATACCCATCATACGCAATGTTTGGACCTGATTTACATGCCCTCTCGGTGTATAACACACAGATTTAAATACAAACTGTCAACCTATCTCTTCCTGTCTACTGGAGTGCCAGTTAATAGGTTGTGCCTGGATTAGTGATGCACGCATGAGAAGAAAGGGAAACTATGAATAGGATAGCATCCAGGACAAGGCTGTTCATATAGGCTGATTGTGTCTGGACAAATCCCTCCTAAGCTGCCCTGGGATGCATCCTGAAACTGAGATGGAGAGGAAGAATAAAGTTTAGCCCTTTGTGATAGAGACAGAGAAAGTGAGAGTAGGTTTTTAGTGTGCTGTCACAGCTTTATTGCTGCAAGAGCATCGTATATAATGTAATAAACCTTTCCCGCTGCTTCACTATTTTTATTATTTTTTATTATATTTAACATGGACAATGAACAATACATTTACTGCACCAGCTATAGTTAAAAGCTGCTGCAGTAGCTGAGATGCCACCAGCAGGTTGAGAAAGTAATATGATAAACATGCAAATATTATGTTCTGGGTATTAAAAATCATCGAATGTTCTTAATTTTTTTTTCTAAAATTCAGTGACATTTGTGGGAAAAAAAGATTAGTTTTGAATCTGCCTATTGCACACTCTATCAGGCTCCATTGTAAGAGTCGGTTTCCTCAAATTATGACGAAAAACAACAACTCCTTTTTTTGCTTTCACCTCAGTCTCTCAATCTATTTTTGCCAGCACCGCAGTAAAAAGGTAGGTAGGCAGTGCGTTAAGAGGTCACTTTATTTAAAAAATTCAACAGCAGCCTCTCTTGTGAGACATGGTGTCCCAGTTTATCTGGACAATCATAACACATACTCATAGTGACTTTCTCAAAGATTCCAATGAAGCAGAGTTTGTAGATTCTATTATTTAGAGTACTCTGGACAAAGATGCCTTGCTGTTGAATTTTTTAGATGCAATTATTAAATGCTGTGAGCGCCAAAAGTTGAATTCCATTTACCTCCATTCTGTTGCAGGGAATGCAGACATCTCAAAGATGGATATCTAAAAAAGGTCTATGCACATAAAACTAACACTATGCTCAAAAATCGGTAAAAAAACAGAGCATTCATGTTTTTTTGGGGTCTTTTGTGGGATATCACATTGTAACAGTTCATGCAAATGTTCCTACATTTCTAACACTATAAAGTCAATGAATTGTATCTGATCCTGAGGTCCAGAGATGTAACGGAAGCTCATTCTCCCAAGCTGTTTCTTCATTGCGTCTCTGCAGAGTGTCACTGCTGGTTGGCCAGTCCAGCCGGGGTCAGAAGGTCACAGGGTCATCACTTTCTATCTGTTTAGCAGCTGATTCTGATGCTGCTTCCTTTGGATTAAGAAACCAGTCAGACAATCCAACGACTTTGTTCAAAATTGTTGTACTGTACAGTTGGTTGGCTTTGATGTATCATTTTTAATTCTTGGGATCATTAAAGGTGCATGTGTTCAGGCTTGTGTTGAGTACATTGTCAACATTTTTAGAAGAGGGCAAACACACCCTGCCAGTTTATTGTGAAAACAGTCGTCAAACCAGATGTAGACTATTATAGCTGACATTAACAAACTCTTACGCATGCACACGCACCCTTTTAACATGGCCTGATATAGGTTAGGGTGCTATTATAAATTATTTTCTGATTATTAGTATTTACTTGCTTTAGTGATATAACAATTGCTTGTGTACTTTTGCTTTTTAACTGATTCATTTAGACGTGCACACATCACTCCCGTTCTCTACACCCTACATTGGCTCCAGGTGCGTTTTAGAATTGATTTAAAGATTTTATTGTTTTATCGTTTGTTTTCAAGGCCTTAAACGGCCTGGCCCATGAGCATTTGTCTGACATTTTAACCCTGCGTGAGCACAAATCAACTGGTTGTATAAGTCCCAAAGTCCAGGTATAAACGATTTTGCGGTGGCCGCCTCGAGACTCTGGAACAAGATACCTTCTGATAGTCACACTTTTACAGATGCAGCATTTTTTGGTTCCAAACTCAAAACTTATCTGCTTAGAATGGCTTTTAATACCTTATAGTTGTGTGACAATTTCCATTTCTTATTTCTATGTAACCTTTTCTGATTTTACAGTTTTATATATTTTATTCTTTTTTTTGTCTGATATGTTGTATGGTACGTTCTTTTACTCTTGGTTTCTGATGTGAAGCACTTTGGACACCTGCACTGTAAAGTGCTATATATAATAATAAATGTTGATAGATAAATGTTGATTTTTGCTGAATGTAGCAGATAGGCTTTTGACACACTCTAGACGAAGAGAACATGCCTCTTCAGTTCATCAGCTCTCTAATAATTTTTTTTCTTCTATTTTATTTAAATTACTTTTTAAGCCCTACATGGTTCAGTTCCATTATATCTGAAGCTTCCACCCTTATTCTGCACCAATACCCCTAAGGTCTGGCAACAAAATGTAAGTACGTTTAAGTTCCACAGTCTAGTTTTTCTTTTTCTTTTTTTTGAAGAAAAAGGGTAATTGAGTTTTTTCCTGTTATGGCTCAAACTCTGTGGTACAAACTCACCCTCAGACTCAGATCAGTGGAGTTAGTCTGTACTAACTAATACCCTCAATAGGCTGGTATTTTCCATAATGTAGGCTATAACCGTACTCCAACGGCTTCACGGTGCTCCTTTTATTTTTTATTTTTATTTTGAAAGGTTCATTTTGAATAAAGTGTATTTACTTAGCCTAGGCCCACTTAAAAATCAGTAGACTAAATGGACACTCAATTGAAAAAGCAGCATACATTCATCCCGCAGACGTGCTGCAGCACCACAGCTCGCAGACTTTGGCGCCCTCTGGTGGAGTGTGTCCTGCGGGAGGAGAGGGCGCAGCTCCGGTTGTTATGGTGAAGCATTTCCCCAGAGGTCTGGCAGGAGCAGGAGCAGGAGCTGGGGACAGCAGCTGATTCAGTTTCACAGCCGCAGACCTGCACAGGAGTTACAACTGACAGTCAATTCAACAGGTAAGTGTCGCCACATTTTTTTCTATCATTTCACGTCGATATTGTACACCCTGCTCGGTTCAACTTGTGTCAGTCAAAGTAAATTGTCGTTGAGGCGACGTAACGTTTCATTCACTCAACGCACTTTGGCTGTCGTGTAGCTGAAAAGTAGGCTAACCTGAGGCTAAGGTAACGCTAGCATGACACAACATCAAAGGTAGCCGACTTTATCGCTGCTCAACAAGTGTTCTTACCATTTTAACAATTAAGAGGCAGACAGGCAACATGCTAGGGTAAACTCACCGGTGTTAACTTTATCTGCACCTGGACGCGATGAATGAAGCCAGGTAGCGAACCGTGAAATGAACTGCTTCCTGTCAGATCACAGGTTGAGTCCGCCGGTGGATCTCTAGGTAGGTTAGCTAATCTGTTGCTCACAGTTAATCCTTCACGGTATAGGACATGAACAGCAAACGCTTGTTGTCGCTGTCTTTTTATTTACAGTGGTCGTACCACACTGTTAAAGTAAAAAGTTACATAGCAAATTCTGATATCTAATATAGTAGTTGTATCACAGCATCGTGATAGGGCAACAAGTGGGACTGTCAGGTACAGGATGACATAAATCTACAGGATGACTTTTGTAGTACAAGCTGCTCAGCTAGGTCATTGTAAAATGGGTCCAATGACACCCAGTGCTATAGTCCTGTTGTTATATTGTAAGGTGGGTGGGTAAAATCTACAAAACAGGAGCCTAGAGTTCAAATAAACAAGATTTGTAGCATGATTATTCAATTTCTTATGTTTTTGTGCCAATTTTTTTATCTTTTGTAGCACTGAAAAAAATATTTGACAGAAAATGAATCACAAGTTATGTTGATAATGGTGTCATTTCTTTATTCAGTAAAAAATGCCAATCATTCTCTCTGGTAATGTGAGGCTTTGCTGTCTTTCTCTGTCTTAATTAAACTCACTCAATTAATTAATTGATTTATCAAGAAAATAATTAACACATGAATTGATAATGAATTAGTTGCAACCCTATTTTTCTAATTAGATATGTTGTAGTTAAAGAAATATTGATTTTGTTTGTCCGGGTGCTTGTTTTCCCTCTGATAATCACTGCTACTCCTGGACTACTTGACTTGAAACACTGCATCACTGACTTATTAACCTAAATATTTTCACAATCATCAATGCTTGTCAAGCCAGCCTTGCTCACAAGTATTTCCATTTGTGATCAAAGTACATCTTTAATAGAATTTCCTTGAATCCTTGTATGGTAAAGTCAGGTTTCAGAATATAGGTCAAGATTAGCTTGTGTAGACCTGTTAATAGTCTTAATATTTCAACTTTGTACTTAATACTGAACCTTGTGATTTTGCACGGAATTTAGATCCAAAGTGTGCATCCTCTATTGGGTTAACGATAGGTGATCTCAACTGAACGAGCACTTTATTCTGTAGGACAAAAACCTAGAACTTTGTGGATAACTTGAGTTAATCATTATTAAAAAATATTTCCTAAATATAGTTTCTTTCTTCCTGATAAGATAATTCCAACAAGTCAAATGACCCAAGCTGTTTTTTTTTTTTTTTAAAGGTCAAACAAAAACATTTGACTCTCTGTTACATTCCTCCTCTTGTGCATAAACTCCCCCTTGTTTTTCTTTTTTTACTAAGACATTTCTTTACCATCACATATGTATGTTTAAAAATGAGAGATTCTGCCAGCAGATGTTGTATACATCATCTCATCATGTGGCACTATTTAAATATTCTTTATCCCTATTTTTCTCTCCACCTTAGTCCCTGCATGACACAACCCTACTTCCTGATTTAAAGCAGTCCGTGGAGTAACTTAGACTAGTCTCCTCCCCATCCTTCCTCCTCATACTCTCCTCTATCTCCTTCACATTTTTTCCTCCACATCCTCTTGCCCATTTATTCCATATCCTGTTCTCCAGAAAAAGCAGGGTCTCTTTGTCTAAATATCCTCCAAATCTCCTTTTATATATCCATTAAACATGCAAACTCTTTTTTTTTCTTTTTTTTTCCCATGGTCCCTTGCTCGCTCCCTTCTCTGACTACTCTGTGGCATTACTGAGATTGCTGAGTGATTATATGGAGCGGCTCAAACCATGACACATGACAGGACTTAATGTGCCCACCTCTTCTCAAGTAGATCCCCCTCCCATACTCTTTTGCAGTCATTTGCATTCTATTCTTCCCACGAGGGCTGCAACTAATGTGAGGATTATTTTCTCGATGCAGATTACAGTTTTTGTCTCTTCTATTTGTACAATAGTTTTAAGTTGCATTAACAGAAAAAAAAACATTCAGAATACTAGGCAGGCAGTTTAGGTCCCTCGGCATCGGTTCAGATAGTAGACGGGGTCATTCCAGAATTATCTAGCAGCATTGACTCAGCATTGTTTGTTTCAATCAACAGGAAGGTTCCGCAGGTCACATCAGACAGCACACTGGGCTGGTGGTCGTAAATAACAACAGCTGAGCAATGTCATCATTTCATGATGGCAATCCGTGAATAAAGCAGCACACAGTGCTGTTTGCCTATATCCACTGTAGCCTGATTTAGGGCGGAGTTTTTGTGTTGCGTTTTGCCATGTTCAAGCACAAGCTTTTACACTTTGCACCACCGTTCTCTTAATACATCCATGGGGAAGACCCACTTGATGAATACGAGTTTGTGTGTTTAATACTGGTCTATTCATTCCAGCTGTTGAATGAAAGTATATATTCCTCTGCAGAGGTAGACAGCCCTTCCTGTTAGGTCATGAGGTGGAAAAAGTCAACAAATGTCAGATTGATGCAGGGACATTTTCCCCAAGACACATGTTTGGTTGGCTTTTCTCTGTGTGCGTGGGATTCCGTGCCAGAGTTGGTTTAAAATCAGTGATCTCACCTCGTCTTTTCCCGTCTGTCTGGGCTCTGCCTGACTCAGAGAGTCACAGGGCTCTTACACAGTTTAGCCACCAACAAATTCCCCATTCTGCATTTGTGCAGGGGCTTATTTTCTAAGGGACAAAACTAACTGAGACTGATGAATTGCTAGCTTGGCACACACAAGTTAGACCTTAGGGTACAGACTGTTGATAAGAGCTACATTTGTCAGACAGATGAATGAGGTAAGATCTCAATATCACAATGTTGACACTGTTAATTTCTTTGTATTTTTACTGTTTAATTGATTTAATTACTTTGATCCAAAGTAAGGAACCATATGTTATTGTTATGTGTGGGTTTACGTGTGGGTTGTATTGTTGCTCTTGTTTGTGATAAAATAGCCATTTTGGCTTCATTTGTAATCATCGTAAATGTGTGTGAGTGTTTATTTGATGAGCAGGTGGCACCTTGTATGGCAGCCTTGGCCACAGTGTGAATGGTTCCTGTACTATGTAAAAGCGCTTTGAGTAGTCGGTAAGACTAGAAAAGCACTAAATAAACACATTTATGGTTGTGCGGAGGCTCCATGCAGAGATTTGGCCATAGTCTACGTAAGGGGCTTTAAGTTCATACTTGTGTGCGTCCATCTCTTTAAGAGAATAGCAGAGTGTGTAGAGCAGATGGGAGAGTGACGTAATTTAGCTCCGGAGAGAGTAGCGACTCTAGAGTCATAGTGGGAGAAACAAAGTGTTGATAGTCTAGCTAGCTGTCTCAATTAACCATGGAAAGACCTGAGAAGCAGTCAACAACAGTCCTCACAAATCCACCAAATTTAAAATTCCAACACAAAGTGAGCGGAAGGAAACAGGAAGTAGGCATCTGGCGGAATTTCCTGCTGCACCGGAGCAAGGCCGGAAGTGTATGCTGAGTTCCAGGCACCCCATAACTCGTGTTTTCACAGCCTTCTACCCATGAACGGGACGTGGAACTGCAGTCAAACCCATAACTTAATACTCGTGAACTCGTACCAGATTGTTGTACTCCCAGTTACAGTTTTGACGTCACACATACATAAACAATGTTGACCCCTGTTGATTCTGTACAGACGCCGGTGATTAACAGTGAGAAATGGAAATATATTGACGTAAATAGGCAACGTAAAGTAATGCCGCACATTGTAATCCGAACAATACACATACAATTTTGTACTACTACAGGTTATGTTTATTAAATGAACCCCAAAATATGTCGGCAACTAGAAATCGCTAGTATCAGCTAACCCTAGCTAATGTTAACGACTTGCGCTAGCTAGTTCGAGCTAGCTAGAAGGGTTTGTGGTGACTTTGCCTGGAGCGCTACTAAGTTATGCTCGTGACTTGAAGTCGTAACTTGCAGGCTAAAAACTGTGTCTGGAACAAAGCAATAGACTAGAGGAAATGCGATGCTACCAAGCCACTGCCGAGCGACGTGCGTCACCACAACCTGCAGTCACATTTTTCCAGAGGTGATTGTCAGGCTACGGTTTAGGGTCTGGCGTGGCGTAGGTCCGTGTCTCCATGTACCTGAACAGCCACGCTGTAGATTTTACACAGAAGCATAAGGCCCCCTTGCTACCAGTTTGCTGCTGTAAGTGAGGTAGAGCAGTCAGCAGGCTGACTGAGCTGCTAGTCTGTTAGACCAAGACACAGGCCTTCAACAACCAATACATAACTTTGTAATTGTCAATTGAAAAAAAATTGGATATATATAATATTTGGATACATAATGTTGTGTATAGGGATTAGTTTGGTGGTAAAAATTCTGGGTTGCGGTCTATCACCTCTGAGTCAGTGTGGGGTTCATATAAACAATAGTAGAGTCCTGTTAAGGTATGTCCAGGGAAAATGAGTAATTACTTCCTGCTACAGTGTATAAAAGCAGGTGTGTACTTCCATGATGATGATGGATTGTAGGATTGGGTCAACCTGACAGTTAAACAACAAATAAGTATATTTATTTGGACCTGTGTTCTTGGTGAGATGTGATATGTCTTTCATGTTTGTGTACCGGCCTGTAAATATCCTACTCTGAGCTCCTGTCTCAGCTCCATTTGCCCAATACCCTGCCCTGATTGGCTTTGGCCGAGATTGGAGTTGTCTTGCCCGCTCTGCCAAAATGGCTAATCCGGAGATATTGTTCTCTGCCCGAATGTGTTTTTGCTTGTAAATGTGTCATGAATGGGAGAATGAGAGTAAGTTTGAGTTTGCATACGTGTATGTCACAGTATGTATGTATGTATGTCATAGTTGGCCTATATATGTAAGTAAGCAGGGGTCGGTCAATCATTTAAATTTTGCAACTTAAAAAAAATTAATCCAACCACAAAAATCCGTTTTTTTTTTTTAACATCTAAAACATTTTCAATGTTAATACAATTCATGTTCAGTTATAGTTGGTCAAATCCAATTACCCTTACAAAATCATTGCTGACGTGGGGGATGCTGTCTTTTTGTGTGCCATTTTTTGTTGCTGCTGTTTTTTCAATCAAAGTCCTAGGAAGATGGTCATCATCCACGTTCAATTTAAATAAAAAGGCATAAAACTCCATTATCCACAAATCATCATTTAAAAAAACTAAATATTTTAAAGAAGTAATCAGAAATGCAATCCTTGACAATGCCATGATCTAATTGCAAATCCTTGAGTTGATTATAGGTAATTATTTTTGTAATCTGATCATGTAATCCGTCACTACCCAACCTTGTAATGGTGCATGTCTCTTAACATCTTTTTTTTTTTATCTTATGTTTTGCAATATGTAAGCCTATTTAATGTTGCCAGTTATCTAACCAATGACCCATGAAATGATTTTAGAGACCCACATTCTGTGAGGAATCTAATGCCTGATTCATGCCCGTCTAATGTACCAGCATCAACAGGTTTAATCTACCTTGGCTTGCTGACACAGCTTCTGTGAGAAACAATTAAAAAGTCTATGGTTTTTAAACTCAAAAACGTGAGTTCTTGATGAGATTTTTGCAATCAAGTAAATCCAGAATGCGTAAAATTGGGTGAAAGTTTAGATTTGGACCGAAGATGTTCAAATTCACGGTTAGAAAAGAGCTGTGTTGGTTGTTGCTTTCATTTAGATTATCCAGACGCTTTTAACAAGGGACCAGACATTATTTTATATGTAAAGGACTTATCACCAACCAACGGTTTACTTTTTTTTGCTGTTTAGCAGGAATATTGAAAAGTCTCTAATTCAGCATTACATAGAAGTATTAGCATTGCCATTAACATCCTAATAGGGCTATGATCACTTCACAGATCTTAGATTTTAAAGTAAGTTGGATTCCTGTATATCAGCACAGATCCTGCAGTCAGGTAAGGCAGTATGCTCTGGGTCAGGGTGGAAACACTGTGAACCGGTTTAATTGTCGTGATCATATGATTGGCACTTAAAGAAAAATAGATGGAGACAATGGAACAGTGTCCCATTTCAGTTAGTAAGTTTATTTTAGAGTATAGCACAGAAATCTCATTCACTTCTAACATAACTTGATATAGTTCCAATAACGGCTGCCCTTATTGTCACAATGGTCACAGGTAATATTACACATCAAAGTAAGGTAATATTACAAATCCACATCAGGCACGCTATGCCAATGCAAGGCCATCAAATGAGAGCCTGTATGTTCTTAAATTCCTGTGTGCACTTTCAACATTTAACACTGCTTGCTTGTTATAATCCATTCTGGATTATATCTTGGGGGTTGGTAGACATCTGAAATGTTAATTTACTCCAGTCAAAGATTATACTTAGCAATGGACGAATCTGGTTTGCTAAAATGTAAAGTTTTATTGAATCTTCTGATTTGCACAAATCCACATACATGCAAATGACCTAAGTGGTTGTATTTTAAGTTTCAGATGACTCTGAAATTATGATGATGTCTGTTTTTGTTTATTTCCAGGTCTGTTTGCAAGCTTTTTTTTTCACTTCTGTATTTGACATGAACTCTCTCTTTTGTGATATATTAATAAAGTCTGAGTCTTCTGAAATATGAGTCAAATGCAGACTTATGAGAATAAAAAATAAAAATAATGAGTAGTTGAATTTGTGAGCGACACAATACTAACATTTAGGATTGGGATCTTTACTCCACTGATCTTTCAGATTTTGACTAGCATTATCCCACTAATACAGCAGTTAGGTTCCTGCAAATATTTTCCCTATTTCTCCAATCCTTTCTCCCTTAAAGCCCCTTAAAATGCCACAAAACATGTTCCCCTTTTCATTTGTTAACTGTGGTTGAAAACACAGACCAGAAATAGGTTAGGCTACTAGGACTAGCCTTAATTGTTCCTTAAAGGTTCCATGTTTCCTGTTGACCTTTAACAAGAACATGGACTTTGGACACCATGTTTTTTCCTGTAGGAGGAAGACGGGTTAAAGAATTTCCCTCATGGATTGTTGACATTTTCAATGAACCTTCCAGCTTTCACCATCCATGTCCCAATCCTGGGCATTCTAGGTCCATGTGTATTGTTTGAATGACTGATCCATGTAGTAAACCTGCAGTCTATGGGGGAGAGTTAAGCTTCAGGCCTCAATCTAAGGAAATCCTAACATTGTAGCTAGATAAAGATATTGGTTGTTATGCTGCAGATACTACATGTTATACTTTGAGTAATATTAGTGTCTTATGTAATAGTACTACTTTTAAATAAGTCACCATTTACAAAATATTTATTCGAATAATAACTCCTATACTAATGCTTTACTATACCAATGTAGTTATACGCCATTAATAAGAAAAGGTGTTGGTGTTGCTGGACTGTGAAAAATCCCATTACATGGTTTTCTAACCTCCTCCAGAAGGACACTTCATTTATATATTTCTTTAGATATTTATTTAGTTCATCAAGTAAACATTTTAATTGGCCATGTACATTTTTGGAAAAACCTGCAAAGTATCTGGACTAAAATAAATGTATTATCAATTTAATAACATTTATTAGTGTAGACTTAATGGCTTTCTAGAAAGTGAACTCCACAAACAAATTATCAATAGATTTATAACGGCATTATTACCCATCAGAAAGGATAAACACCAGCCAGAGATTATTCTTAATAGTGGTTTAAAACTGGACTATAAACTTTTAGTAAATATTTATAAACCATAGTAAGGTCATTAGTTACAACTTTTAAACTCTTTATAAAATTGTACTGACCAATTGTATTGACTTGCTGCTCTGTTTGCATCCCTACCAGTCCAGTTATCAGCCATCTAACAGAGTAGATGAATAGATGAACTTGGATGCTGGTTAAGCTAGATGTCTCTAAAATCCTTAAAAAACAGTTTTTTCAGTAAGTTCCACTTGATTACTGATTTAGCAGGCCGGACTAGAATTGTGTTTTAAATTCATCCGTTTTTATTCAAACAAATCTGAAAATAAAGCACAAAAGTCAACAAATGGCTTTAGTAGTTGAGATCTAATCATTGGAAAAGTCCATTAAATGTAATTTTCAAAAAACAATCTTAAATCTGTTAACTGGGATATAAACCAAACCCTGTAACTGCTGCCTGGTCGTTATGAATCGCCCTACATGTGTTTGCTGTGTAATGTGCTGATTTATAGAACGCTGTGGTCTACCTCCCAACTTCTCACGTAGTTGGCTGCTTGCTGCAGTGGCTCTGTGGCCCAGGACTACTGTCTTGTCAGTTACTCTCTCTGAGTGCATCTAGTCAACCTTCCTCTCAGCGCTCACAGGCCCAGGCCTAAATAATAAATGAGTAAACTGGAAAGAACCGAGCGCGTGAGCCACGTAACTCACCTGGGAAGTTAATGAAAGGCAATGAGCAAAGATTAAAGAGTTAGTACTTAAAGCACTGAAACATGTCTCATACCAGCTATTTAACCGTCTCTCCACCACATCCCTCTCTCAGTTTTGACCCACGTGTATACCAATTGCAATAAAGTGTGTGTCGGGCCGCAGGGTTTGTCAATCATTAATGAAATGCCTCCCACTGTCTCAGGTTTCCTCCAGGAGAGGAATGGGAGAGAAGGGAGTAGGTGGAAGGAGCTCAGGGGTCGGAGATAACAGATTAGGAGAGCAGCGTGTGTACATTATACTGTAACACAGCACTCACATTTTCTCTGTCTGCCTTTCCTCCCCCTCTCTCCCAGCTTACAGTTGAAGCCAGAAGACAATGTTGTTGAGAGACGGATTATTGAAACCTTCGTTCCCAGATCTCTTCTTCTGAAGACCTGCCAAAAAAGTGCAACAAAAACAACAACAAGAACGATAAGTTGACTTTGGATTAGTCTCAACTCACCACCATGGGATACATGCATCCTGTCCCTTAAAGTAGGCCATGTGTAAATCCCACAGAAGCCCCTTTTGATTGGTGTTCCTTAAACACGCCAGTTCTTCCTACCCTGTGGATTTCTTGTCCACTGGCATTATATTCTCACTATTGATTCTCAAGGACTTGCCCCTCTGTTGGATCTAATCTTGGACACAAACACCACCACTTTGGATTATAAACTCAGATGGAGCATCCAACCTGGAGAATAGTTTGACTCCACCTTTCTAGCACTATCCTTTCTCTCTCTGTCTCTCTTTTCCCTCAGTGGATCATTGGCTACGGCCCAACAGATGATATGGATGGGAGAACTGACAGTTGGTTACAATCAACAGCTTGGATGATAATGTTTTGGACATCTTTCTCTCTCCTTATCCCCATTACACCATAAGAGTTGTTATCATGAATGATGGGAAAGAGACATTGCAAAAATTCTACGTGTTGCTTACTTCTGAAATCATGGTGATATCTGTCACCTGACTGCACAACATAAGTTGTTTTGGTTCATCACACTTGACATTTTTTGCTGCTTCGTCTATAAATTTACAGATTATCTGTTTTTGTTCTTCCACGGGCCCTAACGTAGGCCAGTTTGGCCTTACAGAAGGGCCTCTTTGGGAGGCATAAAGGAAGTATATGATACACTTAGATGCCTGAAACGTTTTATATTTAATATCCATTTGGACTAAGAAACTAACAGAGAAGCCACTGGGACAGGTCATTGTGTTGGGGTGGCATGGCAGCAGAGCACAGCGAGCTCCTGGCTGAAATGGCCACCATCGGGCGTCTGAGTGCCACCGAACGCCTAAAGCACGCCCAGAAGCGGCGCACTCAACAGCTGAAAGGATGGGCACAGATGGAGAAGGATTCAACACGAGGGTCGAGGGCCAAAGCAGATAAGAAGAAGCCGCGCACCACCAAAGTTAGGTTCCCAACGGCAATCACCCTTCTAGATGCAGCTGCACGCAATGACCTGGACGAGGGTTGGTAGAAACACACACACTCACAGAAAAGCCATTAAGAGAGCCTTAAATGTTGTTGACTTGTGGATTGTAAGTAAATCAGTCAAGAGAACTCAAGACAGGATGACAAGGGATTTCAGACTATTCTAAAACAGAGTAATGCACAATCTTTCTTCCTAGACCAATCAAATTCTATAAGTCAGGGTTACTATGACCTCTGCTTTTGGCTTTTTTGTCTTGTGTTGCTTTTGGCCTCTCCTGAGACAGAAAGCCCTTATCAGCTGGTGCATTGTGCTCCATAAAACGCAGTTTAAAGAAAGTATTTCATGTATAATTTACACTTGATACGTCACACTTTATTTGTAATGAGAAAGGTGTGTTATGTTCAATGGCGTTATTGGAAGCTGCAGGATCAAGGCTAATTATAGTGGCAAACATTGTAAGTTGACACACACAGACACATGCACCCCGCATGGTTTTCATTTGTTATGTATATTGGGGCAGACAGATATGTGCCAAGTGTTTATGTCTTGTTATGTTTGTGTCTATAATGTCAATGTGGAGAGGACTCTGCCCAAGTGGTTAGTCATAATGCTGTGTGTGCTTCTAGTGAGGGAGCTACTTAACAGTGGTGTCAGCCCAGATCTGGTCAACGAGGATGGACTGACCGCCCTACATCAGGTACACACACCAACACACACACACACCTAGCGGGGCTAACACCCTGGATGCTCTGCTTCTGCTCTCTGTATGTCGCTGTTCTCAAACTCCCTTCACTTTGGGAAACAACAACATACTTCGAACTACTAAGCTACACGCTGAAAATGGCAAGTTTTAAAGGTAATCTGGATCGTGGCGAGCCTGATTGTTTTTTTTTGGGGAAGGATTGTAAAGATTTACCAAAAATATGTTTACTGGATTTACTATCTAATGTTTTGGGATCAATTGGTGAGGATTAATGTGTAAAAAGTAGGCAGCAATACACTGGTAAGAGCAAGTGACATTTAACCACGTATCCAGCTAATTTAAATAGTTCCTTCCCTTGACCATTTTGCAGAGGCACCGTCTCGGAGCTTGGTGGCGCCCAAGAAAAAAGATTTCAAGAATTGTAAACAACCCAGAGTGTTTTTTTCTCCTATCCCAGCATGTATCTGTAAAAAAAAACTACAACGTCACACATACTGTTCACACTCCACTGCCTGCATAAGTGCCTAACTGTTAAACACACACAGGTATCCACTCGTAACAGCAGCCTACACAAGCACAGCCTTGCAATAGATGGCATAAGGTTACCCACACAGGCTAACACCAACACTTTGTGACCTTAATGAGGCAGGTCATCTTATGGATAGCGTGTATGTTTATGTAATGTGCGATCACAGCTCTGAGCTCACCAAGTAATGTTTGCCTTTATTCTGTCTGAACCGTAACTTATCTTGAGTTAGTTTACACACTGATTCATTCCCACCATTTTAGTTTGAGGACCAAAGAGTGAGGGGAACTTGCTTAGGCTTACATTCCTTTCCTGGACATGCACAGTCAGATTTAGAAGGAACCGTTGTAAGATTCCTGTGTTTTGTCGGGACCTTGAAAGACACAAATGTTTAACTACACACAGATCTTTACAATTCAGATGGCCACTTCTCTCGTGTTGTTGTTTTTTTCTCTTATAAGTGACAAACACACATACTACTATAATTTCACGAGAAGGGTATTTGAGGGCACAGAGAACTCTTTATGAAAGCAGTTGACTCTGCTTTTACCCTTGGAAACTTTGCTGTTTAGACAGCAGAGGGCTGGGCCAGGCAGGCACATTTTTTTCTTTTACTCAAGCCAGTGTGTTGGTTACCATAAATAATTATGAAAAGGTATATATGGTTGACTTTATGCGTTTGCCTAGGTTTAGCGTAGGTAAACTTTGTTTGTTTGTTTTATTGCCTATGCCTTTTTTGTGCTGTCTGTTCTTCCTTTTGCATTCATACACATTTTCATACATATCTACATCTGTCCTCTGTTCTCAGTGCTGCATTGATGACTTTGTGGAGATAGTGCAGTGCCTGCTGGATGCTGGTGCCTGTGTGAATGCCTGTGACAGTGAGCTGTGGACACCGTTGCATGCTGCTGCCACCTGTGGACACACTGGATTGGTGCAGCTCCTGATTCAGGCGTGAGGTTTCCCTTTGAATTTCAGCCCCTCATTTATGCATTTGTTATATCATAGAATGTTTCTCCTGCTGTTACAGTGAAAAAGTGTAGAAATGAATGAGCTGATAGATTGTGGAGTTTTGTCTCAACTGTATTATGATACATGTTGCTATATCCTTATATCAAGGCAAAGTGGAAATTTATTTCTTGACAAAAGAATAAATAGACTGAGATCCTGCATGGCAAGAGACAAGTTTACATAAACAATGCAAATATGGCTGCAGCTTGACTTAATACACTTTGCAAGTGTATGAAAATTCTTGAGTGGCTGAGCACTTCAGGGTGTGTTCCAGTAAAGCACTCAAATTTGTGTCTGTCTGTCTGTCTGTCTGTCTGTCTGTCTAGTGGGGCTGACCTGCTGGCTGTCAATGCAGATGGCAACATGCCCTATGACCTCTGTGAGGATGAGGCCACCCTTGAGCTGCTGGAGACGGTTATGGCTGAACAAGGTCAGTAAGATGAGTCAATTCCAAGCTGCAAAAATTGTTGTAGTTTATTTTAATGCTATTTATTTAAAAGAAATGTAGTCTTCCTCTAAAAAAAAAGGAAGGAAAATGTCATATTTTTCTTTCAAAGTTAACACATCTCCATGTGTCCGTCACATTTGAAATCAGGTGGCACACACTAATGACCATTTCCAAACCAAAATTTGGATAGTTTTTTCTATTTTTAGCCATTTTTATTGCATAAAAGAGGACAAACACTATAACAATATAACAAAACATTGGTACAAAGTGGAACAACATTGTCCAACCATCATGTAGTGTGTGTGTGTGTGTGTGTGTGTGTGTGTGTGTGTGTGTGTGTGTGTGTGTGTGTGTGTGTGTGTGTGTGTGTGTGTGTGTGTGTGTGTGTGTGTGTGTGTGTGTGTGTGTGTGTGTGTGTGTGTGTCTGTGTGTCTGTGTGTGTGTCTGTGTGTGTGTGTGTGTGTAGGAATAACTCAGGTCCACATAGATGAATGTCGAGGGGCTAAGGAGGCGGCCATGCTCGCTGACGTTCAGGCTCTGGTTAACAGCGAAGCAGACTTGAATGCGCAGGACGCTAATGGAACAACACTGGTGAGACAGCGGGCATGTTCTATACACGTTAAGAAAAATAAAAAAGGCCAGGGATTTTAACCATGCTTATGATTCTAGGGTGCATTCACAGATTTTTGAACAACTCATCAAAATCATAAAACTCTGCCAAGAAATTACAAGCTAGACAAAGTGTGGACTTTTAAAATGAATGAATGGTGTATTTTGGTTCATTTTTCATTCAAGATCTTTAACAGGGAAACTGTTAGAATTTGCTTCTATTCTTCTCAGCTGTGTTTTTAGCTTTTTAGAAGTCTGAAATTTGCCCCAATACATTTTAAAAAGCAATGTTAAAACACGGTACTGTTATTAGTCAGCAGCAAAGTGCTAATTAGAATTTCTTTTAAGTATCTTACTTTGAATGTCTCCAAAGAAGGTCTAAGTCAGGAGTATACATGTAGTTTAAATTTGCAGTAAAGCTTGCAACAATACTAAAATTAAAAACTTTGATCCCATTTTCTAGCTTTTTCTAAATGCATTTGGACTGTATTTTACTTTTTAAGTGTTTTTTTTCTTCTTCTGGCGAATGAAGTTAAATCCAACCTTTTGAAGTGCCTCATCCTAGGTGAGCACTCAAATGATCAATGTTGAACGTCTCTCCCAGCTCCATATAGCGTCTGCTAATGGCTACATGTCTGTGGCGGAACTATTGCTAGAGCACAGAGCTGTCGTGGAGGTGAAGGACTCTGATGGATGGACGCCACTACATGCTGCCTCCTGCTGGGGACAAGTAAGTGCTGCACACAGACAAAAGATACTTCCCCTTTTCTTAAATGACCCATTAATGGGGTTCGTTGTATGTGTTCCATAGATCCAAATGGTGGAACTGTTGGTGGCCCATGAAGCCAGTTTAAACTCCAAGTCTGTCCTGGAGGAGACACCTCTGGGTAAGACCAGAAAAGCCTGTTTGGTCCTGTTTTGCCTGAGAGCAAAATTATGTAATTGACAGTATCTTTCACCTTTAGTGATGCAATGCTAATCCCCTGCCTCAGGTGAAATACAGACTCCTTTAGAAACTAATTATCCTGATCCAGTTCTTAATTGTCCCTCAATTATACCTTCTTTTTTTTTTAGCATCTTTCCATTCATACTTCACAGTGTCTAACCTTTGCTGCTGCTGCCTTTTCAGACGTGTGTATGGATGAAGAGGTCAGAGCCAAACTGATGGACCTGAAGAACAAACATGATGCCATCATGAAGAGCCAGGACCGGCAGAAGGGCACACTGCAAAGACGAGCCTCTAGTACTGGCAGCAGAGGGTGAGAGGGGACACTAGGCCAGAGAGCTCAAGGAAACCAGAGGGTGAAAAACATACACATAAAACTGAAGCAGGTTAGCTTCACTGTTCCCCTTTTCTATCATTTGTCTATACAGTAAGGTGGTACGTCGTGTCAGTGTGAACGAGCGCTCCAGTCTTTACCGGCGGGAGCACCATAAAGAGGCCATGGTGTGGCAGGAGCGCGGCCGACAGCCAGAGCCACATGACGACGACGAAGACAGGCAAACAGACAATGAGCTGAACCAGCATGCCACCATGGTGAGCTAGCTCAGTGTCTTCTTTTTAGAGAAATTGTGTCTGGCTATTGCTGTTTGTGTTACCTTTTTCAAAGAGTTAAAGCTGAATAAACCACTGTTAAAGTTCTCTTTGGTTTCAGGTTGCTGGGGGTGGAGCCGCATCACGTTTAGAGGAACTGGAGGCTGCAGACAGGAAAATCATGTCCAGCGTAGGTAATGGAGGCACCTCTGTTTCTCTGTCTTCCTCTGTACCCGGAGAGCTGTGGACTGGTGGAGGTCTCATGGATCGCAGCGCCTCGTACCAGCTCAGCCCTGCATCTGGGTCAGGGTCCACAGAGGGCGAGGGGGCAGACAGTATGACTAGAGAGAAATCGCACCAAACACTGGCTGATCTGAAACGCCAGCGGGCCGCTGCCAAGCTCAATAAGTACCCAGCGCCTCCCCCGCCGCTGCCCCCTTCCTTGGAGGAGGAGCCTTCTGTTGCAATGGCCGAGGTGACAAACACTCAGGCCCCGCCAGAGCCCCAAGTGACCCCCAGTGCAGAGGAGGTAGCCTCGCCGAGCCAGGTGTACTTCACCCCAGCCAGCGGAGACCCTCCGCTGCTGAAACTCAGAGCCCCTGAGGAGGACCAGTCTAACAATAAGGAGCCTTGCTGTGGGCTCATGTAGACAGCCTGGCACACATAAAGACACACAATTTATTTATTGTTTTGTTCTAGAAGGCTCAACACTCTCCGGATGCCTCTCCGTCAGCTCCGCGAAATGTATGCTGAATTGTCTGTTTTACAAATACTAGTTGTGCTGTATGTGGTTGCCGTTTAACGGTGATGGCATGTGGCTATAAGTCCCAAGTCATCAAAATCGGGAAATCAACTTTCCAGTCTCCTGTGCTAGCCTGGGCTAGCTAGCTTGCTGGCCCGTTAAGTTTTTAACTTTAAAACATCAGCGTAAACACAGAGGAAAAGGGGAGGATGGCTATCAGCTACGACTTATGGCTACGATCCCGACTACGTGGACAAGCAAGACCATCTCTGTGGTGCTTTGGTGTCCTTTCGCCGAAACTTTGGCTGGATCCAGGAGAGCCCGTGCCATTTAACTGGGGGGACTATTTTTGTGTGTGCCGATCTGACGGCCACATTCTGCTTAATGTTGAATCATGCACAGGTTTAAGGAGCTGATTGGATAACATTTCATTGGAATTGTACGTCATACGATTTCATATGACGAATACAATGGATTGATTGATTGACACATATAGTGCCTATAGAGTATAGAAGCTGGGCATTTTACACTCCAAAAGTGGCAAAAACCTTTCAAAACAGTCATGCTTGAATTGAGTCACTGAGGACTGTAAGTTAAGGCCACATGCCAATGAGGTGTTGATCTACACTGCATTTCAATAAACTGAAGTGCAATCTTTGTACTTATTTCCTATTTTGCTTACCTTTTTTCAACATGATACACACTTTACACTTAAGGTCCTACCATTTGCTGTTGCTCCCTCTTATTTATCAACTGCACCATCTGTTGGACGGCAGGTGTCCATCTGGGGACTCGGTGAACTACAGATTCCAGTTTTGCTATCACAAGAAAATATTTACTTCCCTCAGCCTTTGTTCAATAATTTATTTATATTTTGTTACTCAACTAAATTGACATTTCATTGAAACGCCTTAGAATTGTGTTAAGTTAATTGTATCGATGTAAACGTGAATGAAATTGAATTGCAGTTCAATGTGGTCTGTGTTAAATTAAGAATGAGGTTAAAGTTCGTTTTTCTCCACTGAGTGCTATGAAGGGTACGTGATCTACATTCGTATACACTTATGTTATAAGACAGTTTTTTTTTTTTTATGGTTGGGAGATTTCTTCATAGAGGATAGTTTCAAGATACACTAAAGATACAGTACTCTGAATTTACACATTCACACAAAGATGAAAATAAGAACTTTTCCTTGCTTGATTTTTTTTTTTTTTTTCAGTGCAAAGAAGAGCCTACATTTCAATATTTCTAATAGTACAATTTGTAAGTTAAGCGCTTGTGTCTAAATGAATGTGAGATCTTCAACAAATATTTAAATTAGTATATAATTTACTTAGCCCATCATTATCATTTCTAGATTTCTATTTCACTGTCATTTCATTTTTTCTACCCTCTGAATAGAATCACATTATTTATTCTATCTGATTCTGTATATTGCTGATGGTGTACAGTTCTATTTTTTAAAGATATAAAGTGTGAAGGCAAGATATTTATCAAGAAGATAATATATTGTTATATTGTCAAACCAAGTAATCTTGTCATGTGATTATTTGTCAAAGGTTGTGGCCTTCTTTAGTGCAATGCTTGCACAAAGTCCCCCATGTAAATTTGGTGAGCAGTGGGATAAAATGATCAAACGGACGTGGACTCCAACCTGATGTGCTGTCGGTGCAATTTAATTTCTGTAATGCATTTCAGTTTTGATAGTGATTTTTACGGAGCACTGTTTAGAAAACAAACAAACATAAAAACAATGATTTCACAAAATGATTTTTGTATTTTTTTTTTAATGCAAAATAATTTATTGAATGGATCTAGGCGTCACAACTGTTTATGTCTCTTATGGTATTGTTTATAGGAAGTGGAATCAGATGAAGATGATTGTAAAGAAACATCACATGCAAGCTTTTGGGGCTTTTTATACATTAGGTGAGGTCAAATAATAGTGTTATGCTCTTGCTTACATGAAGTCAAGGATGTCTTCCCCTTGTTCTACAATTGAGCACTACATTTTAAACACCCCCCCCCACACACACACACACACACACTCCCCTCCCAATGCTTTTTCCCTTCCTCTTACGTCAAGTGGTCACTTATGTCACAGTCCGTTCTGACCCCTCTGCCAGGGCAGCACGCACGTGATACACATAGTAAACACCCCCGTACGTGTAAGCTATAATAAGTAAGTTATAATATTACATTATCTTTGATAACAACAACAACAGGTACAACTGAGGTCTAGGCTTAATGCAACAGACACTGTCGTGTGATGCCGCGATATACACACTGCGTGTGCATGGCACATGACGGTGGCCGGGACATCACATGCTTGTAGGTGAACTGTTTTAGTTTGTGATATCAAATGTCCTTCTTAAGCCCCTTCCAAGACATCTGGTGGGGAGGGGGGGGGGGGGGGGGGGGGGGGGGGGGGGGGTTGGTTGAATGTTGCACAGTCTGTCCTTCTCTCACACAGCCAGCTAATTCTGTGGCTCTCCTTCTCTTGCCCAAACAAAAGACCTGCAAAAGAGTTTTGTTGCATAACAGTATCTATCTTCATTTTTTCCCAATTGCTAAAACACAGTTTTTACAAACTAGGCTGGTTTTATCAAAATACTTAACACAACTGACAAAACCACACACCCAAACGGCAAAATACCTCATGTATCCTGCAAAATTAAGAACTGCAACCAAAACTACACATAGTATGATCAAAATGAAACTTTTGCACCAGATGGCACACACTTCATTCATGTTACCAGATGTTTGTCTAGCCAACTACACACTATTGGGCTCTCATTTAGTATGCTTTGCCATAATACTAAAATAGTACAAATTGTAGAAAATTCTTCAGATTGTTCACATGTACAGAAATATTTGCAGATACACACACATGCTGTTGATACATTTTTATTTGTTGTTTTTCACCAAACAAGTCAGTGCAACATATGCACAGCAGATATATATTTACATTGGACTGAACAAAAATATGCCCACAAAAAAAAGTAAACTGTAAAAGAAAATTGCAGGAAAAAAATGTGCCGAAAAATTATATAGGAAAAAAAGAGGCAAGAAAAATAATTAGGCAGCATCTTGCGGCAGCTGGGTCTGGCCACAACGCCTCTTCCACATCACAGGCGATATCTTCCTTTGCCAGACATTAAGGGCCTCGAGCGCTTTATCCATCCCTGAATCGCACCCACATCAGGCTCATCCCATCCACATCAGGCTCATCCCATCCACATCAGGCTCATCCCATCCACATCAGGCTCATCCCATGCCTCTTCCATAGCCTGCACAAGAGGCATGCGCGCAAATGGGTGCCGGTTGTGTACCGTCCACCTCCATGCTGAAAGGAACTCTTCAATGGGGTTCAGAAATGGTGTAGGCTACGTAGGCTATGGTGGGTGGTATTGCAGGAGAAATGGTGCTTGGCCAGCAAACCAGTTTTGGACTGCACGGTGCAAGCTCACGTTGTCTCTTACTACAACGTAACGGTTTCTCTGATGTTCTGCATCATTCATACGCTCTGGTGGCATGAGACTGTTGTGGAGTCTGTCCAGAAATGTGACAATATGGTGTGAGTGGGAGAGGGGAATTCCCATTAACGATTGCAATCTACGGTTGTTTTTGATCTAAAATCCCCTATCTAAATGCAGGGCACATGGTAGATAAAATAATCCCTGACAAAATATGCGGTTGAATGCAGCAGTGTTTTAAACTTGTTGTATTAGTAGGCCTACTTTTTCTTAAGCAGATGAGGTAGCCTACTTTGCGATATACATGCTAGGCCTATACTTACTTACTTACTTAAGTATACTTAACACGAGTACAAAACACTAATAGAATGGGCCGTTTCATCCATTTTGCCGTGACAACTGGATCTCATTATTCAAGTATGCTAATCTGTCATTCCTAAAAATTGCCTCCTAAAGTTAATCTGTCCCATTGCTCTAGGCAGAAGGGCCATTGAGATAACAGTTTATCCGACAGAACATAAAGGCGTCATTTGGCACGCGGATGAGGTGTCACATGCGAAGTCCGTGCAGAAAAACAGCCAACCACGAGCAGAGGCGATGGAAGGCGGGGCGGTTGGGTGGGAATATGAACGCGGAGACGCTTAACTGCCAGCTCGAGCTCTAGAGTACGTAAACTCACGAGCCGAAGAGACTCCTGCTTCAGCCTTCCTGCTGAACAGAAGGTAACAACAACAGTTACACTTTACCCGCTCATGTGTAAGGTTCGCTAAATACGGTTCATCCTTAAATCTTCTTTTATGTTTCAGATAGCCAGTCCAGTGTGACGGAGTGCGCGTGACATATCAAACATGTCCCAGCAGGCAACGAATGGGGTCCCGTGCAGGGGCAAGGTGCTTACTTTGGACAACATGAACCCCAATGTGAAGCGGGTCGAGTACGCGGTCCGTGGTGCTATAGTCCAGCGGGCTGTTCAGATAGAGAAGGAGCTGAAAGAGGTAAAGCCAATTAAGTGTGGGGGTGCAACATGTGCACGCCTTGATGCACGCGGACCAAAGTTAAGTTTGATAATGCACAAAGAAAAAGAAAAAAACGCGCGAGGAAAATAAAACATTTGGCTAGTGTGTTTTGGAATAGTAGGGAGTTAGATAAAGCTTCGAAAAACTGTTGTATTTATTTAAATCGTGATATCAATGACAATTTGTGGCAAATCATTTTTTGTTCATTCATAACTGGAAAAGCGATCGAATATATAATACATCAAAGTCAAAAGACAAGTGCCTAAGGTTTATTTTGACACACGTCCAGCAACTGTGGACAGTGAAACTTTTTTCCCTTCTCTGTCTCCTCTGGTCCTCAATGAATAGAAAAGGGAAGTAGGTAGCCCTGAACAGTAAGATGCTTGCCTTGGACATTTTTTTTTGCGGACTGACAGAGAGTGGAGACATGATGTAGGTAGTCAGTAGACCTTTAAAAGCCCCTGCATGACATCAGTGGTGGGCGTTAGTTCCGTGCAGCACTGCTCAACTCATATTACACTCTTATGTGGTAACATGGATCCACCATGCTTTCCGAAGGAAGGGCAAGAATGTTCAACAGGGAGTCTCTTTAAAAGGCTGTAATGCAACCTCTCTGCAGAGACATGTAGTTCAGATTGCTAACTCTATCCTGAGGCGGACTGCGAGGATCTGTATGTCGTAAAGAGTTATTATGTAAGATGAGAGGGTACATTCACTATCCTCTTCTTTTGTCTCTCTGGGTTTGCTTAACTCCCCCCTCCCTCCTCTTGGGAAAGACTTTATTGGACAAAGCTGCAGCTGTGAGGCCCAGCAGTACCACAGGCATTTATCTGCAAGGTTTAGTACAAGCAGCCCCAAGTCTGTTGAAAGTAACTGAGTTCTTGGGAATCCACTTTTTCCTGTACTTAAAAAAAGGGAAAAGGACAAAAACGGACCCTACGCTCAATGCATGTCCGTAACAACTACAATTAGTTGCAATGTTTGCTTACGAATTACCGGTTTTTGTTAGACAAGTTAAATCCAAAGACCAGAAGAGAGCTTAGATAAATCTGCTTTATGCATTAGTTACACACTTTCAGAAATGTAAATGAAAACAATCTGCAATGTGAATTCCAGGAGTTTTCAGAAGGGTTTAATTACTGCTTTGCCTAGTTGTCTGTGTGCTTCCTGTCAGATCTTTGACTGGAACACTTTTACTGATGGCTCAGCAGATTTACATAAGTTTGTGTGTGTTTTTTGCATGCATGCGCTGGTGTAATGATGGCTCGTATAAATCCTCGACCAGACAGCTGGTATGACAGGGCCTGCAGTGCAGTAAGCTTTTTTAGGCTTTGGATCTAAACTGCTGGCAAGTCTACATTATAGGAAACAATAGACCAAGAGATTAGAGAAAGTAATGTATTGTAACTGTGGTATGGGGAGGGTTACTTTTATCTCTATTTGCATAGCGTTAAAAATAGTATTGCGCAAAGCAGCAGTGGTTATTCAACAAGCTTCATCAAAAGTTCACGTTATCAGCAGGACTGAACATTGTTGGAGGGATGTGAGCTTGTCATTATATCATACGACGAAGTGAAACGGGAATTCAGGTCAGGCTCTGTTCAGCCTGGTGACCTAGAAGGTTTCTTGGCCTGGTGGGCTGGTCTTGGTCTTGTGTAATCCGTGACTGGTGCGGAGTGTGCAGCCGAATGCAGCGCTGAGCCGGGGAACCGACTGGCTTCTCTCTTTCCCAGAGAACAACAGTCTCTTTGTTGCGTGAGGACAAGACGGGGACTAAATAGGAAACGTGCTCCAGTTACTTAGATTTCAACCAAACTCGTATCTGACTTAAGGCTAACCCAAAGAACCATGTAGGCCTTGCCCTTTCTGTCATGCAAGGACACAGAAATGTTAATATTGTTTCAGTTATACCTGTGCCCTTGGATGCCTTTTGCCTGGTATTTTATCATGTAGAAAATCATATTGCATTGTAGTTTAGTTTGCTGTTCCAACCTCTCTGGAGTGCCTCGATAGACAAAGTTAGGAATAACTGGCTGGCTGGCTGGGAAATATTATGAAGTAGTTTTCAAATGGATCTTCCTATATTGATAGGACTAGTTATTACTGTAGCTTTCTGTTGGTTTGACTGGATTAAATGAGGTGTCAGTTTGATAACCCCCATGACATGTTTTCATTTACCAGCAGAACAAGTTCATATCAAAGGGAACCACAACAGTCTGGCACAATATGCAAATTCATTATAACAATATAATGTGCTCTGCAATAGTGTTTACTTCACAATATTTCAATTGGGCATTTCTTTGAACATTTTTAGGTTAGTTGGACATTGTAATCCCACTGTATTTCACATCAGAATGCAGTAAAATGTAATGACTATTGACTATAATTCACAAAATCCCTGAATTATCAATGCTCATCCCTGGTTAAAAATAACAGGGGACATCTATTGTCACATTACCTCATGTGATAAACAGCAACAGGTGCAGCATGTTGTGACCGGCAAACAGATACACAGGCACCAAACCAGAGGGTGCCGGTCCAATTTGGCCAAGAAGATTAAAGACTTTCTAAATCCATAAAAGATCAATAATGACTTGAGAAGAAAAATGTAATAGAAAAGGACTCAAGCTTGTCACGAGATTGGATTAAGCCAGCTGTTCTGGAAATTCATGACAAGAAATGGAAGGGGGCTGTGTGTCTGTGAGCCCCAGCAGCAGCGTCCTCTCTGCCCAGGCCAGCGCTTCCTGCTCCGCATACCAAACCAGACCCTTCGCCAGGGTCTTTGCAAAACAAAAGGATGCTGCTGAGATTAGGTATATGTTTGAAAGGAATTGTCTTTGGTTTACTTTACACGCTGAGCCGTCAGGTGGTGTACACAGATGGGATGTTTTATTATTAACCATCTGTGTCTGGAAGATATTATTTTTGCACAACAGAAGTCCTGTAAGGGACAATTTGAGGCTCTGCAAATGCAAAAAGTTCCTTATCGGGATAACCTTTTCAATTTGAAACACAGCTGTTAGGGAATGTCTTGAGGCCTAATTTGTTTCAATTCACAACTGCACAGCCAAGTCAAGATGTTGTAACTTGTTTCAATAATAGTTCTCTTGTTATCTAAAGACGGCAAAAAGGAGAGAGGGAAATATGAGGGACGAAGAAGCCTAACTTTTCTCACTGTAGAGAGACGTTTCAACTGTATCTCGACTCGTGTCTCCTGCTTGCATTACTCCTTGTTACATGTCCACACCCACTCCGTATGTTGAGGAGCTGTTGCTACATGTAAGATAAAGTTAAGATCAACTTGTTCCCTTTTAAGTTCTGCTCAGAGATTCACCTGACCAGTTCTCTGTCTTTGTCTTAGGGAGTCAAGAAACCTTTCACAGAAGTCATAAAGGCTAACATAGGCGATGCCCACGCCATGGGTCAGAAACCAATCTCATTTTTCAGACAGGTAGGACAACTTTCTTCTGTTTTGAGTATTTGTATTTAATAAACAGGTAGCATTCATTGTTCCATGTTATATGGAACTTACTATATCCATACATACTGAATGTACCATGGTGCCTGTTAGATCTTTTATTTCTCCTCCTTTCTAAGGTCCTGGCTCTGTGTTCTTACCCTGAACTCCTGGAAGACAACAAGTTTCCAGAGGATGCCAAGCAAAGAGCGCGGCGTATTCTCGAGGCCTGTGGAGGCCACAGTATAGGTCAGTAATCTCCCCCTCGCTCCACCAACCACGTTTGTACCCCCTCCTTCCAACACGCACGTCACCAGCATGCACCTCCATTTGTCAATTCATTAATAATTTCTTTGGACATTCTGTACGATATTCAAACAGAGCATCAACTGATCAATGTAGTGTGTTTTGTTTTGAATCAAAGTGTATTTTCATGTGTTCAAGGGGCCTACAGTGCTAGCCAGGGCATTGAGTGTGTTCGTCAGGATGTGGCGCGCTACATAGAGAAGAGAGATGGTGGAATCCCCTCCAACCCTGACAACATCTACCTCGCCACTGGAGCCAGTGATGCCATTGTGGTATGGGTTACACGTTTTAAATTCTCTTCTCCAGACAGACACTGACATAGTTTTGGTATAGTTGACCAATTAATCTTTTCTTTGTTCAACTTCTGTTAATTATATACTCAGCTGTACTTTGCACATCTAGGACTTCACTCCGCCCACAGACCTTTGTCTCTGTCAATACAGCTTTCTCTCGTTTTATGCAACCTAATCATGTTACTGAATGAAGTTAAGATGCACTCAACTATGTAACTATATAACAAGATACTGCTTGCGGTGTTACTGTGACATTTGGCTGTCAATGTAGGTATAGCTGGGCAATATGTTATTATATTTTGATATGAGACCAGTAATTGTCTTAGATTTTGAATATTGTAATAAGTGTCGTCTTTTCCTGGTTTTAAAGGCTGCATTACAGTGAAGTGATGCCATATTATGCACTTCCCAGACTGTTGTAACATTTCTATTATTTGCCTTTACCCACTTAGTCATTATATCCACCTTACTGATGATTATTTATAAAAAATCTCATTGTGTCAATATTTGTGTGTCTCCATTAGCCAACCCTGCAATACCATTGCGGTATCGACATCGAGGTGTTTGGTCTAAAAAATATCGTGATATTTGATTTTCTCCATATCTCTCTGCTTTAAGTGTAGGTGTTTGTTTATTCTCTGCCCATCTCCAGCAAGTTTGTCAGTCTTGCATTATATAACTGTATAGGTACAAAGTCACCAGAACTGATTGGTTATACATCCACCTTATTAAATACTGTACAGGGCTCCAGTTTTTATTGGTTGCACTGGTGCGCCTATCTTTTCTTTTAGATGCACCAAAGATTTTTCACCGTGGCTTTTGGGTGCAGCAATAAAACATTTTAAGCGTTATTAGATTGTAATGGCTCAAACGTTATGGCATATTTGTGTGTTATATATCTAAACAATGCTACCAGGATAAATACTTATTTTACAAGTATTCCTTTTAGAATCACATCTCAACTTCAGCTGAACGGCTGTGCTAACTCTGTTTCAGTGAAAAAGTGTTCAGAACTTTAGCAGTGGTTAGACCTCAGTTTAATGTAGAATAGAAAATAGATCTTTTTTTATCATCTTATTATCTGAATAATGAATACTATTTTAAATGTTGTGCATGTCTTATTTCTACTTAAACCAGTGGAGATATTTGATTCCACTGACCAAGGCCACCCTAAACAATAGGAAAAAAATCGATTTGAATCTTAATTAATTAATATTTGATCACATGATACATACACTATTTGTCCCCGTAGCTTACAAACATCACACAACCTACCCATACATCATAAATCAAATCCTGATATTTTCTGAATCGTACAGCCCCACTAGACAATGCTTGTGATGCATAGTCTATTATATATTTTTAACAGATCCCCGGCAAATTGAACAGAGCAGATCAAGCTGGGCTATGGTTTAGGAGGTGGTATGGGCCACAAAGGGACGTAGAGTAGCATGGCTGTACACAGATGAATTGCACTTATTCCATGGCGGGTTAGCAAGCAAATCGCTTTTTTGTCCTTTTCTTTTGGGCAACGCTTAGGGGTGCTTCATCCTCCTGTCTGGACCCAACCCTACACACACACACATGCACACAGAGACAGACCAATGAAAATGTTGGGTTGCACTTTTGGAGCCTTGCTGAAGATGCTTATCAAAGGAACATCCTGCTAGTCAATATACTGTATGTTTTTCCACATGTTGTCCTCCATTACTACTACCACTTCAACTTTCATCCTTTCTCTCTTCTCTCCCCTCCTTTCCTATCTCCTTGTTCTTAATCCCAGACCATGCTAAAGTTGCTGGTATGTGGCGAAGGCCGTGACCGGACAGGAGTGATGATCTCCATCCCCCAGTACCCTCTGTACTCGGCCGCATTGGCAGACCTGGGAGCCGTTCAGATCAGTTACTATCTGGACGAGGACAAGTGTTGGAGTCTGGATGTCACAGAGCTCAAGAGAGCAGTCAATGCAGCCAGACAGCACTGCAATCCCCGCGTCCTCTGCATCATCAACCCCGGAAACCCCACTGGTATGTGCGTTGATAGCAGTTTATGTGGGTTTTTAAATGCTAGAATTGTCATTTTGACTTGCATTCATCGACTTACATCATAAACGTGTGGTTTCCCTGTGTGATAGGTCAGGTCCAGAGCAGACAGTGCATCGAAGATGTGATCCGCTTTGCTAAAGAGGAGCATCTCTTCCTCATGGCTGACGAAGTAATACACCAATCTCATTTCACTTCTAGTTTCTTCTTTGTTTGAGAGCAAAAAAAAATTGTTTTTAAAAGGCTGCCTGCCTTCTTTAACATCACTGTTTGGGATGTGACCACAATTATAAGAACCTTCAAACTTTCAACCCACGCACAGAGCAGCGTAACAATTAATTTCCTGCTAGTTATCTGACGCATATACAGTGAACAGTGGTTGACAAAACACCTCAACATAATGCCGTCCAGTACTACACCACCACTAACTACAGATTTGAAAATTATCAACCAAATTGGAAAAGTAAAGACAAAACTTTACGTATCTGTCATCCTTGTGGGTGACTGAATACACTTCAAATTGACAACAGATTTCAAAAATCTTCTAATAGTACTTTTTGAACATGGTAACCTATTCTCACTTAATTCATTACCACAGAAGTTAAATACAGTAAATAATTTGCAATAAGCACATTTGCTCTTCAAGCCTACGTTTCAGTAAACTATTGAAGAGATACTAATTGCACATTTCATCTTATGGATAATGTGTTTTTTTAATAAGCTGTTTTTCTATGTCAGGTCTACCAGGATAATGTGTATGCAGAGGGCTGTAAGTTTCACTCCTTTAAGAAGGTGTTGTTTGAGATGGGACCAGCTTACTCCAGTACAGTGGAGATGGCCTCCTTCCACTCTACCTCCAAATGCTACATGGGAGAGTGAGTAGCTAGAAACACACACGGACAATACGTGTATGAAACATCCAAAAGGTGTTCTTGTATATTTATTTTTAAAGTCACTTGGAGGTGTTACTTCTACAAACCAAGCTCCCAGTGTCTAAGAATATACTTTTGTGAGTATACTTCCTTTCATCTGTTTGCTTTTGTCAGGTGTGGATTCCGTGGAGGCTACATGGAAGTAATTAACATGGACCCTGATGTAAAGGTCCAACTTACAAAACTGGTGTCTGTGCGTCTTTGCCCCCCCGTTCCCGGACAGGCTCTCCTTGACCTGGTGGTCAACCCCCCGCAGCCTGATGAGCCTTCCTACAACACGTTTATAAAGGTCTGAAAAACACAAAATTTACTTAAGTCTTAAATGTGATTTACTCTGACTTTTTAATAACATGTTATAGTGTGCATTTGTTTGTCAGGGATAGTTTAAGGGTTGTTGACATTGTTGTTTGGTTTTTATTACTTTCTTTAATTAATTTATAATGTAAAATCATAACAGAAGTTATCTCAGGAAACTTTTTATACAGAGCAGGTTAAGACCACACAATAATTTACAGACACCCTAATTCCCTCATAACCAAGCACAGGGAGAACGGTAATAATTCATTTTTATTTATTTTTTTTATCCCCAGTGGGGGAAATTACAATCTGCATTCTGTTGGGAAGGTTCTCTCCAGCTGCACACCACACTTTGTACTTTTTGAACTCCACCCCCACACACACAAACACACACACACCCACACCATACTATGACTATTTAGACGTACTGTTCTATACTTTCTTTCCACTTTATTCAACATATTATACTACAGAGCCCCAGACATGACATCCGGGGGACAAAATAAAAATTGTGATCAAAAACTTTTCGACATGCTATTTTTTTTCTTCAACATACCATACTTTTTAAAAAAGTTTTTTGACAAACGTGACTCTTTTGGACATACTATACTGTGACTCTTTTTAAACGTACTATACCATTACTTTATTTCCCCCACTTTTTCAATGTACTGTGCTATGACTTTTTTGACACGCTATGACTTTTTTCCACTTTTTGTTGTAGCTTGACTTTGGGCTTTTTTCACCATACTACACATTTCTTCTACATACTACACTATGACCTTTTTCTACTTTTTTCAACGTAATATGACGTGACTTTTTTTCGACATATTATAACTATGAGTTTTGTGCATTTTTTTGACATACTATACTACGACTTTTTTCAACGTACTATGCTACGACTTTTTCAACTTTTTGTTGTACTATGACTTTTTCTACTTACTATACTATGACTTTTTCCACTTATTTCATCATACTATACCATGAGATTTTTCCACTTACTATACTATGACTCTTTTTTTGAGTTTTTCCCACTTTTTTGATATACTATACTATGACTTTTTCCCACATACATACTATGACTTTTTTGATACAATATACTATTACCTTTTTTGACTTGGTATACTATTTCACCGTACTATGACTTTTTCCACTTTTTGTTTCACATACTATAATATGACTTTTACCAGTTTTTTTGACATGTTACTCTTTTCAACATACTATACTATGACTTTTTTCAACTTACTATATTATGAGTAAGTAATTTTTTTTTCTTCAACATACTATGACTTTTTACACTTTTCTTTTGGCATACTATAATATGACTTTTACCAGTTTGTTTTCGACAAACTATACTATTACTTTTTTCAATATACTATACTATGACTCTTTTAAACATGCTATACCATTCCTATTTTTTCCCACTTTTTTGGACATGCTGTACTATGACTTTTTTGACATACTGACTTTTTTCACTTTTTGTTGTACTATAATGACTTTTGGCTTTTTTCAACATATTAGACATTTATTCCACATACTAAACTATGACTTTTTTCCCACTTTTTTGATATGCTATACTATGACTTTTTGCCACATACATACTACGACTTTTTTGATACACTATACTATTACTTTTTTTGACTTACTATACTATTTCAACATACTATGACTTGTTTCAACATACTATGACTTTTTCCACTTTTCGTTTGACATACTATAACATGACTTTTTTTCAACTTACTATATTATGACTAATTTTGACATACTCTAACTTTTTTACACATACTATACCATTACTTTTATTCCCCCCACTTTTTGGACTTGCTGTACAATGACTTTTTTGATATACTATGACTTTCACTTTTTGTTGTACTATAATGACTTTTGGCTTTTTTTCAACATATTAGACATTTACTCCACATGCTAAACTATGACTTTTTTCCCACTTTTTTGAAATACTATATTACGACTTTTTTCAACATACTATACTATGACTCCACATACATACTATTACATTTTTGATATACTATACAGTGCTATTACTCTTAAACATATTATACTATTACTTTTTAATGTCTTACTATACTATGACTTTTTTCAGTATACTATGACTTGTTTTAACATAGTATGACCTTTTTCACTTTTTTTGACATACTGTAATATGACTTTTACTAGTTTTTTTACATACTATTACTCTTTTCGACATACTATACTATGACTTTTTTTCCACTTTTTGTTCTATTATTATGACTTTTTTTAAATTACTAAGGCTTTTTTCAACATACTGTACATTTATTCCACATACCTTTTTTCAACATACAACACCATGACCTTTTTCCATTTTTTTTTTTTTTTTTACATACTGTTACTCTTTTCAACATACTATACTATGACTGTTTTGTACTATGACTTTGTCAACATACTACACCATGACTTTTTTCCAACATACTGTGACTTTTTTCATCATACTATACCATGACCTTTTTCAACATACTATGTTTTCCGCTTTTTGTTGTACCATTATTATGACTTTTTTGACTTACAATGGCTTTTTTCAACATACTATACAATTATTCAACATACTATGACCTTTTTTCAACATACCACACCATGACTTTTTCCCACTTTTGACATACTATACTACAACTTTTTTCAACATACTATACTATGACTTTTTCCACTTTTTGTTGTAGTATGACTTTTCTCATCATACTATATTATGACCTTTTTCAACATACTATGACTTTTTTGACATACCATGACTTTTTGCCACTTACTGTACTACGACTCCTTTTCCACTTTTTTTTTTTACATACTTTATGAATTTCTTCCACTTTTTTCACATACTATACTGACTTTTTTAACATACTGTACCATGACTTTTTTCCACATACAAACTATGACGTTTTTTATATTCTATACAGTACTATTACTTTTTTAAACATACTATTACTTTTTGCGACTTACTATACTATATTTTTCAGCATACTATGACTTGTTTCAACATAGCATGACTTTTAGCAATTTGTTTGACATACTATTACTCTTTTCGACATACTAAACCAAGACTTTTATCCACTTTTTGTTGTACTATTATGACTTTTTTTGACTAACTACGGCTTTTTTCAACATACTACACATTTATTCGACATACTATGAACTTTTTCAACATACTACACCCTGACTTTTTCCACTTTGTTTTTACATACTATTACTCTTTTCGACATAATATACTATGACTCTTTTGTACATTCTATACCATTACTTTTTTCCCCTCTTTTTTGACATACTATGACTTTTTTCCAACATACTACGACTTTTTTCGAGATACTATACCATGACTTTTGTGCACTTTTTTGACATACTATACTTTGACTTTTTCCACTTACTGTACTATGACTCTTTTTCCACTTTTTTGACATACTTTATGAATATCTTTTTTCTCACTTTTTTAACTTACTATACCATGACTTTTCCACATTCATACTTGGACTTTTTTGATATTCTACTCTTTTAAACATATTATACTATTACTTTTTTTGGACTTACTATACTATGACTTTTTTCAACGTAGTATGACTTTCAACTTTTTTTGACATACTATAATATGACTTTTACCAGTTCTTTTTTTTTTTTTCATACTATTACTCTTTTCGACATACTATACATTTATTAGACATACTATGACCTTTTTTCAACATACTACACCATGACTTATTTTACACTTTTTTGACATTCTATACTACGATTTTTTTCATCGTACTACACCATGACTTTTTTCCACTTTTTTTTTTTTACATACTATTACTCTTTTCGACATAATATACTAGGACTCTCTTGTACATTCTATGCCATTACTTTTTTCCCCTCTTTTTTGACATACTATGACTTTTTTCCAACATACCATGACTTTTTTTTCAAGATACTATACCATGACTTTTGTGCACTTTTTTTACATACTATACTGTGACTTTTTCCACTTTTTTCATCATGCTATACCATGATTTTTTTTCCACTTACTGTACTATGACTCTTTTCGACATACTATACATTTATTAGACATACTATGACCTTTTTTCAACATACTACACCATGACTTTTTCTTTTACACTTTTTTGACATTCTATACTACGATTTTTTTCATCATACTACACCATGACTTTTTTCCACTTTTTTTTGCATACTATTACTCTTTTCGACATACTATGTCCCTTGCAAAAGAGATTTTTAATCTCAATGGGTATTACCTGTTTAAATAAAGGATAAATAAAAATAAAATACTATACTATGACACTTTTTTACATTTTATACCATGACTTTTTTCACTTTTTTGACATACTATGACTTTTTTCATCATATTATACCATAACCTTTTTTGACTTACTATACTATGAGTTTCTTTCCACTTTTTTTGACATACTATGAGTTTTTTTCCACTTTTGTTGACATACTATACCATGACTTTTTTTTAACATACAATAACATGACTTTTTTCCACATACATACTATGACGTTTTTGATATTCTATACAGTACTATTACTTTTTTAAACATACTATTACTTTTTGCGACTTACTATACTATAACTTTTTTCAGCATACTATGACTTGTTTCAACATAGTATGACTTTTACCAATTTTTTTGACATACTATTACTCTTTTGGACATTCTATACTATGACTTTTTTCAACATACTATACTTTTCGTTGTTCTATTATTATGACTTTTTAGACTTACAACGACTTTTTTCAACATCCTATACATTTATTAGACACACTATGACCTTTTTTCAACATACTACACCACGACATTTTTCCACTTTGACATACTATACTACGACTATTTCCAACTTTTTGTTGTACAATGACTTTTTTTTCAACATACTATGACCTTTTCCACATTTTTCGACATACTATACTCTGCTGCCTCAATTACTTTTTTTTTTTCCAACATACTTTTGATATATATTTTTTCAAACTTACTTTACTTTGACTTTTTTGTCCACTTTTCTCAACCTACAATGGCTCTTTGTGACGTTTATCGACACACGGCACTTTTTTTTTTAAACATACCTATGACTTTTTAATGAGACTATAATTTTATTGGCATACTATATTGACTATTTTATGACATGTTTCACAAGGGATTTGGTTTAAGTGGTAATATAAAGTATAACATTGACCTAACTGTTAAACCTACTTTAGAATGTAGAAAATGAAAGCAAGACAATATTTTTATTACCAGAATGGATATGTTAACTTCAGGATGTTGAAGATAATCACAAGAATATACACCATAAATCTTTTAAACTTTTGCTTTCCCTTCAGGAGCGGACAGCGGTGTTGGCAGCTTTAGCAGAGAAGGCCAGGTTGACGGAGCAGATCTTCAATAAAGTACCTGGCATCACCTGTAACCCTGTGCAGGGGGCCATGTACACCTTCCCCCGCATCGCTCTACCGCAGAAGGCCATCGACAAGGCAAAGGTCTGATAAAGACACATACACACACCCCTACCTCTCAAGAATAAACCTCATCCCCATTTACTCGTCTGTGTAGAAACAAAAAAGAAAACGTGTGTGTCCATCCACAGGAGGAAGGCCAGGTCCCAGACATGTTCTACTGCATGAAGTTGCTGGAGGAGGAGGGTATCTGCCTGGTGCCAGGTAGTGGTTTTGGCCAAAGAGAGGGAACCTTCCACTTTAGGTTAGCGCAGCTAAACCATCTGTTCTGTGTTAAACTGTTTATTCTTCCTTAACTTCATGGTGGAATAAGCCTGAGCTATAATCAGTACATGTAAGATCATGTTTTGTTTGGTCATTTAAACCTGACAAGATTGTTTTCTTTGCACAATTCTGTATGATTGTAAAATGTGTATCTTTAGCAGTACGCTTCTTAAATTAATTTAGGTCATGATAGCAGGATGATCATGAAACTTATTTGGATTAAATTTATGAAAGTAATTCATTACACCTGTGACAGTATTGCCAATAACTCACACCCTTCTTCCTGCCGTTGTCCAGGATGACCATCTTGCCTCCTACGGAGAAGCTGGAGATCGTACTGCAGAAGATCAGTGCCTTCCACGTGCGGTTCACACAAGAGTTTTCATAACTATCAGGAGACCAACTCAATCAGTGCCAGTATCTTTAAGTGCCTATGTGTGAAGGAGGCAGCAGTAAGGCTGCAGTCAATAGAAAAAAAGCATCGTTTTTTCCCAAACAACTTTTCCTAGACTTAGATGGAAAATATGTCATGTTTCTGTGTTACGTACATACAACCCAGTGCAATATTACTTCATTAATAAAGTTGGAATTAAAATGAAAGGATTATAGGCTACTAGTCACAAAGACAGTCAGTTAGAATGGTTGGTTGCTCAAGCTCACCCTACTGTCCTCATTTACCTGCAAAAACAAAATCGAGATTAGGCTTGTCTGAGAATCATTGTTACATTTATGCTAATTTAAGTTAGATAGTACCTCCATTTGGAAAGAATTGTCTAGTATATCATATGCCAAAGGACATTAGTAAGCATGCATGCACCTTTCCAGAATTCAATAATCTCTGATCATGGCTGCCAGTTAGATTCTTCCTTTCATGCAGCTAGAAACCTTCGTAAGCAAAAAGACTATTCGACTGCAGCAGGACTCCTCCTGCAATACACATCTCTCACCTCAAGGCTGTAAGTCAGTGGATCAGATGTTTAATGGTCTGCATCAGTGACAAACCTTGAACACTTCCTTGCTTATGTGTCTGTTCAGCATGTGAAGATGTTATGTTCAGTAGTACTTTCATAAAGCCTTACCTAGCCAGGTTTGTAATGTTAGAACTGCTGTGTGTATGTTATCTGAAGCGTTTCAGATAACTAAAATGGCCTTGTCACAGCTACATCTCCTGTCCTGCCGACACTCATACAGCCAAATTAGTTGGAAATATATCAATTGAATAACTTGATTGACTAGCTGTAGTTAATGTATCATGATGAAGCCTCAGACTGTAGCTATTGTATTATTACTAACATGTAAATTTTTTCTTATGCAAATAAAGACGTGAATTTCTGAAACACCTGTTTTGTGAAACGTATGCAATGCCAGCTGTTACATTTAAAATATATATGCAAAACATGTTCTTGCTTGTATGGATTTACAGTAACAAGTCACATTTGAGCACTAGCCCACAAAGCGGTCATCATTTTTAGTTTTATTTAAAAAAAGACTGAAATCTTTGATAGTGCTTACATGCTTTTAGAAACAGAAGAAAGCTGAATCTCTTGGAATGAACAGAAACTAAAAAAAAAAGATCAATCAATCACAGCAACTCAGTAACACCATTCAACTCCAGTGTTCCCTTCACCTTCCCAGTGGCCTCCTAAGACGGCCCGAGCACGGTCAAAGTACTACTCGAGAGATACTTTCAAAGTTCGTCTCTCTTCTGTGATAACTTCGTAGCATGCTTTTCCAAGAACTTGCTTAAGGCCTCTACTGTTCTGTCTCCACCTTCAAATTTGATGGGGCTCTGCTTGCTGTTGCTCGGGGCGAAGTATATGGTGGGGAAGCCTTCCGTTGTGTAGCTCTCGTGTGGCACGTCGTTGCTTGTGCTGTCCATCTTGGCGATCACCAGGTTCTTCTCCCCCTTGTACTTCTTGCCCAGAGCCAAATAGTCTGGCTCTAATTTCTTACAGTGGCCACACCAGGGAGCATAAAACTCAATCAGGACATCCTTCTGGGTATCCATGACGATGTCATCAAAGGTCTTTCCTACTACAACCTTAACTGGTCCTTTGTTGTTCTTTGGCACTGGCTGGGACTTGATTATCGGTTTCAGCTTTCCTGTTAACATGAGAAAGCATTTTTAGTGCTAACCGTTTAAACTGAGGACAACATTATTCTATTAACATTTCTGTAGATTTTCCTTCACATTTACCATTCACCAAGTGTAATTCAAGCTTCGGTCAGCGCTAGACTAATGTGTCCATTATTCCATAATGTATAAGATGATTCTGAATTATCAAATGAAAGTATCTACTAATGCAAGGACTAGATTATGGCAGAAAATCTAATTAGATGCTTTTAAAAGTTAAAGTTGGGCTTTCATAAAATGGTTTTAACACAAGCCACTCCATTTATGTGAGCCATCCTTTAAAATTTAAATAAATTTCCGAAGACAACAACTCAAACCTCACCTTTTTTGAAAGCCATGACAAAGTCTCTCAGCACATCGGCATCAAACTCCTCTGGCTCCATGGCAAACTTTTTGCCTCCCTCTGCCAGAATTCCCACATTCACTTCCTCGCCACTGTCGCTAAGGCCCAGGCTCTTCAGCTCTTCAGCATAGTCCTCCTCGTCCCCGATGGCAAATGTGTACTCTGGGAAGTCCTTGGCCACCTCAAGCACCTTTGACCTCCAGAACTGCGTTGCTAAAAAAAATAAACAATGAAAGACTATTGTAAATCCTCCACAGGTGGTAACTGTTAAGTCATAAAAATGTAATAGTAAAATGTCCATGTGTAGTATGTCGATAATAAACAGTTTCTTGTACTGTACGCTGTTAAAAAGTGTACATAGTATGTCAAAAAACATAAGTTACAGCATGTCAAATCATAAAAAGTCATGTCAAGTCTTAGTATGTAGAGGGTTGAAAAATATTAAAACAAAAGTCATAGCATGTCAACATGTCGGGTATAGTAGTTTGTGGAGAAAAAAAGTAATTAAAAGTCATAGTTAATACTGTCGGAAAAGCATAGTATGTTTCAAAAAAGTCATAGATAGTAAGTCTAAAAACATAAGTCATAGCATGTTGAAAAAGTCATAGTAATGTAAAAAAAAGCAATTAAAAGTTATAGTATGTCAAAATAAACAATCAGTATGTTGTGAAACAATATTAAAAATTCAGTGTAGCACATCAAAAACAAAAACTCTTAGTATAGTATGTGGGGGAAAACAGTCAAAGTATAGTGTCTTGAAATAAATCATAAAACTAATAGCATGTTTTAAAAGTAATGTTATAGTATGCCAAAAAAGTATAGTACGTCAAAAAAAGCAATAGTATAGTTTGTCAAAAAAATGCCATATCATGTACAATTTATTCTCCTATTGCTGGCTGTTTAGCTAACATCCCGTTCAAAACTGTTAACCTCTGAAGTAAGAGAAACTCACTCACCTTTCCTGAAGTCAAAGCTAAAGTCAACTCCATAGTACACAACCACCAGGGGTCTCTTGGCGTAGCGCTTGGCATCATTGCTTGGTTTTCTGTGGCCCACAAGAGGAGTCACATGCTTTTTGAAGAACTCCTGCACTTCTGACACCAATGTAGCATCCTATGTAATAAATGAATGTTTAGAACAAAAGTGACTCTTCCAAATATCTCAAGCACTTGCCAGGTTAAACCCCTTATTGCTATTCTATTCTTTTTTGCCCCCGGGACCCTGAAACTGAAATAAAGCAGTCATGAATGATTGAGTTTCATACCCTAAGACACCAATTCTCAATCACAACCAGTGAAAAAACCCAAAACAAAACTGTACCTCCACTGAGAGTGTGTGTGACTCTGGCTCGTGCTTTGAGCGGAACCTTTCAGGCTGAACGATGACTATCTGACTGGGCGAAGCTTTGAGCAGTTTGGCCACTTCAGAGCTGAAGGAGTGACGGAAGGTGAAGTCTTCCCTCAGTGCATTACCTAAAAGGACAGACAGCCATGAGAATACTAGCCACACGTCCAACAGTTTTCAGGCATAGATGTGACAATTATGATGATTACTCAACTTAAGCAACCTTTGCTACAATCACACACGAATAACTTGAACATAACTCCAAGCTCATGGTACTTACAGGCCTCGATGTAGAGCTCGTAGGCTGCATCCTGTTCACTGGAGAACACACCAACAATGACAGCATCGTCGCCATCCTTGATGAGCTCCTGCACCTGTTTTACTGCCTGGACCTGCTTGGATGGAGGCCCTGCCTGCTCAATCATGTAGTCGACAATGCCTACAAGGGACGAAAGAGGTGGATCAACTGAGATAGATGACCAGCGATAAGATGCACACAAACTAGGGCTGTCAAAATGAACAACATAACAGAGTTAAGGTAAAGTCCTTTTAATGCCAAATATGTTTTTTTCCACAAATTAACACACGTCCTGTTATTCGGGTCTCAGGCCATCCAGTGGTGTGAGAAATCAGGCAGTAACGTTGTGGCTGGCTAGAAGAAACAGTTAAGCGCTACATGATAACATCCAGCCATCCACCGCCAGGCTCGCTGTGGTGGACTTAAACACATCTCCGGTCTGATCCACGAGGAGACCAAGATTGCCATTCAACAGAACCTTTCCTTAATCCATTTCTGTGCCAGTTCCATTTCAAAGACCTTTTCGGTGGTTCTCTCGACTTAAAGTGATTATATTATGCCTTTTGCCTTTACTTCATTGCGTTTTTTATTTGTGCATGTTATAGGTTTACAAAGTGAAAAAGGCCACCCCAAAAGGGACTTACCATGTCCAACAGAAAACACTGTTCACAAACTGCTCTGCTGTAGTCCAGCCTTTACTTCCGTGACAAACGTGTGTTACTTTGTAACACACATAATCCCCGCCTAGCTGCTAGCGTGGCACGCCCTCCTACTCTGCAACTGACTAGCTACTAGTGCCTTTGTACAGTACCTACTGCGCATGTGCGACTCTCAACAAAGATGGAACAGAAGTGATATGCCTCACTCTGTAGCTAAAACAGAGAGCTCAACACAAAGGGTGAAAAGAGGAGCGGCAGCAATGTGCAGTATAACAAAAACTATGGCGTTTTTGAAAATTAAACCACAAACCTATTCTGGTACAACCTTTAAATACAATTATGAACCTGAAAATGAGCATAATGTGAGCACTTTAAGTCATTTGCATGCGCTGTCAATGTGAATTGAGTTACCACTGGAGTATATCAAGTCTGAAAAAAACAAAAACACTTGGGCATAACAAACTTGAAAAATATTCATTATGAAGTACATTTAGAACAGATAAATGTTAGGAGTTAACAACGGATATTTCCGATCGATTTACAGCTCTAATAAAAAGAATACACGGAAACCAGCGGCTCATATTAGCGTCGATGGAGTCCACCTACCATGCTGCTCTCTGGGCCCGTTGTAGTCAAACATCTTGCCTTTCCTGAAGATCTTGATGGTGGGATAGCCGGTTACATCAAAACGTGTGGCAATCTCACTCTCAACTGTTGCGTCCACCTTGGCCAGAGGAATGGGAGGAGAGCGCATGCTCAACTCCTTGGCTGCCTTCTCATACTCTGGAGCCAAACGCTTACAGTGTCCGCACCTGAAGGGAAGTTATACAGGCAGCCGATGAGGAACATTTTATTAGTCTTTAGTAGTATTATTACTAATAGTATAATATTAGTATTAACAGCAGCTATTGGAAAAACTCTACCGCTGCAATGGATGTCAGTGTGTCACTTTAAAGCCATCAAAACAGTGACTGTTGTACGTTTGTATTTTGTAACAGACAGTGACTGACCACGGAGCGTAAAACTCCACCAGGATGATGTCGGCATTGTTAACCGTCTCATCAAAGTTGTCCTTGGTCAGCACCAGAGTCGCCTCGGGAGGGGGCTTCCAATCTGGCTGAGCTACCTCTTTTACCCGGGCGACAATAGCTGCAACACACAGGCATTCAACATGTCACAGCCAATACTTTAAAATAAAATAAAAAAAATAAAAGTGCGATCAGGTTTGGTTAGAAAGGACGTGATGATAGTTAAAAGAATTAAATGTCCCTACCTTTCTCGGTCCTTTCTCCGTCGTAGTCCACAGGTTCCCCATTTTTCATGATCTTGATGGTGGGGTAGCCAGACACGTCGAACCTGCTCGCTACGTCACTGGCTACAGTCGCATCCACTTTGGCCACAGGTATAGGAGGGTCATTCTCCTTAAGAGTCTGAGCAATTTTTTCATACTCTGGGGCAAACTGTTTGCAGTGGCCACACCTTAAAAGGATAAAACAACAAGTACAGTCATATTACAAAGTTTGCAGGGATATGGAAAGTAACAGGGACGATGGAAAATGTTTGTGAATGTGGAATGGCCAGGAGGAATACCAAGACGCACCATGGTGCATAAAACTCAATCAGAACTGTGTCTCTGCCCTCCATGAAAGTGTCGTAGTTGCTGTTGGTCAAAACCAGCACCCCATTCTCTTCTTTCACCTCTGTGCTGTCATCCTCTTCCTCCTCCTCCACCTCCTCATCGTCGACACTATCCTCTTCATCAGAATCCTCCTTCTCCTCTGCAACATCTCACAGCAGACAAGAAAGGGACGCAGACTGATTTCAGGAGTACAAACTCATCACAATACTGTTTGTTTTAATGCTTAAACATTTGATAAAAAAGGAAATGTTAGCAACATATATCCTGTTTGTACATGAGGGATACACCTGTACTTTCACAATGCGGCACATTTACAATAACGTTACAACAGAAACAGCTAACGTTAACCATTAAGATTTTGACTATGCCCAAAACCAGCAATCTTGGCGCATGCGTATGTGTGTGGCAGCACTGATAACATTAGCTTACCTGTCCAGTTAGCTAACGTGCTAACAGGACTAGCAGAGTTTCTACAGTAACTTAGCTAGCTAGTTTGCGTACTAATAAATGGCAGGAAACACAGCGCAGCTGCGATACTGTTTCACTTCTTTTTCAGTTTCTATAAACACATTAGTTTTAAAAATAACTCGGACTTACCAACTTCACATCTACTGAGAGTTGCAAAATGTGCAACGCCGAGCAACACAACCAGCAGCAGAGCAACCTTCTTCATTGTCCACAAACGATGAGGCCTGGTGTTAACAACGTGCTTTTCCGAAGTAGCCGGTTAATTAACTTAGGAAATAACGCTGATGAATGTCATCAAAATACTGTCGGTTGAACAGACCCGGTATCCAGATCAATACTGACGTGTGGCTGTAAACGCCTTTGGCAAGTGCTTTCATACAAACTAATCACTTCCGAAATCACGCACACCACCTCCTTCGTTTGGAACTTGTCTGACATGCCACGCTGTGATTGGTCCTCGTCATTGGCTGTCCTCCAATCACAATTCGCCACTTAATTCTACGTTTAACTATGTTATTGGATACTTGTATTAATCGTTACTCGCTTGGAATTTCTATTTGTATGTGAGCTAGTAGTGGGTCAGAGAGACCGAAAACCTTGTTTGTTGATAGACCCGTAGACTGTATATTACTAATATACAGTCTAAGGATAGACCCCATGACTATGTCAGTTCTTAGTGAATCAGGATGGTCAATGCAGAACATCTAACCAAAAGACATAGCTAATTAATATGCCTAACTGCAGATTTGATTCTCTATTGTAAAAGGTAATCACTTTATGAATTACTTTTTAACCCCACCTTACTACAAAAAAAGCTTTATATTTAAACATTGCAAAGATTTATTAGAGTTTGGTAAACCATTAATAAAATGGTCACTACTAAACTTCAAAGTCAGGAAGTATACTGATCAACAATGCAAATACAAAGTATCAAAAACTCGTGGAAAACTTATTTCAAATGGTTATGTGATCCCGTTAATCTTATTAGCAAAAAAAGGAGTTGAACTAAGAGGCTGGGCACATGCAGTAAAATACAGTATATCTTAATAGAACAGAAACACAGACTTTGCAGGTCTTGTTTTTTTTAAATGCTTGCAGTGTCCCAGCCACAAATGTTATCTCCACATGACCCTATTGTTCATCTGGCTCTACACTCCCGGGCTTCTCATGGATCAGAACTTCAACCAGCACCTCTGTATGTGTGGCCTGCGTTTCACCTAAGCAGCAACTGTCTTTCGTTTTAGTCCATTGGTCAACTTGCTTGTCCAGAACATCTTCTGTCCAAACCGTGATGAGTGATACCGACTCTGGGAGGGGCAGGAAGTCCTGTGCCTTTAAAAAAATCTTGCGCCCTTGATCTTTTGGTTTTTTTCCAGCTCTCGTTCCAGGTTGTTGCAATTTATCCGATACCACTACAATGTCGGAGGGGGAATGGTCTCCGCTTTGGCCTCTATGCTTCAGGAACTGCTGTGTCTCCAGTTCAAGCTTGGATCTGGTAATGCAGTGAGTGGTATGCACAAAAACAGGAAAATTATTTGAATTTTTTCATTTAGGATATTTCAATTTTTGCATGAGAATGCCTTATAGCCTAAGTAGACTCTCGATAAATGTTATTACCCGAGCAGGTAAGATGCAGGACAGGTTTCTTCATGGCCACTGACATCTGTGAGATCATTCACATTTGTCTCTTCTGTCATTTTGGTTTTTACAAAATCCTGTAATAGAATCACAGTGTTCAAACGGCATTGGCTTTCCACATTACACCTTTTTCAAACAATGTAGTGTATGTGAAAAATAGGTATGGGTATATGCATGTATCTGGCTCACCTGTGCGTCCATGTAGGAGGGCTCCTGTATCAGGGGTGAGATGACAGGACTGTCCTCCCTGTAGCAATGGGTGTCCGGGCTCTGAGTTTGGTGCAGACTGTTTGAGAGGGTGTTAAGTCTGAGCAATAGTTCATCTACTAAGCTTTCAAACTCCTCGAAGTAGTAAGTCTGAAAACCAGAAAGCACAAGTACAAATATAATTGTGTAACATTTGAGGAACTATGATAAGAGACAACGGGACAACAATCCTCACCATAGTCTCAGATGGTCACACCAAGTTAACTTGACAATGATATATATATAGATTATTGTTTGGCCATTCAAGGCCTTTATTTACAAAGGACAGCTGAAGACATGAAAGGGGAGAGAGAGGGGGAATGACATGCAGCAAAAGGCCGCAGGGCTGAGTCAAATCCGCGTTGAGGAGTGAACCTCTATATTGGGACACCCAACAATGATATATATTTAAAAGGATACACAAAAACTGAGCAGTGTTTTCCTTACCCTCACTTGCTCGTGATTTTCAATCCATGCGGGTCCATGCTGCCCAGTAAACTCCGAGACCCTCCGTCTGATGTAGCCTGCTAATTCTGCTACGGTGAAGACATTCCTCCTGCTTTGACATCTTTTGGCACTTCTGACCAATGAGGACACCACACCTATCACCTACAAGACACAAAAATGGCTGTCCAAACACAACTCTGACAGATTGTTTCCTCTACTGAAAATAAGTTGTGCAAAGACTTATTGAATGATTTAAATCAGTCAATCACATCTATTCAGTCACAATTCTTACAAAGAAAAAAAAACTTAATTATATGGTTTAAATGTACCACTGCTGTCCACACCACAGAGGACAGACAGAGAACTCCATGGTAAAGAAAATCCTGCCCAGAGAAGAGGAGGCCCCTTGGGGCCCTGAGGGCCCAGCGGTGACAGAGCAGGGTCCGAACGGAGCGAGAAAGTGAGCTGAATGCCCAGGAGCTTTGTGCAAACAGGAGATTCCCCACGCAGGACAGCGCCACCATCAGGATGAGACCTGAAACCTAGGACATTATGAGGAGATCATTTTTATTATTTCTGATTGCTTATTACCATCCTGACATTTTAGTGGAATATACTCATATAAACAGGTCTTTAAGCTGCTTTATAAAGGTGAGAATCTAGAATATCAGCATTTTCATTTCATCAGCACTTCATCCCCAGAGAAGAAAACTGCATTAATGAGATGCTCTAAAGCTGACTACATCATTTCCAGTCATTTTCCAAGTCTGCCAACTGGACAGGAGTGTAGTATATTAATATGGCTAATTACAATCTGGCAACATGTAGCATTATGTTATCACTGCCACAGGAACAATCTCACACTGTAAACACCTGAAGGCAAATCATGTGCCGTACCACATTAATGGTTATTATTTATCATTTTCCTAGAAACAGAACTATTTTTGAGGATATGATCATACACAATTTGTAAACTGGGACCTACGTCTGTGAGTTACCTGTTTAAATAATGTTTAAAATAATATTTCAACAGGTAGTGCTTGGAATGAAGACCATCCCTAACTGGTGGTATTGCTACACAATGTGTTTACCGTTGGCAAGAAAAGGGTGGAGAGTGATCGGGTGATGAGTGCAGCAGAGGTGGCCAAAGTCCTGTTCACCCCCAACACAGTCACACACTTCATGGTGAGAAGGAAGAGTGTAACGCCACGTAGAGTACGAATCCACTGCAGACACAAAAGACATCTTAATCCCTTTTAATTATTGCTGTCATCTTTATAACCCTCACCATGACCCCTAGGACTTCTCAACCTTAAAGTTGGGCTTCCCCTTAGTATTTATCTACAATGTTATATTAAATGTTACATTTTAATCATGTTAAATACTCATAATTATCTCCTTAAAGCTGAAGCGCTTTCATTTACCAAGGGAGGGTACTGTAATAAACTTAAGCAGGACAGATAGTCAACGTTAAATATTTGTATTCTCTTTCTTTCTCTCACTTGTTCCCAGGTAGCCAGGAGGCTGACATCACCATGTCCTCTGTAGTTGTGTCTCTGCAGCTGCTGCACAACCACCATGATAATAATGGAGTGATAGATGTGATAAACATAGTACATTAAAGATACAGTCAGCAAAATGATCTGTAAAACACAGAGAGAGAGAGGACGTAAGGTATATTTCTACAGCATTATCAGGTACATTTCATGCAGTTAAAACCACACTGTGTGTTTTGACCTCCAAACTTCACAGGTATGTTAGTTTAAGAACTACAGGTTACTCTAACCTTTCAGCAAGGGCCTTGTGATCTTGTTTGCATTGGTGTGTGGCCGAGTGCGTGTGGGGGCCTGTGCACGTTTCCATGTGTCTAATGTATCTTCAAGCTAAGTGCATGCAAGTCTTTTACTCTTTTTTGAATTGTGTTGGTATTAATATTTTTGTGTGTTTCTGTATATGTGACGGACTCACTTCCAACCAGTTGCAGGGTGTCCTCAAGTATCCTATCAGCCCTTGCTGCCCTACAGCGTACACTTGACCCCAGAGTTGAAACAGAGACAAAAAAAGGAAGAGGAGCTGAAGGGGGAAAAGAAAAAAAGTAAGTAACCCTAGGGATTTTGACAAAAACTTACACCTAATCTCATGAGATGTTGCATGTACAAAATGTACAGTATTAGTGCAAAAGTGTTATTAAGTTCAATTTGTTTTTTCTTTTAAAAAATTAACTCAATCATCTTTGTTTAGTTAATAATCATTGACTGTAGATTTTGCTTCTTCAGCTGTTGAGTAGCTTTGTGATGGTGTTGAAGACTAATTGTTTTTACAGATAAAAAGGTAGTGTAGCTTTTTACCTGGCACAACATGACAACATAGTCCCTTACAGTGGGAGTGTGATACACCCTAACTGACTGGACTTTAGCAGAGGGCAGCAGGACACCGGTGGGGCTCTGCTCAGCGAGCATGGTCACACTGGTGAACAGGTTGGGTGCAGGGCTGAACAAAGTGAAGTGGATGGCCACCGTCTGTCTGCCCAGCCAGCCGCCTGCATGCAGGAGCTTTAGTTTGGATGCTGCGTCAGACCTGCGGAAGAGCAGCGCACAACTGGACGATGATTGGTGACAATATTACAGACAGAGTACTTACTGTAGAAAATCATTTCAGCAAAGAAAATAATTGGAAAAACTCAAATAACAACCATGTCTACCATGTGTTCTGCTATGTGTTCTCACTTCATGTGGCCCAAGCCAAGTGTAGCACTTGGTCCAAAGTAGCAGCCCAGGTGACCACATGTTCTTGGAGGCATTGAAATAGGAACCAAGTCTTTAGTTGGGGGTTGAGTGGATGTTCTGCTGCCAGACATGAATAAGCGAAGACATTCTGGCAAAAGAGTCCCACTAGAGATCTGAGCAGTCAAACAGAGCGCACAGCCAGTCAGAATACACACAAGTTAGAACAAAAGCATGCATCAAGGTAACACTTGAAATAACTGTGACACAATGGTAGCTTTTAAAAACAATACAACAGTAACTAATCTGTCAATGTAATAAATTCTGAACTCTGACAGATACTTAAACGCATCACAGGACAGAATATGTGTCCTGGGCACATGTATGTCAAACAGCACTCTCTACAGGGGGAGTTAGAGCAAAACACAGCAGTCTACTGACGTCTTAAATGAGAATACTATGTGATTAGGGTTGGGCAATATGTTGATATTTTATCAATATCCTGATATGAGACTAGATATCGTCTTAGATTTTGGATATTGTAATATGACATAAGTGTTATCTTTTAGTGGTTTTAAAGGCTGCATTACAGTAAAGTGATGTCCTTTTCTGAACATACCAGACTGTTCTAGCTGTTCTATTATTTGCCTTTACCCCACATTAGACATCTGATTTCCTCCCTATTGCCAAGCCCTACATGTGAGTGATTATTTGCTTTGATTAAAATCATAGTAGTACACTGGATCATTTGAGAAAGATCTTGTGGTTTTTCTTTTTTTCACAACAACATAGAGAAGATAAAATATTACAAACTTAATTATTATCAAAAAGCACTATCAATATATATTTTCATTGGGTGAAAAACCAGAATGGTTACCTCTTCAATCCTTTTTTTGTTAATCTAACATTTAAAAACAAAATCATCATGATTATTTTCCAGTATTTGAATTAATGATGGCACAGTTTGTAATTAAATGAGTGAATTTAGTCCAAATAGCTAGTGGAATGCTGCATGTGAATGCATGTCTCATTTTGTTACTTACCTGGCCCTGAAATGAGCTGGACACCTCTGTCTTCCACAGGATTGGATCTCCAAACAAAATGTGCGACTGCTGGTGAAAACGTTTGTTTGGTTTCATGAGGATGAAATATAAAATCAGATATTTCCTTCACAAGGACATTTCTTTGGGTGGGTTATAGAGACTTTCATACATTGCCAAGGTAAATTATTCTCATATTTCACTGAATGACAGAATGGCTGAATCCTTTTCCTTGTATTTTAGAATGGTTGATGGAGTGATAAATCACTGCAGAGCTTTTGGAGCTTACCTCAGTTATGGCTGATGAATTCTTGTACAGTGAATTAAGAAGACTGGTCTGTGCCCACTTCCACCAGTGCTCATGCTTTTGTATGGACATAAATGCATTATCATCGCCCCTGTTGAAAGATATAAAAATGTATTTTGTGAGTGTGTCAAAGAGCAATCAGGACAAAGAAAGAGTGAACATGTGTGTGCACACAATACCTTATAAACTGTTTTTTGACAGCTTTATTGAGGTGGTAATGGTTAGTGAATGAGCTGCCATGACTTATACAAAGCATCAGGATGAGCATGGAGCCACAGACAGACAAATCCCTGGATGACAAGAGGAGGATGAATGTTTAAAAAACACACACACACACACACACACACACACACACACATACACATACACGTACAGTACACATACACGTACACGTACCTGAGAGTGTTATGGAATAGTGTCTCTCTTCTTTTCTTTCTGCGGGTCTTCCTCAGCTCTGCTGGAGTCGGCGGCCGCACAAGATGGAGGTACCGGGCTCGCTGACGAGCTCTGAGCAGCTGTCAATCAGAGATAATTGACCCTTATGTTTTAACAGAAAACCAATAGGTGAGAACATGATAAAATATAATAGAGTCGGGCTATCACCTTTTCAAGGTATGAGCATCTTTCCTGGGGAAAGGCAGATGACCCAAACTGCTCTTCTGTCGGCTTAGCTCCATTCTGGCTCTGCTGTTTTGAAGTCTCTATCTCAAACTCTCTTATACTGAAGAAAGTATGAAAGTCTGATCTTTTCATGTACCAAAGGGAGACAGTCACTGCCATTGTAATTATCTGGAAAAGAAAAATACCATGCTTTTTTTATGTACAGTGCAAAGTGTAGTTGTAGTAAGTGTACTCAAGAGTAAATTGCATTTATTTTCTAGGTGAATGTCATGCAGGATTATGAAATATATGTTTATTTCTTGTAATATAATTTACAAAAGGCTGGTATTAGTTTACCACGGCTGGCTGGATGAGGAAGATGCAAAACATCAGGGAGAAAAAAAGAGAGTGTATCCATAGCAGAGCCTTGCTGCTGCAGAAACTGGCACATGAAAACACACACATATACATACTTTTGACTCTGAGATACAGATATAACACAAGATATGTTTTTTCAAAACTCAAATAAATAAAGCATAACCCACAGCATTGTTCATACATCTCCCCAATCATAAATTTAATGCCATCACATGCCTACTACCTCATTCCCAGCACTGCAGCAAGCAGCAGACAGGAGACAGACAGCAGCAGACACAACGACCAGGCCAGATAGTGACACCACAGAGACACTGGTCTGAATCCTTTCCCTTTTAGCGTGGCGATGAGGTAATAAATGCTGTTACCAGCAGCCTGGTGATGGCCGTCTTCCCCAAAGCTGCAGTCTAAAGAACACTTTCCTTGAACATCTTTCTCCTTCTGAATAGCTTGACCTCCATCCCACGTACCGGACAAAAGAGCACTCTGGGTTGCATGAAACCGGCTGCTTTCACTTACAAGATCAAAATCTTTCCCCTGAGGTGCTTGATCAACATTGTTTCCCTCAGTGATCAGCAACACTTTTTTAAGCGTCGGCCCCATGTTGTTCACAACTGCTAGAGCTTCCTCCTTTCTCACGATCACATCAGGTTCTTTATCTGTGTTTTTATTTTTCAGAATTGTAGAGGACACTGACAGCCGGTCTGCACCCTACAAACACAAGAAGAACAGTCAGATCGGAATGACAAATGTTGTGGGAACAACTATGATACTGAGAAAGAGTGAGTGTCACCTGGTATTTCTTCCCCCAGGCTTTCCTTGCCCACTGCTGGGGACTGTTCCAAGCGAGATGGGGCTCAAATGTACTGCCATTCACTGAAAGGGCATCTGTGAGGAGACAAAACGACAATGAAATAAGGAGGAATAGAAAGGGAAGCAGCAGACAAGAGGAAGAAAAATGCAAAATTACGATTACAAAAATCAAATGCCCACTGGCAAGATATTCTGTGTTGAACTTAAAGTTGGGGTGCAAAATGTTTGTCTCCCCCATCTGGCAGTGAATTTAATAACACTAACACTGTCTATGAGCTTTAGTAAAGCCGTGACATTCGTTCTAACCCTGCAATGTGGTCCCTCCTGTGAAGAACTGTTAGTGAGTGAACAAGGTTGATTGACAGAACTTTGTGTACTGCTCACGTAACAAGATTGTGGAGTTAACCCTTGTGTTGTCTTCCCGTCAAAATTGAAAATTAATAGTTTTGTTGACGCTTATATATCACTGTTTTTAACTTTTTTACTAAGACTTTTTTGTCCCAATGTTTGTCACTTTTTGGACGTTTTCAACAAGTCATAGCACAATTTTTTTATTTTAGTTTTACAGTTATTTTTGGAATGTACGCTCAATAATCCTCATTTATAGGAAATTATACCAAATGTTTGAGTTAGAAAAGCAGAAATTAGGAATTATTTAGACTAAAATTAAAAGAATGGATGATGATGGATAATCACAGACTGAAACATGTCAGCTTACTAACTTACTCGATACTTTTTTCAAAAACACTTCAATTTTTTTCCAAATGCAATCAAATTTAATAAGACACTCCAAAATGTATTATAAATAATAAAAAATAACAAATTTGCCCTTGCCAAAGAGCGTTGTGTGAAATCAATCATGTTATTTTGGGTAATTACAACTTGGCAGTCAAAATAAAAATTGTTATAGGAAATCGGGTCAACATAAGGGTTAATAAACTACTCATTTTGAGTAAAAATAAGCTGTATCGGTGCACCAGTGTGGGAATGTTGCCACAGACACCCCATCTCCTGCATACTGAGAAATACAGAGAGCTTTCTCTGGTGGTCATAGCCTAATCAGCATTGCGTGAACCCATTTGTTCGGTCAGATTGTTTGGCAAGGGCTTTAATGTAATAAACAATTATTTCCATGTAAAAGTCCCACACCCTAGCTTTAATCTCCCTCTGAGTATAAAACGTACCTTGAAAAAAGTCCTTTTCAGTCTTTCTGCCCTTTGCATGTTGGACCCCTGACCACGTCAGCCTGACCTCACGCAGTCGGAACAGGAGGGATAGAACTGCTGCTGCTGGCAATGCTGCCACAACACTTAATACTCCTGTTGCCACAGAAACAGCTGATACATCCACAATGCCCAAGTCCAATGGTAACTATAAACAAAGGATAAGGAACAACAGCATTATGGTTATCGTTTTGGAACGCTTGTACCCTGAATCTCACACATTGAAGGTTTTATTAACCTACCGGATTATTCATTTGTGATATGATTACTGTGTTGACACATGCGTATCCCAGCAGTAGCAGCAGGCTCACGCTAAGTCTCTGAGTGCGTGTGAACGAGTTAGGGCAGGGGCAGCTGTACACAGACAACCAGATGTGGTGGTCGGCCAAGTAGTCAGATAGCTTGAGACACAACATCTGCAAGCATACAGGCAGAGACCCAGGGTCACATGGGGGAAAAACTTAAAAGATGTTTATTTTTTTATCCAGGTATTTATATGTGCATGTGAGCGCTCTACCTTAGCAAAGCCTATTCCCTCAGTGCAAACTCGCAGCATTCTCTCCACCCGGCCATCACCTTTGTTCACAGCCAACCAGCACTGAGCAACAAAGAGCCAAGCACGTCCCTTCACGTGGCCTCTGCTCACCTGTAATAAAAGTTGAGACAAAAAAAGCACATCTTGATGGTCAAATTAAAAGTCTACACACAGAAGACATAACACATTCACAAACACTTAATAGGTGGATGTTACCTCGGATACCTCCACCTGTTTGAGGTACCAGTTCGGGGAGGGTCCAGAGTTGTCATGCCAGATGTGAACCCCCCACACTGGACCCAGGCTGTCTGCTGCACTGTGGCGTCAGAGACCAAGAATACATCATAGTAAGACTTTAGCTTTTCGTTTGAGATTGTCTTGTTGTAGGTATAATTTAGAGATATTTGGATTTTACCTGATTATAAAGGTATTTTTAGAGTTCCTCCTGAACAGAGTACATCCTGGGACTTTTAGTTCTCTTGTCTGCGAGAACCCATCATCACCATGCAGCACCATGTAAACCTGGTAGAGAAGGTTTTCCAGACACATTAGTTCTGGACGTAACTGGCTTTTAATAAGGATAACTTGGGAAATCAACCAACACGCTTGGAAAAAGAATGAACACTGCAGTTTACTCATTAATGCTATGTTTAAAAAATCCATCACAAATGTTCTGTAAAGAACATAACTCAAAGGAGTTTAGTGTTCACGGATGTTTGGAGGTACTTTTGAATTTGTTATCAAAGACACCTGTTTGATTCTCATACACCTCTTCAGTGACCTGTTTTTCTTGCATATAAAGACGGGAACTGAGCGATATGCGTCAGACTGCCTCTTGCTGTCCAAACAGGTGATATTTCAGAATGAAGAGTGCTGCTGTTTTTCTGGGATTGCTGCTCTGTCTGTACGGGACATGGGCTCAAGGGGAAATTGGAGGGATACAGGATGTCAAAGCAACCCATGATCAGAGCAGTAGCCAGAACAACACCTGCCCTGACATCTGGGCTGAGCTGAAGGAGCTGAGAGACATGACCATAGAACAAATGGTGGAGCTCCGGAACAGCAAGAGCAAGATAGAGAAGCTGGAGCAAGAGAATACAGGTGACACAAATTATAAAACATAAGATTGTCAGTCACATAGTGCTGCAGATGCATGCAATGTTAATTAATGGCATTAATTACATTTACGACTAATTCATTCATTCAAATCCAGCCACACAGGCCAGACTGACAGCCAGTGAAAGCAAGAATGCAGGTAAATATTTACATCTGTTTACTTTTAAACATACATTTTTTACTAATGTCCCCATTTGGTCAACGCCAGATTAAAATCTAACTACACTTAAGGTCTACAGTGTGTATCTACTGAGGTTAATATCTAAGATTCAAATTAAACACTTTGGTGAAAACCTATCATAAACCTACTTTGCAAAACAAATGTTAATGTATTCACAGTTTTAGAGGCCAGAATGAGCTCCATTGAAAATGAGGTGGAGGAACTCAGGAGAGAGAATGCAGGTAAGCTACATTAACTATAACTATTAAGTCTATATGTCTAAGCTGTGAGAATGGAACTGGTAAACTGATGAACGTATTTAAAGCTGCCGAATGCAGCTACTGATTCTACTGGAATGGCTGGCTATCAGCATCCAAATGACTCCATTGTCACTGAGCTGTATGGTTGAATATTAATACGTCAATGAGGATATTCGTATGTGTAAAGTTTTTTGTTAAACAAAAAATGTAAACATTAAAATATCATATGTTAGCAGTGAGAATGGAACTTGTTAACTAAGAAATATATATAGAGGAGCTAATGCAACATGTACGACTGCTGTTATTAAATTAGGCACAAACTATTTTATTCAGCTGATTCTAATAGAATTCAAAGCCTGCTAGCTATCAGCATTCAAATGACTGCAGTGACACTATGCTGTATGGTTGAATATCATATCAATGAGGAAATATTCTTTCAACAAGAAATAGACTGTACATCAGGGAAGTTTTCTCTGCATGTTCTACATTCACACAGAGCGTCCAAAGGTGGCGTTCACAGTTGGTCTTACTGACGCGGGAGAAGTCGGACCCTTCAATACTGATACCACACTTAAGTTCAGTAAAGTCTTCTCCAATTTCGGCCTAGCCTACAACCCAACTACAGGTAATCACCTGTTTCTCTCTCACACACACACACACACACACACACACACACACACACACACACACACACACACACACACACACACACACACACACACACACACACAGACACACACACACACACACACACACACACACACACACACACACACACACACTTACTACATGATGGTTGGACAATGTTGTTCCACTTTGTACCAATGTTTTGTTAAATTGTTATAGTGTTTGTCCTCTTTTATACAATAAAAATGGCTAAAAATAGAAAAAAACTATCCTTGCTTATGTTACAATGTATGAGCTGTAATGCATTTCTCTGTTCAACGCTACAAACTTGGACTGGTTTTTGTGCTTGGTACACTTTTATGTGACATCTGTGTTTATGCAAATGTATTACCATTTATATTACTCCTATGTTAAGCCAACTTTTTTCATAAAAAAATATATTCTATACAAGTCTAAATTTGCTAATGCCAGTCTTCCTAAATTCCTGGTAGGGATTCTTCCATTTCCACATGAAGTTTCTAATCAACTGATTAAACTGTTTAAAACAATTGCTGGAGTGTTAACTGGCATCATCATTGAAACATAACGAACGTGAGATGCAACTATGTTCTTAATTAATGCTTATCTTTGCCTATAAACTCAAATGCATAATTTACAGCTTCATTCAATTTTGAAACATTTATAAATAGATTGGTTTGTGAAAGCTTTGGCTCACTGCTTTTTTTGGTTAGTTTTGTGTTTTCATTGAACTGACTACATTAACATGACTTTTTTACTAAAGCCTTTATTTTCAGTCCGCCACACAGGGATTTGGGAAGGCAACAAAAGCAAATCAAGAGCTTTTGTTGATAATTCCTATAGCGTTAAAGATATAGCGCCTTTCATAAAACACAAGGACACATGTATATGGTACAGCCCAAAGATAGGAAGACTTCTCCCTCTGAACTAACAGAAGCTGTAGTTTAACCGTGAGAAGGGCTAGAGACAGTTCTGATGCCTTACTGAATTTCTCCTTTGTTGCAGGTATCTTCACAGCCCCAGTCAGAGGAGCCTACTACTTCCGATTAACTGGGTGGGGTGTAAAGGGCTCAACTCATATCAGCTTTTCACTGTATCACAATAACAGGCAAATTACTAGGTGTCACGATGCAAATGATACCCTTGGTTTTATCTCTGTGTCTAATGCATTTGTTCTTCAACTGAACCAGGGAGATGTGGTCTACACGGTTCTCAAATCAGGCTACCATATTTATGATGATTCATTCAATCGTACCACTTTCAGTGGATTTTCACTTTTTGCTCTGTAAAGTCAGCTGTAGCAACACCTAAAGTCAATTGCAACATTAAAAATATGTGTGTTAATTAATCCAAATAATTGTATGTGTCTATTTTTGTCTGGTTACATTAACAAGACACAGGAATTAGGATAAGAAAGTCATCTAGTGACAATAACAAACAAAGTCCATATTTAAAAATAAGTTAAATTCTAGTGTTAATAACCTATGAAAACAATGTCATATTTACTCTTTAAGTATTACATTATTCTATGAATCAGTTTGTGCACCAAACGTCATCAGAGCCAAAAAGCAAACATCACATTGGTTTCATGAAGGGAGACAAACACACAACTTAGCTGTCTTTGCAATAATATCCTGGTATCAAATTCCTGTGAACATTTTAATTTTCATAAGGACAATAACTACCACAATGAAAACCAGTATGGCCATGACTGATCATGATCAGTTATTTTAGAACCACATTTCAGTTTTAATATTATTCATACAAATGTTATGTTTAAGTGCAGTTGAAACCAAAATGCTGGTTTTGTAGAACAAACTAGAATTGCTGTCTTGCAGTTGTATGGATCCGCCGACCAATCAAGTTGCATGTTACATCTATGTTTGCCCAGAATCATAATTTATGTAGTGAAGACTTTAAATTAGTTAAAAAAAAGGTGGTCACTGTTTTTTTTGGAAGATTCTGAGTCGAGCCAAGGGTCAAGTCTGAGTCTCGGGTCCAGAGAATAGCAACTAAATGTTGGACTCAAGTCAGTATATATCCATATATTTACTTAATACTTATATATTTAATTAATACTATTAGTGGAAATATGGGATGGAAACCTTCAAACACCAGACATATAAGTAACATGTTTTGGCTTAAAAATAGAATTGTGAAGATTTCTGATCAGAGGGTTACAAAAAGGATATTCAATTGGGAACTTTTGCATGGTCATCCCTGAGCTATTGAGTTAAAGTCCTTATTTTATTTTATTTGTCATTCATTTTTCTTCAGAACGTGGCTACTATATCAGATTCAATGGGTGTGAGGCACGGTCTTTACAGACAGTACAAGTTGCACTTTATAACAATGATAAGCTCATTACTAAGTGTTCAGAAAGCAATGACAATATGTGGCTCACTGTGTCTAATGCCTTTGTTCTACAACTGGAAAAGGGAGATATGGTCTACGTGGTTCTCAACTCAGGCCCCGGTATTTATGATAATTTGTATAATCGTACAACTTTTAGTGGATTTTTCCTTTTTTCTGTGTGAGGTTGCAAAAAAAACAGTCAATTTCTTCATCTTACAAATTCACACTTTTATATAATAAATGTACTAATTACATCAAGAAAACAGTTGTATTTGTGTTGTTTTGTCACGTTGGTTTGAACGTGATTTATCACAATTTGACAAAAAAACAACATTACCTTTGCACTCAAACAAGCTGCAGAGCAGAGACCAGTGTGGATTGTAACAGCATAGAGATACGGGTCACACGGAGAGTTGTCAGAAAGGTACTGGACTCTCCGATTCGCCTCAGAGACGTCAGCTCGCTTACACACCACCAACCCCGGGATGTACAGGAACACACACAGTACCAGCACACCCAGCACTGTCAGATCACTAGACACGCTGAGGTGACAAAGAGGGAGAGAGGAGCCACTGGTGGATGTTATGCTAAAAAAAAGCCTCAAAACAACTGACAAAAATGTACACAGTGACTGCGTGAGACAAATTTCTGCTTCCCAGTGAGTTCATAGCAGCAAAAAAATAATCTATAAAAAAACTAAACAATAAAGCCAACGTTGCTCTTTTTTAACATTTCAAAACTTTTCACCAAATGAAATACATAAGTATGTGTGTTGTACAGGACCATGTACTCCAAAGTCAACAATCTAAATTACTGCTGCAATTTAGGTGGCATAGAGATTTTTTTTTTCTCTGGTTAAAGACTTTAACCTTAGTAAAGGAGAAAGAGGTCACCTTAGGAACGGGTCCAGATCGGTTGAGTCATGGCTGCTCTGGATCTGCTGCTGCACCACAGTCAGCCGCCTCAACTGGTGACAACTGAGACAAACAGCAAACAACACACCAAAAAGCAAGAAGTGATAATTTATGTGAACCATGTACAGTATATTTCATACTATGCACAATTATTTCTAGCATGTGTTGGTTTCCCTCTGTGCAGGTCTCATGTTCCCATCATGCCCTTTACACACTAATCAATGCCTGACCTGCAGTTGACTGCGGTAGTTGAGTCTGCTTGCTGGGTCCTGCAGCCGTGGTGAGTCCAGGCCCCCTCGTGGCCGTCCCAGGTCAAACACAGGCTGCTCTCCACTGTGAGACTGTAGCTGACGTGTTCACTCAGGGGCTTGTGCAGGGCTCCTTTCTTAAAATCAGCATTCAGCAGGGCCAGGTGACCAAGCCCTGCAGCTAGAAATTTTTGGCAGTCCAGTTTTTTAAACAACCAAATACATTATAAATTTATAAGTAATTAAATATTGGATTGAGGGATGGATAAGGTACTTTATTAATACCAGCAGGAAATTCTAAGAAACGTATTGATCATCTTTGGCCTTTCAAAAACACATAGTAAATAGGCTTTCACATTTTCTTGTTATTTCTGACAATTTGATAAACACATCCTTACTCTAGAGATAAAACTGCGATTAGCTCTTATATTTAAGTTTATTTTCTGCTTATTCAACAGCTGTTTGGTAAGTTGATCTGAAACACATTTAGAGAGGATTTGAATTGCTATTTTCCCCCAAAAATTTGTATCATTTGGGTGCTGGTGGTGGGGATTTTCCTTTGGGTTTGGCTAAAACCTCTTTAGGGGTGCTGAAAATTCCTATATGCAGTAGAAAACCCTGCCCTCCTGTTCACGTTCATGTGATTTACAGAATTCTATGTTGTCAAATTTGGATTATTAGCATTACACATAACACATTCTGTTTAAAAACCGAGTAGAGCTGGTGTTGCATTTTAATGGAAAACTCATTGATGGATAGATAGAACCAAGAAAGTGTTTACCACTGAGGTAGGATGGAGGCATAGTCAAGCGGGAGATGTTGCTCTCCCAGTGGTGGATCCTATGCAGATGGTGCATGCTGGGAGTCGGCCTCTCAAACATCCTGCGACAAAAGAGAATTTTGATTTGGTTTTGTGTCACATTCTTGCCTTTTACACAAACACCAACAAAAATGATTTTGGTGTGTTATTGAGTTGCTCTGACTATCAGATGATGATGACTATAAAACACAACCCAAGTCATTGCATGTCTACCTGAAGAGCAGCATGATGGGAAACGCCTTGTTGAGCGGTGGGGTGAACACCACACTCAGCTGGATGGCCTGCTGCAAGTGCTCCTGGGTAATGTTGAAGCTGTGGTAGTTGACCTGGCCACGCAGGAGGATGTACTCGTCTGCAGAGCTCTTCTGCAGAATGATGTGTCAGATGGTTACCCACTCTCATTTAACAAGTGATATGTGCAAATGGAATCAATTTGCAGCAGATGAAAAAATGATATAGCAACATACGTTTGTTGATGGTTGTTGTAGCTTAATGGTTATTGGCAGAATGAGGGAGCGAACTGGGATCTTTCTCCTCGTGCTGCACTTGTACAGACTCAGGTCAACCACTGGTCCACTCAGCTGGAAATCAGCAGAAGAAAATGCCTTACTTTTCAATCACGTACACCCCTTTCACACCAATGGCTCATCCAGGGTTGACTGTGTGTCCAAACAAAGAGAAATGTTCTCCTTTTGTCCTAAAATAGTCAATACTACTCATTCTAGGGTGACCTTCCTTTTTCAGTTGCTGCAATAAATATGCAAAGGAGGAAAAAACCATGAAAAGTATTTCATGGTTATTCATTTGTGCTTTAGAGCAAACTAACTGCAAAACATTCATGCAATAAACTTTATTCTCTCTCCCTACTGTACAATGACAGATTCAAGTAGCTACAAAACATTAGTTCTTGTGGTATATAGCTGGACTTGAGTAGACTATGTGATTGTTAGTTGTTCACTAAAAAAGACGTGTTAAGCCCCACCCATTTCTAGCATGTAAGGTAATTGTTAAAGCGTGACATTGTCATACTCAGATTCTAGTCAAAATATGAGTCTGACTGCTCCATTGGACTGATTATAGAATGTGTTTCAACCAAACCAGGAAAGAAAATTCCTCTGCACTCAATTGGATATACCTACAACCAATCAGAGCAACGGAGTTGTAAACTAATTCAACCCAAGCGCTCTTTGGTGACGTGGTTGATTTCGTTACTCTTGATCATCTGTCCATCATCTTATAAAGGCCACCCTGACAATTGTATTGGTCCGAACTGCTCTGGTTTGAGCATAGTTGCTCCACAACTGATCAAGTCCAGGTCGAACTTCCCAACCTCAAATGTTGTGGGTGGGGCTACGTGTAGCTGGCATCCAGGCTATAATTGTTATGCATTGCTCCTGAGTTATGACCCAGGTGATTTCTGAAATGCCATGACCAGGGAATTACCCACATTGACTGGCTTGGTTTGACTTTCCTAAAAGAGGATTGAACCCTGATCAGACAACCCTGGCCCAACTCTGTTAGGTGGTGTGAAAGAGGTATTATACCTTTTCACACAGAAGGCTCAATTAGGGTTGATCCAGGGTTGACTGTGTGTTTGAATGTGTTAACTCTCCTCGATCAACTCAACTCCACAACCCAGTGTCGGACAAGGTGAATGAATTGCACACGACCAGGGCAGGACAAACTATGTGACTGGTTGGAAATGAGAGAGGGGCAGTCATCACAGGTTACGGCACACTTTGAAAAAACACCAACAACATAGCATTTGTCTCGCTGCACTTTACGTTTTGTTTTCACAGGCAGCTTCAACAACAGCAGAGTGGAGCGGTTCAACTCTTTCCTATTGAACAGCCCTGTATGAGCAAAGACCGTTGACAGTGTGTGATCACCAACCTTAACGTAATTTTTTTGCTTTGTGATCCAGGTCGTATGTGAATTGTCATGACCACGGATCAACCCTTGTTGACTGGCTTGGATTGAATTGCCAACAGAAGGTTTGAACACTAGTCAGATAACCATTGTCCAACCCTGGTCCTTGGTGTTAAAGAGGTATCAGTGCCAGTCTTACCCTTCCAGGATAGTGGGCCCAGGTGTAAGGGCTGTTGGTGAGCTCAGTCAGCATGCTGAGCACACACGGTTGATGCGGTCTGCTCTCAGTCTCTCTACTGTGATGAAGAAACAGAAGCTGGATGAGGGCGGCAGGCATGTAGAAGGTAGTTGAGCCACTGCTGATGACTGTGGTAGTTTGGTTTTGGTATGTGGCGTATAAGGCCATAAGACCGATGCTGACTCTGTGCTCCTCAACCTTGTGAAACAAGACGTACTTCTGAAAAGGAGAGAATTGAAGGTAGAGAGATTAATGTGAGACACAACTATATATATAAAAAACAAGTTCATGAGTAGATATGCACAAGAAAATGTTTGTTTTCTCTCACCAGCATCAGGTCGGAAGCAGTCTGCAAAATTTCAGCAACAAGCTGCACTTCATGCTTTGTTGAAATTGATTCTCTTCGTTCCATGTAAACACCTCTGGGTGAGTCTTGTATTTCATCATGTAAGTCTGATTCTAATGTCAGTGTGATATCAGCGCTAGAAGACATTTCCGCTGTGACGTCATTCCTAGTGACGGCAGCTTGCAGGCTGTATGAGAGCAGGGCCAACAGGGCGTTTAGTGTCTTCTGCTCCAGATAGTAGCGGACTGGAGCACTGGTCTCCGAGAACTGCTCTGATATGACCTGAACATAAACTGTTACTCGTCTTGCACTCGCCAAAGTCACCTAAACAGGATAAGTGTTGTATGAGAGACGATTGTTTCCTTTCAGCATGCATCTTTCAGTGTCTCTTTGTCAATGAAAATCAATGAAAGGAGACGACCTTCCACCTACCTGGTTTGAAACCTGTAAAAGATTTTTGAGAATGAAGATGTTGTCATCCATTGAAGCCTAGGATTAAATGACATGTCATTAAAAAGCTGAAAAAGAGAGACATTTTTGTTGAAATCCAGCTGTGACTAAGAAACAGGAATGGAGAGTAAAGACAGATTTGATAAAAATTAAAACAAAATATGGCTCTGTTAATCCTGATGTATTTAGTAAAGGTCTGTGTGTGTGTGTGTGTGTGTGTGTGTGTGTGTGTGTGTGTGTGTACCTGTTCACTGCTCTCAAGCTCACACAATGTGCTAATGAGCACACTGCGTGTGCGTCTCTGTGTGTGTGTGTTGGCCTCGGTGTCCAGGCTGAGTCTGTTCAGGATGCCGGAGAGGAGACTGACGTAGTAACGAATCTCAACACTGTTGCCAAGACGCACTAGAGCGGACAGGTTCCTCAGACCTGACTCTGAACTGGAGAGAAAGAGATATTAATTAATTAAACACAACAACATACTGTTCTGTAAAACAGTATGATAGTAACTTGTTAAAATGCACAACTCCAGACATGATGTGTTTTGAAAATACAATACGTTGATAAGATTTTCTTCATCTTAAAATCTTAACTGTCCATTGATATGTAGTAAACTCCAGCTTTTTGGCTCTTAAATTATTCCACTTAAGTTGTCCAGTATGGTCTGCAAAAACTATTGATCTGAAGCATAGTTCACAGAGTGCAACTCTTATAAAACCCTGTAACATTCACATAACCATAATGCTGATGTGATGTAGTAACATAGTGATTCTTACAGCTCCAGATCAGGATCGAGATGGGACGAAGATGAGGTATCTCTGAAGAAGCTTGGTTGGACTTGAACAGTGACAGGACAGGGTTTAGTGGCCGTCCGATACGTGCTGCTTCTGATCTCTGTGTAAATAGTTACTACAAGGATAAAAATCAATCACTACATGAATAAAAAGGAAATATTTGCAATACATTGTCATGATAATAATTAAATAAACTTGAATAAATCTGTGTATTTGAGTTTACCTTTATGGTCATCATTGGGGTCACCAGAAGGAAGGCTGAAGTAGTACTGGAAGTCTCGCCCCTGATACAGCATCCTAGGAGGTCCGTCTCCTACACTGATGCTGTACTCATACAATAAGTCCTTCAGCGCGCACACACACACACACACACACACACACATTAATATGAAGGAACAGTGTTAGCATTACATTTTTAGTTTGTCAAGGTACTTTTTTCTGTGTATGTTGTACTTATACGATGGACTCAGAGAAACTTGCTTACTTACAGTCCTTGTCCCATTTTTCTTCAGTATTTTATTAGATTATTTTTAAGAACCTAAACTGTCCAACTGAATTGTATGGGTAATTAGAAGGCCCACGCAGAATTATAATGAAACAATGAAAAGAGCAAGAAATGTGGTGGTGCAATAAAAAAAAAAAATGTAAAACTACTTGCAACTTTAAGCATTCACTACAGTACAGTGAGTGACATCTCCTTTATTAAATGATCGAAATATCGCTCACATATAAAGCACTATAAATGACACCCATCTGTTACAGTATGCAGGGTCAAATGAGCAATATGATTATGAGAGTGTGTTTTTTCACTGTATGAGACAGGAGTTACCTCTTTCCCCGAGGTGCAGAAGATGCTGAAATGTGTACACAACTCCATTCCTTTGACTGGTTGCACCTGGCACATCATGCCTTTAGGAGCAGGGTTGGTTTTTAAGAATAGCTGAGTCCGGCCCAGGAAACTATTAGGAGATTCTGAGTAAAACAGGCAACAATCACATTAAGATCAACATCCATCCCTTCTATTTTTATGAGAAAAATACAATGATGTTCTTATAAAAGACGTTATAAAAGACGTGATGTTGTCATAATGATTTTAAGTTTCCACTATAAGTGTAGTCCACACTCCAGAAAATGACATTACATCTGTTCTGGGTTCAAAACCCTTCCGCACCTGGATTATGACTAATTTAGGATTTCTATTTGACTGTACACAATCTGTTTTTCAAGTGTATGTTTGTTATTCCATCTATTCATTCTGCCATGATTCAGTGCTGATAACACATATGCAAACGTATCAGTTATGGTTGTAAAAAACTTACTGGCAGTGACCTCCAACATGTATCTGCTCCCAGCTCTCAGACTGAATGGGCGGAAACTGATTAAAGGGGAGGAAATACCTGAAAAAGAGTGAGAAAGATGACTGAAGGCTTGTGGATAGAGAGAGGAAATGTGTGTCTGTGTTTCCTGAATAATGTACCTGTATGAGTGTAGGCCTCAAAAAGGCCTCTGTCAATAGGGTCTCGAACTAAATCAAGCAGGATTGGCTCCTGGATTACAACAGATGGCCTGGAATGTATTAGATTACTCCCCTCATCTTCATATAATGCCGGATCAAACACGTAATCATCTCCTGGACTGAAGCTCTCACCATCCACACCTTGGGATATGCATGGCATTAAAACACAACCTCACACTCTAGTGACTACTAGAAATCACAGATATGTGCTGAACCTGTGGGTCTTCCTGCTGAAATCCCTGGGTCTCCTTCCTCTGCGCTCATCAAGGGAACATCATAATCTGAATCTGTCATAAAAATCCGCTTTAATGCACATTGTAATACTCACTGAGAACCATATTATTATGCAAAGTAGCAATACCACCTTGTCGAAATACTCTGCTACAAGTAAAAGTCCTGTATTCAAATTTCCCTCAAGTAAAAGTACAAATGTTAACGCAACAAAATATACTTATAGGAAAAAGAATAGGCTACTCGTATTATTGGATGATATCTTTATTATTGATGCATTTATGTGTACATCACTTTAATTATGGTAAATATGTGGCCAACTTCAGTTAGGCCTACTTTATATACTGATGCGTTGCTTTTGAATCAAATAAAATGAAAAACAAAATTAGATTTTTTCCATGTCATTTTTTTGTCTTACCTTGTCGACCTCCCATGCCATCATTCTCCACAGGAAAAGAAAACTCCCAGTCAGCAGAGGAGTCCGAATCTGTTGGGAATTCACTGATAACGTCTCTCTGGTCAAAGTGGTCTAAAAATATGGCGCCACTGTTGTCAAAGGCAAGTGGTGGGTATTCAGTGGAGGAGTACAAAGGCTTTGGAGGGTGAAACTCTCCCAGACGGGGATAAAAGGGCTCCTCTCCTGGACATAAAGAGGAAAAGCTGTTAAATAATTCATCATTTTTACTGTAACTACGACCTTTGTACAGTACTGCTCCTTGTTGATTTCCCCTATTGATATCCAAGTCTTTAAATGCGTTTAAGTTTTCTTTAAACAATGCGTTATTTAACATATTCACACATTTCTTCACAACATTTGATTCCCATTTACCTGCAGCATAAGATCATTTCCATTTTAAACAGTAAATGGTGGAAGCATTAGGCAGTATACACAGCTGCCCGGGCTTACCTGATCCTGCTGTTCCTTTGTTGGCAAGAAAAGAGATAGGTGAGGGCTTGACTTCTGTGTGAGGACAAAAAAAGGGAAGTCAAGTTTGTTGAAGTGGTTTTATTTTCTAAATCAGTATGCAGTGTTATGCCGTTCGTCTCCTCAAGATCTGTTTTTACAAAGACAACCACGTGGAAAGCACACAAGCGAGTCCCATTTAATTACACACCAGCCATAGTGGACCTCTTTCTGTTGTTTGACAATTTTCTTCCGCTGTCTGTCACGTCAACTCTATTTTTAGAGAAATTCTCAAATGGATAGAGAGAAGTAGAGATATTGGCCGCATGGTTGTATTGTGAAGCATCTGCAGCAGGATGTTGCAGGGTGGAAGTCACAGGGGTCTGAGGGGAAGAGGCAGGACTCTCCATGATGGTAGACGGCGCACTGAGATCCACTTTGTAACAAAACGGAACTATAATAGAAAAGAAGGATTCCCTTACAAATAAAATACAAATAATGGAAGCTTACTCTCCAAGTGCATTCATCCTTCTTTTCTTTTTTAAATTGATCTTTTTACCTTCTATGACAGGCTTGGACGAAGCATTGACCAAGTACAGACTCCAAGTGTACTGGATGTACTTTGGAGAAATATCACAGCCTTCACACAAGGCGCTGACAGAGAAAGACTGATCCCAGTTCAGCTGGTCTCCCTGGCACTGAGGGCAGTGAACTGACACCTTCCTGGATTGGAAACAATCCGATACAAGTAACAACAAGGTGTTTCAAAGTACACTACAATCTTTAAAGGTGGCAAATGTGGGTTTTAAATTCTATTCATCCAAATTCTATCTGCACTTTGATGTCCTGGGACAGAGAATTTGTGTGACTCTCACCCAATCACGTTTGATGTTAATGTAATGAAGGTCTCTGTTGAAGCCGAACGCTCACCGCTGTGGATGGTGAGCGTGAACTGGAACTGGTCGAAGGTGTGTTTTAGGAAACTAGCAGGAAATACGAGCACAGAGGATGAAGTAGGAACATCATGGTGGAAACAGGAGCTAGTGATGCGACTGACTGGTTTGCATGTCCAGCTGAAGCTGTGAAGAAATAAAAACAGGAACAATGTTCGGATTGAAGGCATATTTGAGTCAAATCTTTCCAAAATATAAATACCTTATGTAGTTTCATGCATGTATTACACTGTTGCTCTGTACCTGACTGGGTTCAGGGGGAAGTCTCGGTCATAAGACCTCTGCCCGTCCAGGGTTACCACGGTGGTGTTCCTGTTGGAAATGAAGATGTTGGTGCCGCTCAGGATGAAGGCCACAGGAGGGCTAGGAATCACTTGCACCCTCACACTGTAGTTACTGTACACCACACTGCCAATGACCTGAGCCTGCAGATATTAAGAGCCAAAACACTCACTTATGTATATTCAAGAGTGGGACATAGTCCTGGGACAACAGTCCTGGGTCCCGTCGGGCCATATGAGACAGTTGTCGTACTTGCCCTAGCTGTGGCAGTGTAGGTGTCATAGTGGAGGAGATGGCTGGGCAGTATCAGGCTCTGTCTATGTGTGTCTATAAAAGGCAAAGGGAAGACCCGTCCTGCAGAGTCAAACAAGGTCCAGGTGTAGTGAAGGCCTCCTGAAATGTCACAGTCAACTTCCGACTCAAAAGTTACCCCCAGACGGACAACCTCATATCTTCGCACCTTGAAAGGAGGAGAGGATAGACGATGAATAAGATGAAGGGGGAAATGTAGTTTGAGCTATACTTTAGTACACGCATGTTAATGTTGAGGCAACACAAGTACCTGAAGTTTGAGAGGCCCCATGTTTTTCACTGGTGGAGGCTGACAAGGCCAGTCCACAACAAAGATGTGAGCACTTAGAGAGGCAGAACTGACCAGGTTAGACACAGTTACTCCCACTCTGAACTCTCCTGTCCTGCAGAGAGTAAAAACACATCAACTCAATGTACACATGGAAAAATTAAGCACAGTTAACACATTTTTAGAAACCAGTCCTTTTAAGATTTACAGGTAAGTGAAAAATAAACAATAGACAGATGTCAACAAAATATGCATTCATTTGGAAATAACACTCCTTTGTTAATGTTAACATGAAGATTAAGGAAAGGAAGTTTAAGTTAGAATTAAAGTACAAAATTTGTTCATAAAAAATATTCAGAAACTATAGCTCAACCAATGTCAATATTGGTATTTGAGTTTAAAAATAAAATAATATATCAGCCAATACATTTGACCCTTAATCACTTGTTTACATCACATAACAGAAACATACACTTTCAATAAGGATTCTTCAAATTAGTATTATTGTGACCAAAATATTTACTGGATGAAACATTTTTTTTGTTTACTAATAAACTTCCTAGTCTATGTAATGAAAACACTGTTTTACATAACATTTCTTTAGTGTTTCTGTACTGGACTTATTTGTATCTAGCAACATATTCATTAAAACTGATATATTTCTGCAATATTTCTAGCTCTATAAGAATCATCTAATTCTGAATTAACCTGAGCTACCAAGCTCATTTAAAAAACAAACAATAGTGTTGGTGAAGCTCACCTGTGGAAGACGTGCTGCTCTGTGCCCTGTCCCAGCTTGGAGGATCCGTCTCCAAAGTTCCACAGGAAGGAGACGTCGGTCCCCACATTGACCCGGCAGCTCACCGTCACTGTTTGGTTCTGCAGGACAGAGGCCTGGTGGAGCAGCCTGTTGAGCTTCACTGCTCTCTGGACTACCAGCGGGAACACATCGGAGGTATGCGAGGTCTGGCCACTTAACACGACTACAACTACATCATACCTACACGGAAGAGAGGGGGTATGAGTGGTGCACAGTTTGGGTTTTAGTTTTATTGGTTTGCACTCATTTATCAAAATCAATACAACATAAATCACAACATATGGAACATGGAACAAGAAAGACCTGTGGGGGTCTTAAAGTAAAACCTCACTAGGTTATTAGATAGATTTACTATACAAAAAGGACATTAAATAATTGCACCAAAATGTGCTGTGTTGGTGAATAAAGGAATTAGGAAAAATATGTTCAGTTTAACAAATTAATTTGTGTGGAACCTGTTGACATACTTGAAATATGTTAAAGTAAATAGTAAAATTTATATTGGATAAAAACATTATGTTTTCATTAACCCTACTTAAATATATTATTTCAAGACTACAAAGAAGATATATGCTGAAGTGACATAAGTAAAATATGTAGCCTGTTCATATATTATTTAGGTTCATGTGACATACGTGACTGTATTTGGTAAAGCTTAAATGTATCTTGTTAATCTAAAGTTAAAAAAATGAATTGGCTGAATTATTAATCATTGTGTTACTGTAACATAAATTAATTAAATTAAATTACCTTAATATTTTTGTTTTAAACTAAGCTAATAAAAAAACGTGGAACCTGTTGACATAATAAATTTAACTAAAGTCAACGTTTCAATTTTTTGAGTGAACAGCTCTAACTCAATATGGCGAGAATAGAATAACAAAAATAATTTCAGGCTTAAACTCAATTTTGTACAAAAGTAAAGGTCAGTTCCTTCAAGACCACCAGAGGGAAGGGAATTGCAGGTATGCAGGAACAAAGGAGCTAGCAGGACTTTGTCTGTTTCTTTTTCCCCCTTGTCTCATACCTGCCAGGTTGGTTGTATCTTTTGGTGACGGTCTTTGAGGTGGTTCTGTCTGATTTCGAGTCTCCAAAGTGCCAGAGGAACTCCACAGGGCCTGGTACTTCAGCCACAGCCAGGAAAGTCACATCAGTATTTGTGGGATAAGCTTGCTTTGCTGCATAAATCCGCACTGTTAGTGGACAAAACAGACCTCACATTGTCATCATAAATATATTGGGCATATATACCACAAATTTTATGCTTCATGAACCTCTTAATGTGCATATAGTGTATTTGTCCTTAAAAATATTATTTTCAACACTGATTAAATCTAAAAATCTCATGCACTGAACATTTACAAGAAATGAAAGTCACACTTTGTTTTTTAAATGCTTAGTTAATGTTCAAATATTTTGTACTGCTCAGTATGTGTTATTAAATATCAGTTCCTCACCGTTTTCTGTCAGGTTGTGAACAGGACTTTGATTGGTGGGTGGTTGCCACGTTTGATTAACTCTAACGTGAGGTGTCTCCTTCCTGTTCCTCTCAACACAAACTCTCACACTTTTGTTCTGAGAAGATACTTGGTTCTCAGCTCGAAGCTCAACCACAACTGTCCCGGTGTGGTTGAAAAGCAAAACCGCCGTTGCCTCCTCTCCTGTAGTGTAGCTGCTGTTTCTGTATGCCAATGTTGCATTCACCAGCAGAGACACAGTCACATTTGACCCTGCTGTGACACTAAATAAAACAGAGTGTTTTTGATGTGTTGTGATCACACTTGGAATATTCAAAACCAACTTTCCAACCGGCTCTTGAACGAGGATGTGTGTGCAGAATGAGGCCCAGCTGATCGGGTTAAAGGCCCTAATTGTCACTGTATGACGGCCTGCTGTTGAAAAAGACACATTAACGTCCCACTGTTCAGTTGTCCTGTTTATCACAGTTACATTATCCAAACTGAAAGTCCAATTAACTCTCGACCCCATGCGGCTGGCAGGGCTGACAACCTCCAGGGTGAATTCTGCATGTGTTAAAACTGCTGTCTTCCAACTCCCAGCAGGCATCACGGCCCATATATGCTCGTACACCATCAAGGCTTGAGGCAGGACAGCGGAGAGCAGCACTGAGAAAGGGTCAGAGGTGGGGAGAAGAGACGCCGTGAGCCAATACTGTCCTGCAGCGGTGGGGAGGCGGCAGTGGAGCTGGAGGTGCAAATGGCAGCTGGAGCTGTTGGAGGCACGGAGGAGATGAAGAGGAACAAAGTGGTGCGGATCTGAGCTGTGATTGCCACCATGACAATAAATGTTATTGTGGTTTTGAATAAGACTCTTATCATAGCTGCTGTTGCCATGGTTGCTGTTGTTACAGTCGTGATTGTTGCTGTTTTCTGCGTGAGTCATTTTAATGCTGTCCCTGATGTTTTTATCGTCACTGCCAGACTCAGCGTTCAGTGTGAGGTTGAGGACAAGTAGGTGCTCCATGGTGGTGAACAGCAGCACATCCACAGACACCTCCTCTCCTGAAGTCAGCTGATTCCCCGATACACTCAGTCTGAGGTCAGAAACAGTGAGAGGCACGACCACCTGCAAGTACACACACACACACACACACACACACGTTGATATGAAGGAACAGTGTTAGCATTACATTTGTAGGCCCTTTTTAGTACTTTTTTGTGTTTGTTGTAATTATATGATGGACTCAGGGAAACTTGCTGACTTACAGTCCTTGTCCCATTTTTCTTCATTATTATATTAGATTATTTTTAAGAACCTAAACTGTCCAACTGAATTGTATGAGTAATTAGCAGGTCCACACAGAATTATAATGAAACAATGAAAAGAGCAAGAAATGTGGTGGTGCAATAAAAAAATAAATTTAAACTACTTGCAACTGAACATAGACTAAATGCACCCAAAAACACACAAATGTGCCATTAAAGGACAAGTCTTGTCAAATTTGATAATTCTCTTAATGTCATCAAGTCCTATTTAAAGACCAAAAACAACACGGAATTAATCCTACTAACAAGTACTGAATGACAAAGTTTGATTCATCTTATTCCTCTGTGCCATAGTTCTCCACTAATGTCCAAAAACCATTTCCCTACGGGACAATAAAGGTTTCATTGTTTTTCAGTTTATTTTGAGTCACTCCCACATACATCATCCGGCTATACTTTCATTTTTTTTCCCCAATTGCTAAAACCACAGTGGGCACAACTACAGCCTGCACAGCAGCAGTTCATGTGGACCAAACTCTAGTTTGTTTTTCTTTGCTTGGACAGTTTTTAAAACTCTACAGACTTATCCCATGACTTCAACCACAAGCTGGACAACACTGTGGATTTACAGCACTTTTATACACAGTTTATATGCCAACACACTGCTGTCACAACTGTTAACACATTTCACAAATTCAAAACAGGATAGATTTCAGTCTGGTGCCTATCAAACACTGCTGATTGACTTTCTTGTTTTAGACTTGTTAATGAACACATACTGTATATACAATATTTAGGAAAGGCTCATAAATCCTTTTTTGGAAATAAAGAAACACTGAATAAGAATAAAAGAGTAATACATTCTGTCATTTGAGAATAAACAGTGAACAGGTAAAAGAGCAACGATGCCAACATGTCCAGGTAAGATGTCTGCCGTCACATACACAGTTTTGAAAATGTGAAAAACACATCTTTTACTTTAGTAAAACTGCTAGTAAAACTGTTACTTTTTTTGCTCAAAGTAATGTGATGTTAGCAATGGCAACACCATAGTCTTTTGTATTTAGAGACAATGCCTGTTCATGGGAAGAGAAGACATCTAATTTGTTTAAAAAAGAAAAGAAAAAACTTGTGGACTATTTCGTATTATTTCGTACCTTTAGTATGTAACATTTCCAGTAATTACGTAAATTATTATGTATGTACATGTATTTGTATATATATACACATATATATATTTACTGTAGGTTAGCAAACTGTGGATTTTTATTCATTCTTGTTTACCTCAAAACTTGTATAAAATAAAAAAGGAAAGAAAATAATTTCACTCTTTTCTCATAGAAAATATTAATTAGTGTAAAGTCACTTAAATTGTGTTGCTTGGAATGAGTTTTGCAGGCAATGTAAACGGTTTGGCTCAGCTGACTGTTGGTCATGCAGACTGTTGATAGAGTTTTGCACATGTGGCTTCAGTTGTGACCGGTATCGTTCAGCCATCGAAAAAACTGTATTAACATTTGCTAAAAACTACAGTGCCCGGCTATTTGGGGAAATTCCTAGGTCTTTTTTAAAACTGAGTTTGTTTGTGAGTCATTTAAAAAAAGATTTACATCCTCAAGTGGAAACCAATAGGCTTGGTGCTTATAACCAAAGACAGGGTGTGAAAGCCAGAAAGTATTAAAGTGCTTATATTATAGTCATTTTCAGGTTCACAATTATGTTTTGTACCAGAATAGGCTTATGTGGTTTAATTTTCTGAAAACGCCATATTGTTGTTGAACTGCACATTGCTACAGCTCCTCTTTTCCCCCTGAAGTAAAGGCTGGACTGCAACAGAGTCGTTTAGAGCAATTTGTGAACAGTGTTTTCTATTGAGACAGTACGTCCCTTTGGGGTGGACTTTAAGGTTTTTCACTTTGTAAAGCTATAACGTGCACAAAATAAGATACACAACACATTAAAGGATAGGGGAAAAGCCAAAAAGCATAATATGAGCACTTTAAGAGACGGACTGACTGATTGTTAGTTTTGGTCTTTATAAAGACACATTTAAAATACCACCTTTATTGTTTAATCATTAATAAACATGAAGATGACATTTTTAGCGACAGAAAACGAGTACTCACAACATGTATAGTCTCCTGTGTCCATCCATAGGCGCTGGAGGCGTTCACTGACACCATGTAAACTCCCTCTGTTTCAAAGGTCCATTTCTGGAAGGTATTTAAAATTCATTTTTCATTTTTATTCAACAGATTAAAAATATGACAGTAAATTGCAAAAACATTTTTTACTTCAATACTTTTTTGACATTTTTATTCAAAGAAAAAAACTTTTTTATTTGTCATCTTGAATCACTCATGAATGCCTTTTTGGAGTATTACTATTACCTAAATAAAGGTTTATCAAAAGTAAATTCTTATATAAAGCACTAAATGGATCTGGATCCACCTCGCCAATATTACAGCATTTCTCTTTTTAAACTTATCAGTCCCTGCAGAATTCTGGAGTTCCACACATTGTTTAAATAAGGTTTGCAAATGAACTAAACAGTATAGCTCTCTATATGTAAACACATCAGATGCTCTGGTTCTTACAAGACAATTGAGCTATTGCACTTGCTTCTAACACATCCATGTGTGTTGTTATGGTGATCTAAGAAACGTGTGTTGTGTCATGGAGGAAGAGGCTAAAACAGTCAATAAAGGATTCACTAAAAAGTTGCTTAATATGTTATTGATGGGTTATGATGCTTTTTAAGGACTTTTCACTTGCTAGGTGTTAACACTTGACCCCTTATGAACAAGAAAGGTTAATAAAATAATTTAATGTGAGTACTTTTTTATTGTTGCATTTTATCAATTTTTATGTGTTGGAAAACCCTCGGTTGATATCACTTTTCCCCAAAATCACCCGGATTTCACAGCTTACTTGGATTGTTGTCCTGTAATGAGCTACCAGATGAGACACCTTCATAATTCTAATAAAATGCATATTGTAACAGATTTTATTCATTCAACAGTCCTGGTTGTTTAAAAAAACAAAGTTCAATCCCTCCCTATTTAGAGCTGCTACGGGACTTTGAGAGACAGATAATGTAAATAAGACACAAATGCAGTTTTTAGCTTGCTATTGAAAATTGTAAATCTTTTTGATATTCTTCTATTTATTGTGACGTAAAAACTGTTTTTAATTGTGATTGTAAGTTGTGCTACTTTCTCCGCTCTACTCACCACCGTGCTGTTCAGGCAGCCTGTGTTGGGAAAGCAAGTTGTCTTTACTCCCTCCATGAGTTTGTCTTTTTCCTTGGCAGTAAACCACCAAAAGAACTCTACTGCCAGACCATCACGCATGTATGCCTGCAGTGTGACAGGGTGGCCCAGGTACGCTGCCTCCACAGTCACACTGTTGGAGTGTGTCTGTGGGGAAGGGATGCAGGAGGGGACAGCCAGGGGGCCATGAAGCACAGAGAGCACCAAGCTGTGTGCAGGGGGCTGCAAGACGGAGAGGTGGAGGGTGGAGGAGAGAGTGGAGAGGGGGTTGGAGACACTGACGTCTAAACAAAAAATAAGGACAGATAGAGGGTGACATTAAAATATAACGTTTTTCATTAATTAAATCATTCACCATTTAACTACAGTGCATTTGTGAGCTCATGTTAACTTACTGAGTTCATATTTTCCTGGAGTTTCCAAAATCCAATCAGTTGACACAAGAAAGGATCCATCATCCAACACCTTGACATGATGTGAACTTTGACCTTTAGGGCTCATTTCCTGAAACTCGACATCAACGTAAGAGAGGTCCTGCCCTCCCAGACCCGGAATCCCTAAAATTCACCCAAAAAATGTCTAATTTAAAACAGTAAAATGAAAACACTAAAATGTCCCACAAATTTACATTTTTAAGACTTTAACAATAATCAAATATCCTAATATTTTTTCTCTAAACGTACATATATTGTATCACATTCGGAAAGAAATATTAGTTAGCACAACATAAACAGAATATGTTCATTATTCTAGAGTCAGATCTAGAGGTTATTCTTATTTTGTAAAGCACCATTGTTCATATTTACAATTATACAATTTTTTTAATATATAATATTTATAAATTAATTATGATTACTTTAAACCTCATTACTCGATACATTGCAAACAAACAATAATGCAAATGTGTGACACAACTTCACAGTTTGATTTTAGTCTGTATCCATGTCATGTATGTATGTATGTATTTATGCATGTATGTAAACACATTTTTGTTAGGTGGCTCTTACTTTTTTTGCAAATATGTCATTTATTTATAAAACATAATTGAACATTTAAAAGTTAAAATAAATAATAAAACACTAATAACTCAAATGCTGTCTTTCTAAAGTATGGTCTACAGTTGGAGCAACCCTGAGCAACCCTAGTTCTTACTCTATAATGAATTTAATAAAAGTGGTAATAATAATTTACATTGATAAAAATTAGGATTAAATTAATATAATTACAAATAGAATGCAGTTGTAAATAAAATAAATCGTCATATTATTCAATCAAAAAGCACAAAGTTATTTGTGTAAAACCACGAAGAACAGACAAAAGAGGAATGTACACGATTACAGACAGACAATGGAAACTATCAGAAAAAGAATTTCCACCAGAAGACACTACTCTTTAACACAAGAGTCAAGCTATCTGCAACTGGAAGTGTCATATTTCCAAGAACCTGTGTGGATTACAGAAGCAGCTGACCTGTGGGCTGGTTGGGACGTCCAGCCAGGTTTCCAGAAACTTCCACAACAAAAGTCTTCCCAGCCTGCACTCTGTCTGGAGACGTAGACAGACGGACGCTGTGCAGAAATGGCCCTTCAGTATTGTAGAGTGCCACACTTCCTTGTTCTCCTCCAACAGGCAAGAAGAAGACACTAGAATAGAAAAGAAAAGAAAAGAAAGGATTCACAGTAAAAGCAACCAGCACAGGTCCAACACAAAAAGCCACTTATGGATCAGGAAAACAGACATAAAGCAGCCAGGCAGCAGCAGTCTGTCTCACCTTTGTCTTTCTTCTGTGACGTCCTTTGTCCATCCAGTGGAAGATGTGTTGAAACACTCACCGGCCACCAAACCATGTTGCCAGTTGCCACAGTAACAAGCCTCTGAGGTCAGCGCTGCAACCTGGTACCTTCAACAACAAATACTGAAAGTTAATGTAACACGGTCTGATCACTACACATGCATCTAAACTCACAAATACAAAAGTCAACACTCATGTTAAGATGTTTGTGACACTTGTGTTCTACAAAGAGGTTGCCTAACTGCTGAAAATCCAAGTTGTGTTGCATTAACATTTGGTGCAAATCTTTGCAGCATGACATGTTCTTGCAGAAAACCACAAATATATTTCCAGCTTAATGTCTGAGTTATGCAATGTTCAGCCAAGATCTCTGACTGAGCCCAGAGATTAAAGCACACATTTTATAATAATGTTTAAGGCTTTTTGATTGAAAAAAGGTTTTAAACCCTTTGAGTTTATTTCTTAGATTTTTTGTCATAAGAAGAAAACAATCTAGGAAATTATGGTTTTGCATATCTATATATCTATATTATTATTTGTATACATACATATACACATATATATACACATGTTATCATCTTACATATTACAGAATGAGAGCATTAGTGTTTGAGTAATTTATGTATAAATAATGGGAGGTTAATTTAATGCAAGATCAAGCACTGGTCTCAATAGAAATGATAGAAAAAAAAATCATTACAAAATATTTTTTACACAAATACCTGCTCATACAAACTAGCGTTTAGCTGAAACGCAACTGACTCAACGTGCTCTTTTCCAGCTACCCCCGACTTACCCTTCACCCAGGCAGCGCACAGAGCAGGTCACCGGGTCAAGGCCACGGGCACCTTTGGGTGCAGAAAGTCTGCTACTGGCGTTGACGCAACCCACGAACCACGGTGAATTCTCGTGATCTGGTGGAGGAACTGCCAGAGGTGAGCAAGGAAAAAACGGATGCAATGAAATGAGCGTGTAGACAAAAGCAAGGAACATGTCTGATCCGTGAGATCTCCGGACACAGGCCGCGGCACGAGCTCAGTGGAGCAGCTGGATGGACATACTGACGTCTGATGAGGAGGACGCACACGTTTCAGACTGAGGAGAGGTGAGGGGTGCAAAGCAGGTGCAGTGACACCACGGACTCTGTGCTTGCCAAGGTGTGTGTGAGAACAGAGATGGACTGTATGTAAATGAAGGAACCACAACGGGTCAGACAGGGGAGGAAGTTGGGATCAAAAAGAGAAACGACCTTCAAATTCCAGGCTAGTTAATATTCAATACAAATATCCTGGTCCAGAAATAAGCAGCATATACGCTATCACTTATTTGTGACGGTTATAATTAAATGTTAGTGCGTAAGTGCTCCTGTATTTTGTCTGGGTTATTGCCACATGATGTGTACGAATTTAAATAAAAGGTGCATCTAACCTTTAAACATGATTCCTTCAAACTTAATATCACTTGTTTCAATGCCAAGTGTTGTCTTTTACGCTCTTGAGAAAATCAAATGTCACCAGTCAATCACAAAAAGTTGAACGGGCTACCAGTTTACTTTTTTATTTTTTCCCGGAGTTAGGGCCTTATTCATGTGTTTTCCATATAAAATAAAGCAACTTACGGAAGCCTGTGTTGCTGTCTGAAACACTGCAAAAATGATGAAGCCTAATGTGGCAAAGAACAGCTCAACACTAGAAAACTGTAGTCTAAAAGATGAACGTTTTGTTTCTGTTATGTTTGTACTAGCCTGTATTGCCTGTCCCTTGCAGCTTGCACTTTTAATCCAAAGAAATGTGAAATCATTCAGTCTGTTGTTATTAGATCGTTTCATAGAGTTAAATTGAACTAGCCCACAGTGACATCTGCACGCGCCTACATGCCTACATAGATTTACATTCTTTATCATAAGAAGGAGAAGAATTATTTCTTTACAGACACATTTGGGAGCCCAAAGCTGCGTCGAGCCACGAAGCCCATTTGAAGCGGGTTGGACCTCTTGAGGACCACAGACCGATCTCTTTTCTTTCATCAACATCAGAAACAGCATCCGGAATCTTAAAAAAAGTAGATCCAAAAGTAAAATCTATGTTTTAATAGCCTATATCAACAGAAACGTGGTGCCACAGCCATGGATCAGCCATTTTCTCACTATAAAAAGCAAGATCTAACACATAATAAGCTGCAGTATGAAAAATATGAACCCAATTGACAATTTCGTTGTATTCTAAATCCTTAAGATTATTTTAACGTAAAAAGTATAAGGACAACGGGGTGGAATATCCTCCAAGTGAGTTTTAAGTGAGTGGATTAGTGTCATACGTTGGCACACTGCTTGGGTCCTGGTCGCCACTTAATTAAATCAAGGAAATTCTTGAAGAAAGCCGTTTGAAACTGGAAGAGAGAAAAATGATCTCACCAGCTGTGGTATTTTTTGTACTGAGTTTAAGAAAGATGAGGTTGGAAGTTCCAGCGCGAATTCCCTTTTAATGCGCATTATTTTTGCAGAGCAGCTGTGAGCTGTCAGGGTGAAAAACACAACGGAACGGGTAAAAGTGGTGCGTCTGAGTCAACTTGCCCTGTGAGTACTTTAATGGGGGAAAAAAGCATTCTCGCAGTGAAGCTAACTCCACCGCTCCACCTTAAAAAACTCTTCCGGTTTCGCAGACTTCCCCTTTAAGATAATGTCCCGTGGTTCCTTGCGGCCTGCAGGGGGCGCTGTCAGACCGCAGCATCTCCTCCAGCGGACCGCAGCACACAGAGGCACAGCAGAGGGAAATCAAACACATTTTCTCTGGGAATTTTTTATACCGAATACACGCATATTTTGGCGATTTCGTTTCGTCTCTCCACTCGGAGACTCGCAGACGTCTTCAAGTCATGAAAACACAAAGTCAAATTATGAGAGACCACGAAAAACACAAACAAAGCTTAGGCTACTTGATTTTCATAAAAAATAAATAGCGGGATTCTTATTGTTGATTCCATAGCCTATAGACTCAATATAAAAACCAAACAGTCGTGTGATTGAAAACTATATTTCAACCCATGTGAGCTATTCAATTGGAATCTTTCAATGTCAATGAAATCATAGTGAAAATAGCCTACATAGTGCTTTATTTGGAGCGGTAGCTCCCCGAGCCCACCAAGCCCCCCGGGAGGTGCCCGGATCACACTTTGAGATGCGTGTTCTGACTACACCCGAAACATCCATATGTAGCGCTGTGGTGGTGACGGTGCGTGAAGCACACCGCGGGCCTTTGGCTCTGATAACCGGCTTAATTCGTTAAGCGCGTGCTGTGTTTTTAACCTGTGCACGTGGTGGTAGAAGTCACAAATGATTAAGTCAACGAAATCTTTCAAAAGAAGCCGCTAGATGAGCGTTATGGCGCTGCGTAACGGAGAGTCGTTCCAGCGAGACGAAGCGTTATGGAAGCTGCGCAGTCTGCACCCCGACACCGGTGGACACCGGGGACACCGGGGACACCGAGGACACCGAAGACACCGAGCCCGCCGCGGAATCCCGCACAGCCGACTCCGGGAGACTGGGAAGTCCCTTGGGGTGGCGCGGAATGGAAAATAGATATAGTCAGGAGGTTTTTGTTATAAAAGCAGGGATGTGATGAAGGGAAATCAGCCCATCAGTTCAGTTTACTTTTAATTTGCATGATGTAACGCGTGTATCGGGTGGCTTTATGAGAGGGAAAAAAGCTAAGGGAATTTAAACTGAAGAGATGTAAAAAAAATAAAAAATAAAACAAAGTTAAGGTTTTTCATATGACCAGCGACTGGATGTCATCTCATGATGTGACCCACCATCACATCATAAACAGAAGAAAGTTCTCCTCATCTGAGAATAAAGTAGCCTAGTTGAGATATTTTAATAAAAACATGATTCCATGATTGCTCCAGTCTATGTTTGGCTGTCTGATCACGCAACTTCTTCTTTTCTGACCAAATTATTTGGGGTTTTCTGGAGGAACAGTAACCCCATATACCCGTTTCTTTGGCTCACCCGTCAGAGGTCTTTCTACAAATGAAAGTTTACTTTAGTACTTTATTTGGTAGATAGATAGGCTTGTTCTCGCCAAACTCCCTCTCTATCAACTATATTAACAAATGGGCCACACAGCTTGAATTTGTTTCTTTTTCACTGTGGGTGAACACGTTCCGAATATATTTAGTTTGTTATGTTTCTCAGAGACCAAAATAAATTCAGCACACATGTAATCTTCAGAATACCACACTCCCCCTAAAAGCAAGGATCAATTTAATATCTACAAATGTAATATCTAAAAGATAGACCATTTGTAGATAAAGTCCATAACTAAAAGAAGAAAAGAAAAGAAAAGAAAAGGTCCAGGTGTGCCTGCTAGGTTTAGGCGATATAGAGAAAATCAAATACCTTGATGTCAATATTGTGACAATAGTGTATGGTTGACTATCGGTGCTTTCACAAAATGTTATTTACACAATGAGATTTTTGATACATTTTCTCCAGAAATGATTTAATGAGTTTGTGGGTAAAGGTAAATAATAGAACAGCTAGAACAGTCTGGTAAGTTGAGAAAATGACATCACATTACTGTAATGCAGCCTGTAAAACCAGGTAAAGACAACACTCACAATATAACAATATATATATATATTTATATACATACAAAATCTATGACAACATCCAGTCTCATATCGCGATATCGACACAACATCAATACATTGCCCAGCCCTCGCCTGCACAGATTTCTTATTGTTCATCTTCATAGCGCTTTGAGCAAAGCTTTCTAAATATGAGTGTGTCTGTGATTATCATCAGCCCCCCCCCCCCCCCCCCCCCCCCCCATCAGCTTTGTGACTCTGAAAAAGATGCAGTGAAACATTTTCTATTTGGTAGGAGCCCAGAGAGGCAAACTGCTGCATCATGTTGCCAAAACACCAATGAAACAAGATGAGCAGATTGGGCAGTCATGGCAGCCGGTATCCACAAGAGGAGAGAGACAACTCGATCCTCAACCAGCAAACGTGAAATCGGTTTTATTTGAAGAAAGAAGAATGTGTTTTTTATAACACGTTTTGACAGCTTGTTTTTCTTTTTTATCTATTTTGTTCCCCCATGTACAGTTTTCAGTATCACTTTGTCTTTCAAGCAGCTGTTTGTCATTCTTTGCTGCAAAAATTGGGATATATTACGTAATCCAGGGTAGATTTCATCTTTCTAAGCTGGAAAACAATTAATAGCACAAAGCTGTAGATGGGCAACTAATGGCAGACTTGTATAAAGCATTGATTGGCCTAATAAAGTCCTGTGTCTCAGTATTAATACAAATGCATGTCACTTTATTCATTAATGAGCTCTATTTTGCAGTTAAGTCAAACATTAATGAACATGTCATCCAATCAGCTGCAGTAATAAAAGCTCCTCGGACCTGAGTGTCTGATGATCCCCTTAACAAGCACTAAACTACCGGATTCTTCTCTCTTTGCACGGAACTTGTTGATAAAGGGACTTCAACACTGCATGGGTTACTTGAGTTGTTCCGTGCCATTAAACTCCCTGCGGTCCTTATTCATGCATTTACAAATTAATTTGCAAGCTGCTCAGACACAAAACCATTAAAGGGGGGAGAGGGGGGCATGATAAACAAGAAGTAAGCAGCAGTTCTAATGTCACATCTGAGAAAGGTGAAAGCAAAAAAATCACACAAATATGGTGACATATGGCCTGATTTAGCTGGGACCTAAAGTTCATTCATGGTGAATTTCTGTGTGTTAAGTAATCACACAGAAAAAAAGTGTGTGGGTCCATTAGAACACATGGTAATCATGCGTGTATTAGATCTAAAGCTCCATTACAGTGTTGCACAACCTTATAATAACTTTTTAGCCTTGGCTGGAGTCCCCTCAACGCTTAAACACATAGCTTAAGTTAAACATCTTTATTTAAAAGCAATTTTGACGACGCTCTTTGTGTGTTTGTGTGTGTGTGTGTGTGTGTGTGTGTGTGTGTGGGTGTGTGTGTGTGTTGGGGGGTTGCTCAGATTACTCTCCAAACAAGCCTCAATCAGGCCAAATTATTAACAAGGATTCACTGTAACATGCAGATCTTATCTGAGCTGGGTCAGCAGGAGCAATCTCCTGTGTTTGGCAACCACAAACAAGAAATAACAAAATATCTAAACGAAACAACGTTTTTCCCCAGAATAATATTATGCTGATGCTACACAAGATTTAAAAAAATCTTCAGTATGATTCATTTACTATACAACTGACAATTAAGAGAAAAAAAAACAGATAAAACACATTCTAGGCCCACCTGTAAACGTACATCCCTTTGTAAGTCTTAATACAAAGCAAACTGAAGGCAGCCATGAAGGTAAGCTTGTTGTAAACTTATTGTTAAAAATACCAGCCACTTTTGAAAACTACATAGTAATACCATACAGGGTAAAGTGTTAAAGCATTTAGTAGTTTACTACAGAAATATGTAAAGGATTTTTGGAGGAACATTCCTCGTCTTTTTCATTTCAAGTTGAATACACCTCCTAACTCCCTGGTGAAATCAGGCCTATATAAAGAGTTAGCTACAATAAGTCTGGCTTTCCCCTTTGTCCCACATCCTGAATACTCTATTAAGAAGTGGGTGAAAAAAGTTAACTGAAACCTTATCTGGCAAAGGCCCAGACAACCCTTCAAAAAGTGTCCTATTGTATTTCCCTCCCAATTTAAGAAACTTCACTTGAAGAGGAGAAGAAAGGAAGCTCATTCCCTTAAATCTGGTTTTGACAGATCATGTCTCCTGCCTGCGTGCCCTGAAGCAAGGCAATATGCTGTGTTTTTCATCTGTCTGACGTTTGACATATAGCCCTAACTGAGGTGAAAATATCTGTTGAGTTTGGCAAAGGGCAATGGCACCGACACAGTGATCAATAATCAGCAAGCTGGGGCCTGAATGAACACTCAGTAATCGTCTTCTGCCAGTGTTATGGTCACATTCCAAGGATGACTTCTGTTTTCTATCTTAATAATACAACTCATATAGAATTTTGATGTGTCCCTGTATCAGGTTCTCTCTCTCTGTGTGTGTGTGTGTGTGTGTGTGTGTGTGTGTGTGTGTTTTGGTGGCTTTTATACCCTATCCAGCCTGGGCTCCTTGTCCTAACTCCCTGGTATGAGGGGTCAAAGGTCACCGCTGCTTGTGGCCGTGTTCAAATCCCCCAATAGTGTGTAATGTTCTCAACTCATCTGTCGTTTTATAAAGGGATCTAGTGTCCAGATAGTAGTTTTCAGCCTGTGGAACATTTCAATCAGCTGATTAAAAGGATGAACACACAGGAGCTTTAAATTGTCATCTAATCTTGTTCCCTGTAGGTAAAATGTGCATTTAAATTGTTGTAGTTTCATTTATAGAACAGTCATTTTTTCTTGTTTCGAATGAAAACACAAAAAAACTTTTAAGTACAGTTCTCCAACATGTTTTAGGTAAATATCTAAAGAACGTTGCTATGGAAAACCAGTGAAATTAGACCAAATACATTGTGAAAGCTTGATGGGTTTTTGCATAAATAATATATAATAAAAATGTAAATGAATGTCTAGTTGTACTTTAAAATACAAATATTGTGTCCTTATCAGAAACAGTAGCTTACAACAAAGTCATTAATTCTGTTTCACCGGCCATTTTAAGGGGTTGTGTGTGCATGTGTGTGTGTGTGTGTGTGTGTGTGTGTGTGTGTGTGTGTGTGGAAGAGGGGTTCAGTTTAAAGGCAAATCATTTAAAGGTTTTTAACACAAAAAAATGTTCAAAAAAAGACCTTTATAAAAAGTTTCACAATTTCAAACCATTTCATTGCCAAGGAGTAGTTTCATTTTATGTATATTTTTTAATTTAAAAAAAGCTAATAATATAGTCTACATTAAGCCTAATAATAATAATAATAATAATATGTTAAAGATGGAAGTTGAAACATGTATGCACATGCTCAATCATGTATATAATGGGATTAGGCAATTTAAAAAAAATGGAGCAAGATATTCAAACCTGAAAACTTTGTTTTTCTAAAATGCGGGTCACTACAAAACAAAGTTTATAAAAATACATTTAGGGTTACATTTTGTCTTATTTTATCTTTATGGAACTAACACGGTTTGGGCTAGGCAGCATATCTTTAATATTTCCAACTGAAGACAACACTTTTCTGTGTCACATTAACTGACAGTATGAATTTTGGGAAGGTTTGAAAACTAGGCTCCAGATTTTAATTACAGTACAATTTAATTTAAAAAAAAAGTTGTATTCATTTCTAATTGAATCAGCTCCACAAACCCACCAGGGGTGAAGCTTAAACACTTTTTGAATATAGGACATTTTTCAAAGCAGTTTTGTGTAGGTCTATAAATGGTCTAATAAAAACAGGTATAACAATGGTCCGGTTCAAACTACTGAATAATTCATGAATAAACCTCTGATGGGAGGCTGTATAAACACAATGTAGGCCAACAGGATGCCACAGGTTTAACTAATGGTATGTTGATACAGCAGGGAAACGGCCTAAATGAGTAGAGTATTAAAATGCCTTGCTGTGATTCTGATCAGTGTTGAGTGGGCTCACACTGATCGCCATAACACCGCGCTCACAGCTGGACTCGAGGCCAACACACGTCATAGAAGCGGGATTGTACGTAACTGATTGAATTGTACGTTTAAAGTTGCTTCGGTCTCCATGCAACATGAGGCTACATCTGGCTCTCTCCTGCCCACGGAAAAGCCTTTACAAATGGAGTTGAGCTCCATGACCGAGAGGAAGCCCTCTGGTGCTGCTTTTCCCCTTCCTCCCCCATGCAGTCCCTCTGGCCAGGGACCCCCACCACACACCGGCCCCGTGGGCTCCCTGTGTCCTTTCTCGACGTGTTTTCAGCGCTTTGGAGTCAGTTATTAACTCGAGAACATTTGATTTTAATTAACACATGGAGGCTGGAAAAATCCAGTCACTTCAGCAGAGACATCCCCCCCCCCCCTTAATTTGAGAATCAGACATTTTGGTCAGAATGGTGCTTTTGGTAGACTATTCTAAACAATAAGACAAATAAAATAATAGTAGCAATAATACAACCCACTTTGATATTTATCCTATGAATCGTTTTTGTTAATATTTAATGTTTTGTTGTGTTATCAGGAGCCCAAACAAATAAAGTATGGAAGGCAAGATTTCTAAAGATTTTTACAAGCGTGGCGCTGCATAGTTAAACTATAGTTAGTATAGTTAAAGTAAACTACAATCATTTTTAATGGTTTCAATTACAGTGGCAAACTAACCATTTCATTATTCAGTAATACTCTATTTGACGTTATTTTTGTTGTATTTTTAAAAGGAAAGTAACAGCAGCAGTGTTGTTCCCATCTCCTCTCCAGACAGGCCGCCGTCCCTCCCTCTGACCCCGGGTCTGCGCAGGGGGATGCCGGGTAGAACCCAGCAGAGGCAGCGCTGTTTCCTCCCTCATGTTTAGCCACTGTTGTGGTGATGGCTTCAGTGAAATGCACAGACTTCAGCGGGAATGTTGGATGAATACAGGGGAACGTCAGGTTCTATAGTGACCAGTGACCTAAACTTCGGGGGAGGTTGTTGAAAACGATTAAAAAATCCCTTAATTCTTAGTTGTGATTTTTTTATTCTTACGTTATGGCTGCATGATCACATTAATATCACAATATGAGCCAATGACTTATTTATTTTTTAATCCTGGAGGTCTCGGACTTTAAGATATCGATTGATTGTCAGTCCCCATACACTTTAAACGTAACAGCAACATGCCCATAGGCTGTAAATTGCTAAAGGATTAAAACCGAATTTTTATGAAATTAAGGCTGTAAATAAGAATGGAATTCTGCAATTCTACAACAAAGCTCTCGATAGTCATGTGGCCTCACTCCTTTATGAAACCTAAACTCGAAAGTCACAACTGTTGAAACATGACAGTGCTTTAAGCTCAAACCTCAAAAAGGTCAAAACATTAAAACCAAGAAGAAGACTATGGGGAGAGAAATGTGTTTTGTTCTTTTAATCCACCCTCTTTCTGATATGGTTTGCAGCCTATAAATCCACGTTAAAGAGGGGAAAGCACATGGGTGCCACAGAGGAGCCCTCTCAGTCCGGCGCATGGAGGAGCCATTCGTTTATAATACCGACTTCTCATGGGGAAAGTTGGTTTTACACCTTAAACAGAAGCTCTGCTTTCAATTTAGTTTGACTCACGTGGGGACGGTCGCACACTTCCACTCCGCGTGGTGTCTCACTTAATTAAAGGAGTACGCTTTTGTTTTGGGATGATGCACTTAATTACGATAGATGCATCCATTCTCCCCTTCTATCAGCGTCACACAGTCGGCTGACTGCCATCATTATTGAACCGATAGACTCTGTAGAGTTTGCATGGCACTCATCGTGTGTGTACGTGCAGGTACGCCGATTGGTTTGTTGCACATGCAGTGTCTGAGTGTTAGACTACTTTTTTTTTTTTTTTCTTTACAAAATACAAGTTATATGCAGTAGGCTACATACCAAAGGTAAAAGACAAGGCTGAGTGTTCCCAGGAGTCCAAACCACAGTACTGTGATCATCTCGTGGATGACGCTGTGAAGTGGGGTTTGCATTGTGTGTTTCGAATCTGTGGGACACACCGTGCGAGCATTATTTCAGTATGAACTGAAAAGTGTATCTTACTAATCACTGTCCTTGCAGCAGTAACATTACGGAAAAGTGCATACATACATACATTTATTCTAATTAAATAGCTTGACCTTCCCTTAATTCTAGAGACATGTGAGAGTTTATTTCAGCCTTATGGTAATTTTTTTATATTCACAATGCAAATGGTATTTCATCCAGAGCAGGTCAGTCCTGCAGCAGCAGCTTTCCCATACAGGCTTCATGGCAGAAAAGCCAAAAATGTGTTCTTGCAATCTGCAAGTTTCGCCTTTACACAGCGGGGCTTCAGTGCTAATTTTGTGCTAAGCTATTTTATTATGCAGCCGTTCTGGTGCTCTCCTGCTCCCTGAGCCTCACACATCCATTCAAACTGAGAAAGAAAAAAAGGCTACGCTTAATTGCTGATGCTAATATATATATATATATATATATATATATGTATATAGGCTATATATATATATATATATATATATACACAAACACCCACACACGTATATATACATACACAGACACACAAACACATACACACACATTTTACAAATTCTCCCCTTGTTTGGTTTATTAATATTTACACCATAATATTATGAGCTTGTGAGTGACTTTGTGTGTGAAGGGGCGAGTGACAGGCAAATACTTTACAGCTGAGAGATTAAACATACAGACGTCCTGACAGCTTTTACCGGTCTCCGTATGTCTCAAAGATCAATGCAAAGTGCTGATCCTAACGCAGCATGTGTCTGTCAGCATTACCCATAACTTCGTTTCCCAAACATGCAGTCAGCCACACATATAATTTTACACAATTGTGCACAAGCTTGGCTCTTTAGAAAACCTTTGTTTTTATTAACACCAAATTGTGTTAAGGCTTGTTTTGTTCTTTTTCACGTATTATTTCTATTGGTATTCTATAGAAGTTACAGTCTACTGGTTCCCCAATCCGCACTGGAATTTAACCCTGAAACGCCAGCAGTATAATGGCTCGTCTCTGCTCCCAGGACGGCCCCTCCAGGCTCCAGCAGCAGCAGCAGCAGCAGTCCCGACTCCCCTTATCAACCTAGGGGCTCAGATTGATCGAAGAGCACAAGCTTCTTAGAAAAGTTGCATGGTCCTGCGCATACACAATATTGTGAATAGCCTTTGGGCGGCTTAAGCTGTATTCCTGTGCGTCAACACAAGTACCTGTGGTTGTGAATTATTAGTTCATTCTATTGTATTTTATCCACTATTGTACACTCTAGATGTGGCTATTGACGCTATATAGTTGCTGCAGGACTACTGTTTAAATAAGTAGGCTAGGTCTATTTGTCGAAGGGAAGATGTTCACACGTTGGCCATCTCTGCGCACAAGCTTCCTGCAAATGCATGCAAGCTAAAATATTATTTGTTTTAGGAGTTGCACACACACGTGTTCAGTTTCCCTGCAGGAGTCTTGTTCAGGCCAGCCTTTTGGAGTTTCACTCTGCTTCATCATGTATTAAAGGGAGTAGGCTTGCACCACCTCATGTGCAGTGGTTGGAAAGGCTGCGTAAATGTCTGCGGTTTGCCTCTTGTAATTCTTGCAGGCTCCGCAGGCCTACCACTTCTTCCGCCGCACACCCCTGAAATACACCGGGGAAGGGATTCCCTCATTGCTTTAAGAGTTCAACCAAACTGAAGATGCAGCCATGTTTGAGGGGTATTTACCATCAGTCATCATTAGTTCTATTGTTAGTTTCAACTGCCCAAAGTGTGGATCAGCACTAGTGTAGATCTATTTGGGGTCTATTCCCTTATTTATCTGAAACCTTTTGGCCTCAGGACAGAACCCTGTGTGTAATTTAATTGAAGACATATATGTCTAATTTCCCTAAACGCCTTTAAACATTTATGAAATTACTAGTGTTACAGAATAAATTGAAAGGTTGGACATTTAATGGAAACGTAGTGCAATATATATCCATGATGAAAAGCAGATGTGTTAACCAATATAAGACTAAAAAAGAAAAGGGAAACCCCAATTGAAAGTTTAAAAATCACTTTGCTTCTTTGTTATCATAACCTTGTCCTAATGCAAATCCCAGGCCCATTTCTCAGCCTTCATTAAATCGGTTAACCCCTCTCCAAAACAAATGATTGTGCAACTTAAAAGAAAGAGAAAGAGTCAGATAATTACACTCAGTCGCGTTTAATGAATGCTTCATAATTAATAAAGAAAGGGAAAGTGCTTCAGAAATCCACCGTTCAAGTTTCCATTTCGAGTGCAGTTGTTCTATATATATTCACAACAACAAGATCAATGTACAAGAAACCCCAGAAGAAGAAAAAAAAATCACAAAAATAAATATTCAGTTTCATATAAACAACCAGTGACTTCAAATTCCATGTCAAAAACCTGACCTCAAGTATTGTATTAAAAAAGAGAAGTGAATGAGTGAATGAGGAGGGCAGGGAAGTGAGGGAAGAGGAGGAGGAGGGGGGGAGGGGGGAGATAGTGCACGCAGCCTCTAGCTGCTGCACGATGCAATTGTTTACATTGATAGCGTCACTGTCAGAGAGCTATTTGTCTTAACGGTGGAAAGACCCTCCCAACAGGCCATTACCACCATCTCTGTCCCTCAGCCGTGCATTGTGAGTACTGCGTGAGAATAGGCTGGTGCGTCAGGGGGGCAAACCCGCTTTGGGCGCTTGCTATTCCTCTTCTTCCTGTGCCGTGCAGCCTATGCGGATTAAAGGTTGAAAGCTCCGCTCTTGCAGCAACTCCCCCTCTCAACCCTGTGCAACCCCCTCCGTTTTACTGCTGGCCTGCTCATATACCAGCTTGTGTCGCGGCTGCAAAAAAATAGCCAGTTTACAGGCTGAGAATATGGGTTCAAGTTTGAATTGTCGCTCCAGCCTCAGAAATAAGGCCCACGGTGAGTTTGGGGCGTCGTGGCTGCAGAGTTGCGATCTACCACATGTATCCCCACTAGTTTAAGCAGGGTGAAACTCACTTTTTTTTACATTTCTTACTCTTTTTTACAATCACCCATTAAATGGTTTCTACAATCATCTGAATGAATGCACCCTTTACTGTGCTTGTGAGGGTCTGACATCATTCACGGGCTTTGGGTTTGTTGTCATCTGGCTCGCTATAAGATGGGCCTCTCTTTGTCGCAGACAGGAAAGCCTGCCAATTAGTAGAGCGCGTCCTGCACTGCCATTTACAACTTCTACGCATTTACTTAAAAATACCCACATGTAGGTGTATTTACTTTTGCTTAAAGGTGTGTACACTGAAGTCTATCACTGAATTTTGGGAGTAGGCCTAAATGAAACAGGTCTGGGGTACTACATTCACTGGGCGACCACATTCAAAGGCTACATTAAAAGAGAATGGGATGGTGATGTAGGCTCCATGACAAATAAAGAAAGCAATATCTTATAAACTATTTGGGTTGTCCAATAATAGGAAATAAATGGCGTTTATTTCCAGCACAGATCGAGACAATTGACTTCAACTAAAAATAGAGTCATGAACAGCAGTACCTTCACGGAAATTAGCGTATTATTAAATTAAAGAAAATCTGAAAATCACCATGGCATGGTTAGGAACTCATATGGGTGAGTCCTAAATATTCAAATAGCAGTCAAATGAGTTTGGCCTTTGTGTCTACAACCAAATGTCGTTTTTTGTTTGTTTTTGTAATCAGCATAGCTCAGACATCATATCACAGGCTACAACCCTACAGCTGAAACAAGACCCCCAACAGTATCAAAGTGTGACGCATTTAAGCCAATCTCTTGTGCTTTGTCGCGTTGTTTCTGAGTGGCCAGAGTAGCTAGAAGGTGTTCCACGCTGTTTTCCCCACTGTGACTCCTGAACCTCCTACTACCCACAGCCAATCTTGGACATTGTTATTATGTCTATCTATTACTCCTTTTTTTTTCAAACTTATGTTCGTGCTCTAAACGCAGATACAGACTGCCCTTGGCACAGACATGGTCTGCAGGAGAAATCGGTGGGTAAGTGAACCAGGAGGGACATAACTCGAGTCTATGGTGGGACATAACGAGTTATGAAGCTCTGAGCCTTGTTCTTTTTGATTGTCTGTACATAAGGCCTGTGTTGTGTCTGGGCCTGCGTCTGTGCACAATCACACATTTGCAAACATTTGCAGGAAATACCCCGCAGAAATAAAAACAAGACTTAAAACTGTATCAAAAAACACTGTAGAAAAAAACCAGGACCCCCAGGAAATCATTCCTGTCAATTCTAATAAAGGCTGAACTGTGAGCATGTACAGATATAGGCTACATTAATAAAACCAATTTTTAATAATTTTCTAAAGTTGAAAACTTGGACCAATGAAAGAAAACACAGCTTTGATATATAGAATATATACCAGGTGGCACAGAATGGGAAACCCTGATTTTCTTTTATTTAACAAGTCAAACTTGCTATCAGTCCCAGCTTAAGAGTTGGCTCTTCTCAAGGAATTCTTTTTTTTAACTCCCTTCCTCTTTCGGACAAAGCACAGCCCACTAAAACACTGCACCATACAATCCAACAGGTCAGCTTAGAAAAGCGAAGACAAAATAATCAGAAAAAAAGTCAAGTAAACACAATAACGAGAACCTTACATCGGCGTATTGCTTAGGATTGATAGCTTATTTCAAAGTTTTTAAGCCTATAAATCCACGAGCGGTGTCTCACAATTCTGTGGCGTTTTCTGAGGCTACGAAAGGGGGATCTTATGGGGTTTCCTCTTTCAAACTTCAAAACAAAGCGGAATGCAAACCCATTTACACAAAATAATAATAAACACCGATAAAGTTGCGTGCAATTTGGCCAGCTCGCTTTAAGACTACGATTGGAAATGGACAAGGTGTGGGGGGGGCTTTTGTTTTTTTCTTGCTTAAAAACCAGCTCAGCATTTCCTCGTTCTCTGAGCGTGTGGGGGAGGGAGAATCTGGCCGCCTGGCTGCCACCTCCACACGGGGTGGGACGGAGGGGGAGGCCCGGGGCCCCTCAGCGAGTTCAGGGAGTAAGCAGGGCACAAATCCCCGTCGCTGCCAACAACCAGAGAAGGCAGGGATGGGAAATTTGCCATCAGGCTGAAAGGCATTTTTGTAGGCGATGCTACGGTGCTGCGTTTGCGTCTGCTCGGTAAATCCACCGTGGATACTTCCTCGCAGCCTGAGGGGCGAGAAGAAGACGAAGAAGACGAAGAAGAAGAGGCAGTCTTGTCGACACTGGGCACGTTTTGTTTTGTTTGCGTCCTGGAAACTCGGGCTTTTTTTCTCCCCAGTACCGGAACCCTGCGAGTTTTGTTACTGTGCTCCCACTCCTCCATACATGGGCTGGTTTGGGTGCTCGTGTATTCCTGAGGACCAGACGGGGACCTGGGGGGCCCGTCAGGGCTCTTCTCTGTGGCTTTAATCCCGCTGTTGAAGAGATCCCCGTGTTTGATGGGATATTGGCCATTGCTGCTCTCTGTCTTATCTTCTTTACATGTGACTACAGTGGCGTGGCTCTGGTATTCATATTCATCACAGCTTTCTTCCACTTTAACTTTCACATTGTGGAGGTTGAAGGGTGGCGTCGTGGTTGTCCTGCCGCTGTCCGAGTGGGGGGCCGCGGTCACACAGAGCTCCTCTGGCTCGATCTTTATTTTTTTCAGTGGAGTGGGCGGTTTTAGGCTGCTGGCTTTCGCCTCCCTTTTGTCGGTACATTTGGGGAGCTTGGCTTCTTTGTCCTGGTCACACTGAGCGCTCAGCGCCGGGGGGCACTTGGTGGGATGCCCCGGTGTCCTGCGTGAGGGGTGAAAGGCCTTTTTCCGGTCGGGTCCCGGTGAATAAGGGGCCTGCTCGACCACACGGCCAGCCCTGTTTGGATCAGCCTCAAACGCTTTCCCCCTTTTCGACTCAGTGAAAAAGCTCTCCCCCATGACAGTTGAGTTAAATCTTGGTGGGTGTAAGGGTCCAAAGTCCTTTTTAGTTTCACTGCACATAAATTCACATTTCTGACGTTTCTCCTGTCTGTCCCCTGGCTGTGAAGCGGCAACATGGCCCAGTGTCCTGTGCTGTTTCTCAAGTTGATACTGGTTGTTGTAGTGAAACGTGGGCTCCAGGACCAAAGGTGCTTTACTAGTGTTGAGAGTTTTGGCGAGAGAACCGACCCGGGCCCGTCTGAACCTGATGCTCTGTACCGAAACACGGCTTGAAACAGAGCTCGAGTCGGACTGAGAGGAGCTTTCCTCCTCGTCTGAGCTGACATCTGAACTCTCTGACTGCGTGTCATCTTCGTCCTCGCCCTCCTCTTCCTCCTCGGAGCTCCCGGAGTTGCTGGAAGTGGAGAGGCCGGACCCAAAGTCCGAGTCGGGGTACGCCCGGTCGGAGTAGGTGCTGGACTCGGTGTCGCTGCTGTAACTCTCCGGGAAACTCGGCTCGTGGTGGTGGTGGTGATGATGATGGTGATGCTGGTGGTGGTGGTGATGGTGAGGTCTGGGGTCAAGATAGAAATCCGGACTGAGGTGGAAAGCACCAAAAGAAGTCCCGTGACCGCCGGGTGACTTGGGTTGTACGAGCAGCACCGGCGGGACGTGGTGGTGCGCGTGTCTGCTCCTGCTCCACGAGTGCCTCGCGCTGTCCCTGCCGCCGCCCCCCTCGCGCCTCCTCTTCCTTTTGTGAAGTAGGTCGCCGGCTGAGCGCGAGAGCCTAGACTGAGCAGCTATGGCGGACTGAAGCCCCACCGGCTGCCGGCTCACCGCGCTCCTGAAAAACGAGTGCCTTTGGCTCAAAGTAACACGGTTCCCTGCTATTTTAGCGGTTTCATAGTTTTTAAAGTGTTTGTGACTGGGCTTAGTCACCGAACGGTGCTCCCGTCCGTTGGTTTTGTGGTAAAATTGAGGTAGTTTGGAGTCGGTAAGGCAAGGAGTCAGCTCTCTCTTCCTGCCTGTTTTGTTGTGAAGTGTGAGAGTCTCAGGGACGCCGTGCAAACTAAACCAAACTTTTTCCTTCCACAGTTCGGCGTCCGCGTGGAGGAGCCCCGGGGATGCATCCTCATCCCCGGGGGAACACATTGCTTTCGCTTTCCTTTTGTTGGACTTTAACACCCGCTCCGTCTTGCAGGAGAAATACAGAGCCTCCACGTCCTCCCGTGATATGAGGGTGCATTTAGCGGCATGGAAAGCTATAGAGTTTATTGCTTTAAGCTTCCGCAGCTCTTCCAGGTCGCAGTGATGCTTTTTCACGTTCAGGTGGTCCATGCGCTTGTGCACCGTGGTCCGGGGGATGTTCTTCAGCAGGTCGGTGAAGACCTGAGACAAAGCAAACATTTGCTTGCCTTTGATGAGCAGGTATCCCAATCTCACCCCTTGCATTTCTTCAAAGCCACACTCCAGGTCTCCCATTTTTATGTTTTCGCTCCGATGTATTAATCCATGTAGTCACTCTCAGTATATTGTGGATTTACCAGTAAATGGCATAGGGGGAGGGAGGGGGGGGGGAGCTCAAGGCATCCTGCTCATACCTTTAATCCATCCACACTGCTGCTGCGTCATGAACATGCAAACTTTGACATGCGGACTTAAATGGAGCTGCCGGTGGCTAATAGATTGAATGATCTGACAGCATCCACTTGTCGCCTCTTGCCCCGGTCCGACATGGTGGAGGAATGCGACGGATGCGTCCACCAAGCCGGGGCTGCTGCTACCTGCCTCTGCCGGCTCCACTCCCCTCTGGTCGGCAGCAGGACGAGGGGTAGGTGTACACCACTGCCTCAGCCACACGGATAAAATAGTGAGAAGAGAGAGAGTAAGAGAGAGAGAGAGAGGGAGGGAGGGAGGGAATAGTGAGGTTGGAGGGGAGGGAGAAAAAGAGAGAGTCAGAGAGAAACAGAAAAGAGCTAAAATGCAGCTGCTATTCTGGCTGCTGGTTGAGCCACAAATAAAATGACAGAGAGGGGAGGTGCGCCAGTCTGGAGACACCTTCATCAATTAATGCCCCTCGGAGTCGACGCCCATTGGACGCTGTTGACAGGTGATGCAATAAAAATGGATATTCCATCCCCACCCCCTCATACACCCACCATCACAGTAGTTTAAAATTGTGCACACCGACTCCGCTGTTAGAGTAAATAATGCAGTTATAAAAAAGTTTTTATTTCGAAAGCTGCGAAAAGAGCTGATAAAAATACCCAGTTCATGTAGTGCGGGTACAACCAGAATAGGTAGCCCGTGCCTGCAAAGTGCCATGATAAGACTGGGATGTATTGTGCCATTCCCTTTCGGTCCACATTTGAATGTATGCAATAGTAGTCCTATGCAATTGATTGTTCTGGTAACATGACTCCGCACTCCGGGTATTTTAGACGGTTTTATGTGCCTTAACGCAGCTTAAACAAACACATTTGGTTTTTACACTTGGAGAGCTGCTAGGCAGCTGCTCTGACCAATGCTCAACTCATCCACTTTTGTTGGCTCGAGTTTTTGTCCATATGATTTTGTCCTCGATGGCTGACTATAGACTGACCTAGACCTACTTATCCTACAATAGTCGTTCATACTGCGTAGGCATATCTTCATTTGTCTGTCTATACCTTTAGTACTTCCTCGGCATTTCCAATGTTTAATTAATTTCCCTTTACAGTGTGCGAGAGAGTGTGTGTGTGTGTGTGTGTGTGTGTGTGTGTGAAATAATTTGTGGTGAATGAGCTGAAAAGCAGGTTGTAGCTCTGTTTATATATTATGTATTTGTGCAGGCAATTTATGGTTAGAGATTTTTCAATCTCGAATTTAGCGGAGTCATGCTAAACCGACAAATCCCCGTTAACGGGTTCATACTTTTCCTCCCGGTAAAACAATGTGAGCAGTGATTGGACAGGCTAAAAGTGCAGAGTCAGGGTTGCTTTTCCCACACGAGTTTTTAGACAATGAAGGTGGATGTTTCCATTAAACAATCATTTTAATATCTATCTATAAGAATTTAAATTTCTTAATCCTGATAAACATGTTAATACACGGTTATGTTAAAAATATTTATAATCAACAAGTAGCTTTTTATAATAGGGGAACAGGAACACACACGTCCGTGTTAGCTGGGAGGCTTCCGGGTTATTGAACATAGACACCTACTTGGTTATTTTTATTTATTAACTCGTGTTGTCTGGTGTCATGCATAATACTTCGTACACAATTTGTCTATAGGCACGTGCATAATGTATGTGCACACCGAGAACCCCTATGTCTAAACACACACACAAAAACACACCTCACGGAACGTACAAGCATACGCATCCACATTTACACAACGTAAGACGCACAATCGGAAAGACGCACGCGCGCGCGCACGCACACACACACACACACACACACACACACATACACACACACACACACACACACACACACACACACACACACAACGTATATAGAAAGA
>NC_048428.1:11009613-11028424 GCF_013103735.1 Etheostoma cragini | reverse complement strand
TTGGATGTTTAGGGTCATAGTGTTGCACCTTAAATTGTGACCCTATCAATTTTTTGTTGTGGACCCAAAATATGTATCTCCTTTTTTATAATTTAAGAGTTTACATTAAAGTGGCATATTGCAGGCTGTTGTGCATTACAATCGTAGATATAATTAAAAGTTATAATTATAGTAGGCCTACCCTCTAGTGTGAAAAAAAGTCTCCTTCCATTTATGAAGTAGGTTATATTTTACTCGATAAACCGCAGAAAGCTGTTACGCACCTCCCAAGTTGCGGTTTAAACACAACAAGAGATCACGGTTTGGTGTCCGTGTGCGCGCGAGCATCTGTACAGCTATTAGTGAATATGACTAGGCAATCACTTCACAAAAAGTACACTTCAGTTCAACTCCCATACACTCGTGGGTCATCTGAGCTGCATTATCGTTGCCAGCACGTTGAGTTATTCTCGCAGCAAAACTCGCTTTCACGTGCTGATTCTATATGACAGCAGTAATGCACGGGGCATGCGGAGTTTTACGGATGCAGCAGAGTGAAGTGAAATGAGGGGCAGCTTGTTGAGGTTCGGATCCCCGGGGGAATAACTCAGATCCCAAAACCCCGGTGCAGCGGGCCTGGCCTGGGAGATGCAGGGAGGAACAGAAAGTCAAGGATTGTTTCATCCCACTTCACGACCACTGACTGGTTTCTTTTTTTAGAACCTGATTTTTTTTACAAAATTTTTATTGTTTTATTTTAATCATATAGCCAAGGGTTCTCACTTGAATGTAGACGATTAAAAGCAATGTAAACCAACTCTTCTACTGACCTAAATTGGTCCACATCCAAACTGACCATTCACGTACGCTTTTCATAGCATAGCATTGTCCTATAGGCCTAAATGAGGTTGCATAACAATGATAGACAACTGTTAGACGTTAGTTAGGCTACTGCAATGGGAGTCAATGAGCGACAATTTCTCATTACTTTCCTTCACAGTGTTGTAAAAGTGCCTTATTTATTGATCAACGCTGTTGATGTGAAACAGTAAAGACTTTCAAACTTTTTTTTTTTAGAACTAATACATGGTTTACTGTCTGTTCAAGTAAACTGTCCATGTAACATATCCATACTCATAAAACGCATAAAATAATTGCCATAACATGCCAAACTTTATAAAATATGATCAAACAAAATTGGTTTGAAAATAAATAATTAAAAGACTAAAAAAGTGATTCAACTGTCTGTGTCAGGTTTCATTTGTAAAAACATCTGCCCTCTTCCCTCTTATCAGTGCCTAGACAATGATACGTTGTTTATTTTAAATTAGGGCTTTCGTGTTATCCCAAGGTCTGAAAACAATAATATATTTTAATAATTAGCCTACTGAATAAAAACAACCTCGTACATATAGGCCTACATATAGATATATGAGTATTTCCAATTAAGACCAGGGACTCTTTGTCATGCAGATTTGAGAGGCACCAGATGCCACACCGCCTGGATGTTGCACGGAACCGGAGTGGAGGAGACGAGAGCGAGTGGCCGAGAGAGAGACCTCAAACATGGGGGAGGTTTCCTACAACAACCCGCACTGTGCTACGGTGGAAATGCCTGAGACAACCAAATGTTGCACTTCAGGGATTCTGGACATTAGGCGCAGGCTTGATATGTGTTGTGGCATGGCCGGAGCTCCACTGCAGGGAAGCAATAAAACTCACTTTAATTTGTAGGATATGTTTTATAGCATGGACGTATTGAGTCAGTGCCATTGTAGGCTAACATATTCAAGACAAGAACATATGCACATTATGAAACATGTGCGACTAAAACGTCTATTTACAATTTAAAGTAAAACCGACGCATGTCGAATGTTCGCCTCTTGGCTGCTGCTTTGCCTACTTTATGTTTTCCACTATAAGACCGTCTTAATGGGGGCGATAGACGGATTACGGTAAGGATAGGATAGGCTACAGCCTACAAAGACATGCACATGGCCGTTTCTAGAATGTAAGTACAAATGGACATAGGCCTACTTGATTTCAGATTAGGCTTGCAAAATATATAGAATGCCCTTGGATGAAGTTTTTGTAGCCTAACTGCCCATTTACTGAATTTCATACATTTTTTATTTTTTTATAAACTCACTGGCCATACAATCTTTCTGGTAGGCTATAGGCAAGTCTCGAACCGCTTCCACACTCGTGGAACGTGTTGATCCTGCAGCTCCAAGTCATTTGTTTTGCATCGAGTTTTATGGAGACACTTGGTCAAGGAGGCGCGGGCACTTGTAAGGGCATAGACTTTTTATGACACAAACCTACTGCCCCATGCCAAAACAATGAATTCCTCTCCACCCCCCACCACCTCGAGAGAATGTGATTTTACATGCAATCCGAGCCTGAAGTGTGTGCGGACAGTGGTGGGGGGAGGGCTCTCTTCACCTTTCACCCCGCCGTGTCGGGTCTGTTTGTATTTTTTTCCTGGGTCCCTGTGCTGAGAGGAGCCCAAGTACTGACGGGTCTCAATGGGCTGTGACCAAGAAAGAAGCACGATGGCTCGGCAGCGTTGGGTTCATTTTGCTGTTTGCAACTTGCATATTTCGCGCTTTCCCACGTGGAACCTATAGCACCAGATGAAAAAAGACCAAACACTTCTACTGGAGTAGACTAGAGTTGACTATTAAACAAATATTTGGTTCAAATTTTTCCGCACACAACATATAGCATTAATTAATCATATGATAGATGGGAATGCACAAGGTCTGTCACAACCATTAGAACCCTTACAACAGATATTAAACTTGCCATAAACTGCATAAACAAGAAATACGTGCATAATTAGCCCAAAAATACCACTTCAGACATATTAAGCCTGGTAGTTAGCCTATAATTACTAACGCAAATATCAGTCTCTGTTAAATTTAATGATCCATTTTTTAGGGATGGCGCAGCTATATGATCTAACTAAAACTTACTGTATTGGCTCTATTGATGCAACAGGGAGTTGGACTCAATGCAGACACATTCAGGAACGTTTGAATGCAGCACCCATATGAAGGGAAGAAGAAGTGTGCATGCTAACTTACTGCTTTGTTGGAAACACTTCCATTGTTTCAATTTAATTAGACTTAAATAATAGTATGTTGGTTGTGTAAAAAAACTGATCAAATATGTCACTCGACATACATTTCCTTAAACTTAACATAAACAGTGTTAGGCTGTTTATTTGTTTAGCAAGGCCATGGATTAGTTTAGTTTACATTCTACACCCATGAAAAATGCCCATTCCTCATTTATTAATTGATTGGGAAACAAACACATGGCATCTGTTTGAAAGCACAATTGCTTTAACATAGAAGTCCTAAACTTAGCTGTCAGTAGTCATTTGTTGAAGCTTATGAGCTAAGTCTGTGAAAACATTCCACCCAGTGTGTGTGTGTGCTCTGCAGAAAACTAAAGCGGTCTAAAGCAACACACACACACACACACACACACACACACACACACAGTTTAAGAACAACATTTTGATTTTATTACTGAGGTGATGTTTCAAACAAACATTCCTTGCTCATGGATTTTTATAAATGTAAAAAAAACACATAAGCCTTTAAAGAGATGGAGTTAGAAAGCCAATAAAGAACAGTTAAACAGTTAAGTGTGTCCAACATCCAATGCCATAACACAACGCAATTTCAGATGCAGTTTACATAGAGGTCTGTGGGTGTGGGGGCTGCTTTTCCCTGTGTTTTTCCTCCCGTCGTACTTTACACGTTCCTCATTTTGCACAGAAAGACCACAACACTTCACTCAGCCTATGCAAACATGTACAGGAACCAATCATGAGAGCCCTCTGATTTTTAAATCTCAAGAGACGGGAAGTCACATTTCTGACAATTAGACGTAGACCCCCACCCCAAAAAAGGACAGAAAATATAAAGTAATATGAATAAGCATTTGAGCCGATAAAAACCCTTTTATGTGTTGTTCCTCTAGTTCTCTTAATAACTTGCAAACAGCAAAGTCAATGACATGAGAAATACCACAATCAAATATGTTATTTGAGGCTGTGATCTCAGTCTTTGGTTTATTGCTGCTCTCTCACCAAGGGCTGGCCAAGTGAAATAGGCTACCTTGCACAAGATACAGGCAGAATGTTGGAAAACCCTGACAGAGTCTGCCTATGTCCTGGTCTACAGGCTACATTAGTATCCTGGAAAAATAATGCAGATTGTTCAGTGTTCTAAATCTTAACTATATCTTTACTATATCGGTTATAGGGTAAGAGAACAAGGGTGTGAGACAGCAAATTGCAGTGGATTTAGAGATCCAAAGAGCAACTTGATGTGCAGTAAACAACAATCAACAAAGCTCTAATATAAAGCGTCTAAGAGAACAGCCTGATTATTTTATTCATATGATATATTTATATAAAACCTCAGAGTGCTATATGAACTGCTAGGTTACCAATAGTGGTTGGATGCAGAAAGTGTCACTGCAATTTTCTGTCTCAGAGAAAGCTCTACTCTGACAACCCAAGGAACATTACGATTCGTGCAGACTTTGACTTAATCAAGTGCAAGTTGTAAAAATCATTTGCCATTTTCAGTGTTTCAGTAGCTGTATCGGCCCCTCCACAACCGCTGCCCCCTCCTTCGCCTCCCTTTGTTCTCTCCAGCTCTAATAGGTTTTCCCCTGCCACACACAACTCACTTTTTTCTGTTCCCCAGCTCCTCATCCCTCCCACACCCCTTTTAGTGCAGTGCCCAGTGTCGACTGGAGCATTTGAGCAATTTGAAATTAAAGCAAACAATGGGCAGGCACTCCCAGGGACCTCTCGCTCACCATATTACACGGAGGACGCTCGTGTGCTCTTGCACATTATTGGCAAGTCATTACGTTTCTCTGGAAACCAAGAGCGGGAGCCCGCTCAGAGAAATTGGTGATGCAAGCAGCAGCTGAGTGCTTGGAATAGCATGTGTGTGTGTATGTGTGTGTTCAGGAGAATCCTTGGCAACAGCATGGGGATGCTGTCAAAACAAAGCTGTATTGACAGGTCTGATATGCAGCCTGATACAGGATTCTAAAAGTCTTTTTAGTACATTTTAAGATAAAAAGATTCATTGTTACACTTAACAGCTTTTTAAATTGCTGTCCGCAGACTACTGGCCCTACACTCAACAGACCTAAACATTTTTCTACCATACTTAATCATATTTAAATGGCATGGAAATAAAAACAAACAAAGTTCTAACCAGAGCTGTTGATTGTCCAGAGGTGTTATTTCTTTTGAGCTTAGGGGGAATGTTTTTCAAGAAAATCTGTGTAGTTTTCGTTAACTTTAAAACTGTACTTGAAAATTGTGTAATGGACAATACAGTAAGCCTATACTTTTTACTGTACCATACTGTCATGTTATTCACAGTAGTTTAGTAAGATGCAATAAAACACCTAGAAGTGTGGCTTTTAAGGATACACATGTACAAAAATAAATAACATCTGAAAACCATTCTGCATTCCAGCTTGAAAATGCATGAGCGAGCCTCTAGCATAATCACAAATGCAAATGCATGTCTGCCCTATAGAGTAGTGGTATAGAGATGTGACAGTGAATCCAAATGGCTTCTAATAGGACAGGATAAAATAAATCATAGATGTAGAAAAATCCCACAAAATATACTGCAACAACATGTAGTGTAAGTGTGTTTAGTCTGCTTGAACACAAAAAAGGTTTTCTGTGTGTAAATATACAGGCCTGTGACTTGTCTTCGTTCGTTTTCTTCTTATTATTTTTTTTTATTACCTCGATTAATTGGTCTGTATATAATCCGTTGATTGCAGGGAGGGGTGGCCGTACTTAACTTTGTTTTATTTTTTAGGAAACAAAAAAATAAATGTAGTTAATGCTCATTAAACCCAACTTATTGGCGTTGTTACAACCCAAACATGATAAATGGGCCTAATAAAATGTTACAAAACAGCGAAAAGCAGCAACATTATTTCTTTTTAATTTTAATGCATCTATGCTCATGCATTACAAACGTATCTCAGTTCAATCGGCAGATCAAGAATTACAGTCATTGCTGTTCAAATTTACAATGTTTAATAGGCGTAGTTTTCTGACAGTAATACGCCACATCTTTGCCTACCTCCATGTTGCTACAGTGTTGACAGTGAATCGAGTAAAGCGAAGTCTCTTTGCTACAAAGTTTCAAACAATGTCGGCCATGTGGAGTCAAAATTGAATGTTTGCTGTCGTCGACCCAATCCCATTCGTCTTTTACTTCCTGTCAGAGGGCACGCACATACACGCGCCTTGCGTCATTACGCATTTCCGGTTCTCCACGAAGTCCCCCCTCTTCTTCTCACCGTCGCGCCGTGAAGTGGATGTTTTGGTGAAAAAATACAGTGACGAAAAGGGACGTAAATACATTTAAAGCATGACATATCGAACGTTTGGGACCTAAAGCAGCGTAGCGGGGGAAAGAGGGGCGTATTCAGCAAAAGTTTCGGTTCATCTTTACATCGTATTCCTCCGCATGTCCGCTTTCTTCGTAGATGGTCTCCGGCGAGCGTTGTCTGGCGGTGGACGTCGAGTTGTCGACGAATAATATGAAGGAGATGATCGGCGGTTGCTGTGTTTGCTCTGACGAGAGAGGCTGGGCGGAAAATCCGCTAGTGTACTGCGACGGACACGGCTGCAACGTCGCTGTGCATCAAGGTAAGCTGTGCTGTTATCTCGGTTAGGAGTTAGCTGTTAGCTTACAGGCTACTAGCGTAGTCTTGTTGCAAGGTTATGTAGCGCTCCATATGGAGCCTCCTGCAACTGCCCTAACCAAGGCCAGGCTGAGGTCAGCCTCTACTCACACAGCAGGGCTGTCCACTGTTTTGGCTTGGCGGCTAACTTTGCCTGTTTAATCTGATATAGACGATAGTTGGCCGATGCTTTAGAAAAAGTCGTCCTGGCTGCGAGTCATGATATTTGTACTGTATTCCTGTCGGAAGCTGTCATGTGGAATATAGAGAGAGATAGAGGGGTGTTCTCCTCCTGTCAATAGATGTTGAGAGGAGGACTTGTACATTTGTGATACGGTCCACTGATTTCTAAATAATAGTCCAAACTGCATTATATATAGAGGCAAACGTATTCAGACGTTACTTTTTAAGTTGGGAGTCCAACATTTGGCTACATGTTAGCTTGTAGTATAGTGACAGTGCTGCCAAGACTCTGCTTACCCAAGATGACTCAGATGATGACGTCCAGTGTTTACACATTTAACAGCTGACCATGTGTCCATTTGTCAAACGCAGGGGGAGACTAAAAACTTGTTGTCAACAACTCCTAACCCATGCGGATGCAGTTTACACGAGTTTTTCTATAACAATTTGTTAGTGTTTGGACTGTGATCGAGGTCTGACAGTAGCATGTTTGTAAGGTAGCAGTTACATAGATGGCAGGACTCAGATATAGTTGCAGAAACTAACCCTAAGCAGTATTATTAAGATGACTTATTATTATGTTATTATTAGATACAAAATCGTGCCAAATCTCATAGTATTTAATTCACATTATGGTTGCATAATATTATCTCAGCCTGCCAGACATTATGATGACTCTGTAAAAACATACTTTATCAGTTTGCCCAAGATTAAGTGTATTTTGAAACTAGACTGGGATGTTATTGTTTTTAGTAAACTGTGATACTCTTAATATCAAATGTACCCCACCAAGCATTGCATACTATATTCTTTTAACAAAAGCTCTTTCCAAAATTAAACTTTTGAAGCTCCAATACAAAGTATTACCTAATATTGAAAGCAGCGATTGGACCACAGATTGAACACTTACATCAAAACAACAACTTCCCAAATGTGGTCTGGTTAAATTTATTTTGTTTAATAATGCAGCACATTTTATATTTTATTTACTGTACATACTACTTTCCAGAGACACATTGCTGGTTGGATGCTACGTCATCTTCCCCTTGTGAATTACTGGTAGCAGACAAGCTATTAGTTCAGAAATAGACTGGCTTTTGATTCAGATATGCTACAGGGCTCTGTCATTTCATGCATTACCTTGACCAGATCTGCCCTTTTTATCACCGTTATGACAGCAAACGTAAATGAAAAAACATGTTTGCCAGATACGATTAACAAGCAGCATTCAATAATGTCAAATGATTGGCTTATTTCTGCATTTAGGGAATCAACAGACAGTAGTCTGCATTTTTTTATTCAAATAGTTTTGGGGTCAGAACAGTGGCATGTATTTAATACATAGAAGAGATTTATTTAAAAATTAAAAAGAGCAGGATGCTTCACTGAGATTGGGAGAGTTTCCGAATTTGACACTATATGCTAATTCTATAGATTATACGCTATTTACTAATGTTTAAAGAACATTTTGGAAGATACATGCTATTTAGGTCGTATTATGCAATAATTTGTAATCTTGCATTGCAACGCACATTGTAAACAATGCAAGACATTTACTTTGATACAACAGTCAAGACTGTTGAGCATCCTCAACTTCAAATGTGAAATTATTATAATTAATGTGTAGAATATTTTCTGATGTGTCATCGTTTCCCATTGCTAGACAAACGCCTTCATCAGCAACATAGTCAAAGTGTTATTAGTCTAAATGACTGCATTAAAACTAAAGTATAATTTATGCTTTTATTTTTTCTCTATCCCTTCCTAGTCTTTTCTTCATTTTTGGGAACACATTTATGATGAATAAAAACTTGTCTCCTGTCTGTTTGAGCACTTATCTGAATCCTACAGAAAAGCTTAAAACAACAAAGTTCACATTCTCAATGTTTCATCTGTTAGTATGGCAATGAATACAAATCTTAATTGGACAAGCCAGCCATATTTATTAAAATGAGTCAGTTACAATGTGTAGAACATATCCTAACCAATTGGTACTTGATGTTTTGTCTGCAAGTCTGGTCACTTATTCTCCATTTAAACTGGAAGTTTTGTTCTCAGAAATCTGTATTACAGCTGTGTAGAGTGTGAGTGGATGGGGACGGGGCTGTGCGGAGAGTAAGAGGAGAGATACTAACACAGGCACGGCTTTATGGAAGAAATGGGTCATGTAACGCAAAATTAAACCATATCCATATAAACAACATTGCTTAGTTTGTAGAGAGGCAGCGGATGCGAGGACATTGGGTGCACCGGTGCAACCTAGAGGAAAAATGTTAGTCGCACCCTAGATCCCTGTGAGCTAACAAACTAGCACCGACTAGCACTGGTTGCTGCTATGGTCTGAAAAACAACACGGACAGGACAAAACGTTGCGTTTACTGGTAAACTGGTAAACCTTGTGACCGACGTGTAACCGACAGCTGTCAGTTGTGGAATTTTCCTCACGGTACTCTGTCCTCTGTGACTGTCTACATCTAGAAACTAAACTGCGCGGTGCAGGGAACAACTCTGACTGGCACATGATCAGACAGTGGTTTACGGAGCGGTGGATGGGCTTCACAAAAAAAATGGAGCATTCTATGAACGGAATGACTCATTTAAAATATTGCTCGATTATGCAAATTTGTGCGTGGGAAGCCAAAATTGTGGTTGTGATTAAAATTAAATTATTGTGTAGCCGAGTCCATTGTGTAAATCAAATGGTTTGCTAAGGCAGTATCAAAATATTAAGGGTTGAACAAACTTTGTAGCGTGTGTGAAACTAAAGAGACTTGTGCCCCTCTTCACTTAGCATCCCACACAGCAGTGACTAAAAATAGAAATGTGTGGAGGAGGTCAAGGTTGTGGGCTATTTGATGGAGATTAGAGTAACAAGCTTGGCAACGTAGGGCAAAGCATTGTCATTGATGCCTACATGTCTTGACATTAACAATGCATTACCAGTGATTCTGCCATTGTCCCAGGGGCTTAACTTATTTTGTAGTGCAGGAAACTGTGTCAGCTGTCACAGTAGAGTGATATAAAACACAACAGCTGTGTGTTCATCAGTATGTCAGATCAAAACACTGTTCAGTTCTGCATTCAAACTAGTTTAGTCACATGTTTGCCTTCTGGCACACAAATAGTTGGAAGTGGCGATTGTGTGATGTTATCAGGTGTCGTCAGGTTTAGTGTGGTTTCATTATCACTGTGTTAATGTTTTCTGTTATGTAAATTGTGGTCTTTTGTTGTGGCTGTGATGACTTACTTTAACGCCCCCCCCCCCCCCCCCCCCCCCCCCCCCCCCCCTCTGTCTCTCTTCAGCCTGTTATGGCATTGTGCAGGTGCCCACTGGTCCTTGGTTCTGCAGAAAGTGTGAATCTCAAGAGAGAGCAGCTCGTGTGGTAAGGCACATAATCCCTCTATCCATTCATCATTTATAAGTAAACTCCTGGAAGAACATGACGCTCTGGCAAAGATGGTAGACCCCATGCTCTTTAACAGTGGTATCATTTGTAAATGCGTCAAGAAAATAGGGAAATGCTGGGTCATGTATTATCAGCGTCTGTTCAGAGGGCTTAAAACAAAACAGTTAAAATAACACAATGCCTGTTGTAAACATTGTACTGTTGACATTGTCATATGGGTAGTTAGTACCATATCCTGTGCTAAAGAGAACACTTCTCTGAGTAGATCCAGACTATGAGGTGTCCAATGTTTCTGAATATTTATGTGGGGAAACCCAGGGCAAGGGAGGAGTCATTAATTAAGAAGGCCTGTAATGCCTAATATTTGTTGGCAGCCTATACAGCAGGACTGGGTGATAACAAGTTGCTAGCCAAAACCCCCTGTATTACCGTTGTTGCAGTAACACTTGCTATGTCAGTTATGGAAAAAGTCATGTTGTCTATTTGAAGATCATTACAGTGGCCTGCTAAGGGAAATCTTATTCTCTAACAATCTCATTGAAAATTACAAGCATATTGTTTTGCATGCAGTTTTTTGTTGTTGATTTGACAGGACTTTTTATTACCATTTTAAGATTTAAAAAAGTCTCCCTATGCAAATACAGTGATAGATGACACACAACAAATAGTCTATTGGCAAACTGCCTAGCCTTACTCAACGGCTTCCTGGATATGTGTGGTTTACCACAGTGTAACAGATTCAAATGTTATCATTCAAATCAAATGTGGCTCTTCAATATGAGTATTTGACTATTCCGACTATTGTTTCAGGTATTTGGTATCAAACAACAATTTTTATGAAATGGCTACTCTTTAAACTGGGTTCGGCAGGATGTTTAGTGTGACAAAAGACGTTCTCGTTATAAAGTTAACAAGCCAAGCCTCAGAGCTAACGCTGGCTAACTACTGTAGCCGAGCAAGAAGCTCCGTAATCTGAACCAGCGTGAACCAGGAAGGCCAACACACTTTTATTAACTCCCCTATTGACAATGGCAGCTCATAATGCCACAGCTTCACTTGTTCCATTTTAAATTTCACTGCCTGTAAACGTTGCCGAACAACTGCTTGACTTGAAGGATCTCACTCACAAACGTTTCAGATGTATTAGAAGCTGTAAGTTACATTGTAAAGAATTGACTGTGAATCTTCTGTGGCATGTGCCTCGTCCTGCTGTCCTTTGACCTTAGCCAGCCTGTCAGCCCACAATCTGTTCTGCACCAGTTACCATCCTATGTCACCAAATGACAGTGTCCAGTTTACCAACTCTACCAAATGCAATGCATTGTTTTGTCGGATACTATGGTGTGCAAGCATTAAGCTATCTAGTGAGCATTATGACAGCTCATGAAAATGGTACTGCCCAGGCAAGAACGTGGCCCTGGAAAGCACTGCATTTCCAACAATTGCTGGACTGACCCGCTCTCTCTCCACAGACGCATGTCACGTAGGACCAAAAGAGCTTAAATATTGTACATGTTGTTCTTTGTGAAACCACAAACTGGTATGGCTGGCTGAGTTTCAACTTATTATGACCTCGGCAAACTACTAGAACAGGTCGAGAGTTTCTCAGGTCAAGATTAACTTGCGTAATTGTTGATACAGGTGCTTGGAATGATCTGCTGAGTTTGCGGTATTCATGTGCGCACAGGGCAAAGTTTCTCCTCCAGAAATTTAGCAGGCTTTTTAAAAAAAATGTATTTACATGGCAGAGAAAATATGGAAGAAATACCACAATGTGTAAACGTGTAAAGCTTTATTCTCGTGTTTGTCCGGCTGTGCAACTCTCAACTGACAAATGTTTGAGGTGTTCCTTTAAAGATAATAACAATATACTTAAATAAATGGCAATTGTATTCACAAAGATTTACATTGTGTGCAAAGTTATTGGATAACTATAACTGGTAAAGTAAGTGATTGTCTGATTGACAGAGTGCCTTATGAAAAAGAGAAATGCACGCAGTAAAGCGCTCAACTTCCAGATTCGGACTTGTTTGTATTGAAGTTTAATTTAATTTGTTCAATGAAGGAATATTTGAGAAGTGTATTTACACTTGTTGCATTTTAATGGTTTTGAGATTAAGAAATAAATGAACGTTCATCTTTTTTATAATTTGCTGGATAGGCGTGCTCAATTCATCGTTTTAAAATCTCGATTCACCCTGTTCACAATATTTTTTAATTTTTTTTATGACTTTGATTCTCATTTATTTTTACGAACCAACTGCATATCAAACGCTACAACTTTCTCCCGTGAGTTTTAAACACAGACTGTACAAATAGGTTTTAAAGCGCTGCAATGCGCTCCCTCCTCTTTATTGAGCCATCTATGTTTACAGGCTTTTGGTGAAGCACTATGTGCTCTAGGTGCCAAAAGAAATCTATGTTTGGTACTGCTAATTTGGTTTATTTTGTCATGGTTCATGCGTGCAATAAACATTACACATTGTGAATTGTGATATCAATTCTAAGCTAAAAAATAGTGATTCTTATTTTCCCCTGAATCGTGCAGGCCTCCCGCAGGATTTACTCTGGATTGAATTGTGAATAAAGTATTTAACAGTACAGCACTGTTTAACTTCATAGTAAATAAAACAACAACAGTAATTATTTAAAATTGCATTCAGAAAGCGGAATTTTCAGATCGTGATGTGGAGTGTGTGTAAGGTGTGAACTCAGACATGCAGCAGAAAATTATTGGCAGGAGAGAAAGGGAAGAAAAGAAAGGACATGAAAGTCTTGCTTCACACACACTGTACGCTTTGTAACACAACACACAGCTTAAAGATGAGCAACACTAGTTTGTGTGAGTTGAGCAAGAGTTGTCAGACTCAGATCAGCAGAAATTGCCTGAGGACTTGTATTTGCTCTTGGAGAAAGAACAACCTTAGGTGGCAGATAGTGAGGCTGTTTTCCCATAGAGTTTTAGGCCTTGTGCCCAAGTTGGGGTCCCTTGCAAGTTTATCTCACATACACTTATATTTGTCATACTTCTGTGTTTTACCTCCCCCTAAGTAAATGAGGTGGACCGGTTGTTTCTGACCTGTTGTTTCTTATTTATCCATAGAGATGTGAGCTGTGTCCCCATAAAGATGGAGCCCTCAAAAGGACAGACAACGGAGGTAGAATCCCTCTCAGCTACACACACACATACACACACACACACACACACACATATGGTGTGAGCCTCTTTTGTATTTTGTCATTAATTGCATGTCACCGGCAAGTTTAAGGGGTTGTGTGTGTGTGTGTGTGTGTGTGTGTGTGTGTGTGTGTGTGTGTGTGTGTGTTTGTGTGTGGGTGGGTGTGGGTGTGGGTGTGTGTGTGTGTGTGTGTGTGTTTATGAGGGGGCGGGCCAGGATGGTATAGTGTATGGACTGTGAGGAGTCTCCCCACTGGGTTCATTGGGAGGTCAGCTTGGTGGAGACTGTAAATATTCTGTGTGTGTGTTTGAGTCAGTCAGAGAGAGAGGCACAGCTGTGGGATTGTGTCCAGGCCTGCAGGGAGGCATCAGGACAACACTAACACACACCGTTTTACTACTTTCTTTTTATTTTAGCCTTCCCATGACCCCTCTCTCCCTCTCTTTTTCCTCCCATTTTTTCTCTCACCATCTCTTTCCCCTACTGTCTGTTTCTCTGATCTTGTCAGTTCCTCTTCCCTTGTTGAATCTGTGCTGTAGTTGCTGTTATTTCAGGTGGGGCAGTAATAAAGCAAAACAATGGGATACGAGTTTTGGATCTAGCATCTTAACATATAGCAGTTAGAGAAGAAAGAAAATGCATAGATGGAGACATAAGTTACGTTTACAGCTGTTGAAGAAGTTGAAGGAATTTGCACATTAAATAGTTTGAAACATAATCCGTCACACCTTTTATTTTTAAGGGATTTTAATGGAAACAAGTGCACTTACAAATCAGCAACAAGTTTCCTTCCTACAAGTCAGCTCTAAGAAATACGAGATATGTGACATTTTAACAAATTGAAACGGTTTTATTTTTCATACTGATGTGGTTTCACTGTTCATTGCCTGCTACAATAAGAAAAACATGAAATAAAGTTAGTCTCCACAGAAACTCGTAAAAGCATTCAAGAACTTGAGTCTTTGCGCTTTTCTAATCTCAAATCAGAAATGCGCTAATAACAACAAAATGTAAGGTCATTGTTGCAACACATTGGACTCTGATAACTTCTCGGAGTAAGGCATGTTTGTAAAGAGATGCTTTGTTGGGTTTTCGGGGGTAAAAGTGGGAATGCTCAGTTTGAGGAGGAAGGCTGTGCCACTTTTATAGTCCTGTTTTATAGGCCTCTTCCAGATTCTTGGAGGGACTTCAAAACAACAACATGCTCCCATTTCACACCCGCTGCCTCCTCTCCGTCCCGCCCTCTGCCCTCCTCCCCTGTCCCGCTCACCAGGTCAAAGGCAGGTCAGGGGTTCAACTGTAAGTTTAAGCCTGTTTTTGTTCAAGCTATGGGGAAAAACAGACACCTCCAGCATAGCAGGAGACTCCCACCTCCATTTGACCTCCCATTGACCGCCTTCTGCTCCTCCTCAGCCTGTCGTCAATTCCACCATGCCCCTCTGTCATTCTACCACCCCCAGTTTGTCTTCATGGACAAGCAGCTGTATGTGTTAGGGCTCAATAAACAGCTACTTAGATAGACTAACTACCAAGTTGCAAATTAAAACTGTTACCACTCAGCATTTCAAAGTTGAAAAGTGAATGTATGTCCAATATGTGAAAGTAACCAAAACTGCTATTTGGCTGGTCCAGACCACATTTAGTTTGGGTTTGGTTCCCTGGATTTGGGCCAGAGGGGTAATATCCATTATTGCTTTTTTGGTCTGGTCCATTTTGGGTTCACATTGACAACACACCAAACGTTTGAAAGTTTCACGGACTGATGCAACACATTCAAACTGCTGTTTTTGAGTAGTGCTTTGCTTCACTAAGTCTGAAGTAGGCCTGCACGATTCGGGGAAAAATATGAATCACAATGTTTTAGCCTTGAATTGATATCACGATTCTCTGCCACGATTTTTTTGTGTATTGCACACACGAACCATGACAAAACAAAACAAATTGTCAGTACCAAACATAGCCTGTAAACATAGAAGCTTCGGTGAATAAAGAACAGTACAGTAGGCAAGCAAAAATTGTGACATATAACACAGGTAACTAAATATGGCCCTGATACAGGCTCTATCAGAACTTCTTTAACATCTCTTTTAAACATTTAAATCAACATGCTGTAGCTACAGCTTCATTCTCTAGAGAACTGGAGTTTGTCAATGGCCAATTTAAGTTTAGTATCAAAAACAGAATGATGTCTTTAACTGCTTGCCTTCCATGTCTTCAGCTGCCCTATCAAAATAAAGGCAGAAAATGCCCCTAAAAAAAGAATAAAAAAATAGTGAACAAGGTTGAATCGATATCGCGATTTTAAAATGATTAATCTTGCGGGTCTAGTCTGAAGGCTTTATTTTATCTTCACTGATGGCCACATCAAGAGTTCAGAAGGTAATACCTGGACATGAGCATTTATCAGAACTGTACTGGACTTTATCCAGTAAAACTTTGCAGATAGAGTCAGAGGAGATGATGTACATAGTGCAACGTGATGGGTGAGAAAGGGCCACCATGGTCTCAGGGCACAAAGTGCAGTTTTACATTTATATAATACTTAATTAAATACATTGTACACATTTCCTCCAGGACACCATTTCAGGCTCAGACATTTCTTTTGCTTTAACACCTGTGGTCTGTCTTGGTTTGTTTGTTTGACCCACACCAGTTCAAACAGCAGTGTTCCCACCAACACAAATATACCAGACCAAACACAGAAGTGTATCAACGTCAGTAATGCATTTAGTGTAGATATTTTACATTTGTTGGGGACAGTGCCGTGTTGCAACTCAAAAGAATGTGCAAGAAAACAAATCAGTTTTTAGTTTCACCGAGCTAATAAAATGCTGCTGGAAATGTACAGTATTGTATTCTTCAGCTTAGTCTCACAGCTTTAGACTTACTTATTCACTGCTGCATATGAGCCCTAAATGCTCATTTATCCTTGATGTATTGGTATAGTGTTATTTACTTTGTACTGTCTCGATTTTAATTTTTTTATTACTGTTTGTATTTAAATTGTATTCTTGCTGTAAAGCACTTTGATGGAAAGCGCTCTATAAATAAATAAATTATTATTATTATTATTATTATTATCAGCTCTTTGCAACTTACAAGCAACAAATTAAACTAGTGGATAACAAATTTCAATTCTGCGCACTCTTATTGATATTCAATTTTGCCACAAACTTCCTTATGCTGGTACAGAAGTGCAGAGGTTGATGGTTGTTTTCTGTGTGTATTTGCAGGCTGGGCTCATGTAGTTTGTGCCCTTTACATACCTGAAGTGGAATTTGCCAATGTGTCAACTATGGAGCCTATAGTACTCCAGTCTGTGCCACATGAGCGCTACAACAAGGTAACTAAATGTTTCTTTGCATTTAGACATGTCACCAAATTGCATGTACAATGTCATTATGACAGACTAAGTCAGGTTTTTTTTTTAAAGTAAAAAGGTTTCTTAATTGCGTGTCTGTGTGTCTGTGTGTGTGTGTGTGTAGACATGTTATATCTGTGAGGACCAGGGCAGAGAGAGTAAAGCAGCAACTGGAGCATGTATGACCTGCAACAAACATGGCTGCAGGCAGGCCTTCCACGTCACATGGTGAGACCTGTTCACATCACACTAACCTCACTAGACAAAGAAGGAGATTGTTTCTCCAGTTCCTCACTCAAATTCAAGGAACGGCTTGTAATTTTGATAAAGTTTTAAGCGTTGTAGCAAAAAAATCATTGACTTACTGTGGATATTAAGATTTTCATTTATTCCAAACTGCAATGACAACACAGCCCGATTTAGAGCGATCAAACCCTTTTTTAAGCTAATTCTGTTTCTGCTTGCAAATATTATTGTTTTGAGGTCATCTCTTGTTAGTTTGATTCATATTGTGGTGAAGATGTTTCTCTGTTCTGTTTTTACATCTCTTACATTCTCTTTACACTCCTCTCTGCCACAGTGCCCAGTTTGCAGGGTTATTATGTGAGGAACAAGGATCGGACGCAGACAATGTCAAATACTGTGGATATTGCAAATACCATCACAGCAAATTGGTAAGTGTGCTCTCATATTTTTGTCATATTCTACAGATGGCATGTCTTTTGATTTTCTAAACTACAACTTGTTTTTGTAGACAAAACCTGTTGCTGCACATGTGAGGACATACACGACTTTTGTGTTATGATTTAATATTAAGTTTAACAGGATTATTGACGGTACTAATTAAACGAGGAGCAAGCTTGTGTTTTTGTAAATATGATGAAAGCATGAACACACAAGTACATCAGGATATCAGTCCACACACAAGTCTCGCTCACTCGTCGTCTTTTCTTGAGAAATGAAATGAACACTGATCAAACGTTTATTTAGTTTAAGTATGAAACCACTCTGACTGGTGTTTGCATTGAGCGCCACAGTGTTTGTTGCACGCGACTACATGTAAATGCATGACAGTGTCTTAAAGTTGGTGTGTAATTAACTATTAGAATAAAGACCTATGTGATTTTTGTTCCTCTAACTACAAGCACAGATGACTATGTTGTAGTAATGCACACATATTGGTTTAACTGTAACAAAGATAAATACCCTTTGTCTTGTAAATGACCTTACACTTCTCCACTGCCACAGAGAGATGACCCATCATCACCTCTTCCTTCTAATTTTTCTTGTCTACACCTCCCTTAGCCCTTCTCATCCCTGTCCTTCTCCTCTTTCCTCCACCTCTCTATCTTTTGTCCAACCTTTTCCTCCGTTGTTGGTTTCTCTTTCCTGCTTGGCCATATCCCTCCTTCAGCCAGATTTTGGTCTCTGTTGGCCTCGGCCCCTTTTGCCTCCATCTATCTTTCTACTCCATCTGCTTCCTCCTTCACTGGGCTAAGGAATCCATCCTCCCACTGCTTGCCTCTCTTTCACCAGCCCTTTCCCCTCCATCTACCCCTTTCCTTCTACTCTTATTCCTCCTTCCTTCCTGATTCCTCCTATCTCTCTAACAGTGACCCGTGGTCCCCTCCACTCCCTTGGGTGTTGGTACTTATTAGCCCAGAGTGCACACAGGGGGTTGGGTTTGTAGATGCTGGATAGGGTCATTCAAGCCTGGCTTTTACTGTAAGGTCAAACAAGTCTAATCAGGCTTAATTGTTATTTAGTCCAACAGACCTGTCATTTCAGTTAGCTTTTACAATTTGGTCAACAGTAGTAGTGGCTTTTGTGCTGGTTTACTTACATTTGACACATGGTCACAGTGTAAGTTTAGTGCTGTTAGATAAGCTTTTTCCTCTCCTTTTCTAGATGGAATAGGTGTACACAATGGAGTGAGATAGATATAT
>NC_048428.1:11001947-11009498 GCF_013103735.1 Etheostoma cragini | reverse complement strand
TATGTATGTATAAATATATATGATGTAAAAGGTTAACCTGCAGAAGACTGTGAGAATCTTTTTTGTCTGCTCTTCAGTTTTTTTGATACATTATTTATTGTTTACAGACAATTGGCATTCTCTGCTAAATGCAGATTGCTGGTTTGTTGTCCATGATTGTTAACTTATCTTTTGTAGTCTGTTAGCCTTACTCTGACTATGCAACCAGCAGAATGCAAACCTTATGGTGGATAGCGAGCCCATTGTCAAGCAGAATTCAATCAGACAAGAGAAGAAGAATGAAATAGACATATCAACACAGTAGCCAACAACTGGATATGCAGAGGAAATGTGTTTTCAGTACACCGTACGTTTTGTTCCACCTCTCCAATAGTTAACAACCTATCACAAGGCATACAGATGTATTCATGTACACACACTATTTCAGTTGGGGGAGGGACGCAAATATGAAAATCAGGAGCTTGACTTTACCGTTATAATTTGTGGAACAGCTGTAGAATGGAAACACAGGACAGGCTGTATAATACACACACACACTTGCAATGTTAAAAAACGCTGATAGAAAGACTCATGCTGTGATATTGATTGGGTATGAATGGCTTTGGATGCTGGGGCATAATGTCATTAAGCTGGCTTTGTATTGATGATAGGAATGTACGAGAGAGAGAATCAATGAGAAAAGCAATGTTAGCAGAGCGGGTTTGTAAAATACCACTTGATGGATGTTTACGGCATGTTAGTATCATATGGTATTTGACTGGAATGTCAGTGGTCAAATTTAATTTTAAACTTAGATTAGCCTTGTTTGTTGTTGATTTCATCGAGACTATATAATTACCCTTTATATCTAACGAGTACTGTATATATGCACTAATGTGTCAGTTTTTTTTTGTTTTTTTACATACTGGGTGTTGCTGGCACACAGTTGCATTTGGTTTCAAACATCTTCTGTGACAGTGGTTGGGAATGGCAAATATTGTTGCATAACTTTCTGTCACAAGCTGTTCTTCCAAAGCAACCACTCTTTAGCAGTAAAAACATGTTAACAGTGCAGGCTAACATATTGTATTTCAAGATGGCGCATTAATATGGAGTGTCTACCCCAGTTCATGCAAATGGAAATGTAAAATTTCAAGCCAAAAGGAATACTTGGAATTGATGGTGGTGGTAAATATTCATGAAAAAGGAAGTTTGTGAACGGGCAATGCCGCTTTTGATAATGAACAACTAAACATGCCACACACTGGACCTTTAATATATAATGATGCATCTGGGGCATTTTTGGATTTATTACAGTAAATCTATTACATATTGGACCTTTTAGTTATATGTATTGAATAGAAAATGTAACAGAGTTTCTATCCCAAAACATCTATCGCTAAAAAAGGTGAATGGAAAATTAACTTTAAAAAATGAGGCAAGATTGAGTAAAACAGTTCAAGTTAATTCTATAAGTTAATACAAAGTGTTTTTATTTTTTCCTGTAAGTTTGAATGATAACCTAGTGCATGGCAGTAGGAACATAATTGATTAACTCTTTTGTATGTGTGTGTGTATCAGTATAGAAATGGAAATGTAGACTTTCAAAGGGAAGAGATTGCTAGGTGACTCAGACTTTGAGCTGTATGTGAGGCCAGAAGAAGAGGATTTATCCCATGGTGCACCAGGTTGCCTCAGAGAGTCAGTTTTACATGAAATGCCAAAAGGCACAGTCTTTGGTCATAGATCTGTCCTTTTGAATAGAGACTGGGTAAAACACGCCTTGATCTATGCCTGGAGGTAATTTGTCTGTAATTTCAGGATGAAGTTGTTTATCACCATGGCAACAGATTCTATGAGCAAGAGCAAGCTGACTTAGACTGAAATCGATAACCAAGACCCCTTAAAAGCGTCCCATGATGCCTCTTTAGATCCTAGTTTTGGAAAAGGAGTTAACAATAGTGGTTGTGGGTTTTTACTGGTGCCCTAAATCCAGAATTTCTTTTCCTTTTAATGTGTAGTACTCATAGTTATTCTACATTAATGGGTACATTTGTTCAATTAAAGCAACATATAAAAGATATGGCTTTTTCTACATTTGAGGGATAATTTATTTTTGTTTAAATACTACCACCATGTTTTTGGCCTTGTCCAACTGCCACTTTGCTTGTTTGAAAGCCATGAGGTCTCTCTCATGGGTGGGCTAAATTCTCTGGGCAGGCAAAGCAGAGAAAGAGAAGGTAACCTTGCTCCTTATGACCTCATATGGAGCAAAATTCCAGAACGGCCCATCTGAGCTTTCCTTATTCTCAGAGGCCGAGCAGGATACCCAGGGCTTGGTTTACACATATTGGCATTTCTAGCCACTGGGGGGACCATCTAAAATATTATAAATATGGGATATATATATAAATATATATCCCACCAGCGTGGGGGAACGCATATTAATGGTAAAAAACCTCATAAAGGGAAATTTTCATGCCATGGGACCTTTAAGTCACTTTTTCTGTCAGTGTTTGTGTAGACCCCCAGACAAGGACATGAAGATAAGACAGCTCTTAAGGCCGTTTTATGCTTCTGTGTCGACTCGATGGCATACCCCTGCAGACCTCCCTGAGTCTATGCCATAGCCTGACATGCACCTCTCGAAAAATGAAACTGCACGTCACGTCACTCATTTCTAAGGGTGAAAATCTCTTGGCACCTCACAATTATTTAATTCCGATTCAAATTGATGCGTCTCCATTCAACCATTTTTTTAATGCACATTTCCATGCGTGATGTAAAAAATATACACCAGGCCACGTACATAGGCTGGGCGATAGGGAGACAATAAGCGTATCACAATATTCTTGATCAAATACCTCGATATTGATATTGTGGCGATATTCTAGGGTTGACAATTGGTGCTTAAACAAAATATCTTCACATTAGAATTTAGATAAATAATCATCAGTAATGTGGACACAATGTCTAAATGGGGAAAAAGGCAACACGGATGTCATATCACAATATCCAAAATCTAATCTTACAATTGCTATATATCAGTGGTTGCATGCCTCTGGGGCAACTAGGGGTTAAGTGCTCAGGGACACATTGGTTGATGTTTGCAGTGGGAATCGAACCCAGGTCTCCCACACCAAAGGCATGTGTCATATTCACTGCACCACCCTATGAACCACCCCTATGCTATCATATCTTAATATATTACATGTTGACAACAACAAATTTCTACCCTGAGTCTTATACATTACTTTCAAGCCAGTTGACAAATATCAACTGAAATGGATGAATGGCCTTGAAAGTAATTATTTTGGTATTTTATGCAAAATTGTAATGAATATTTCCCCGAGGAAAAACACATGCAGTAGACTTTATGGATTTGAGCATAATATCTTGACAGCGTAAACATTTGTCACACCTCAAAACGCATCAATGTCTTTAGTTTTACCAAATAAGTCCTTTAATCCCAGAAGTCTTTTTAATAATTTGATGTCCAAGTGAGTGCTGAAATTGTATTTAATAGACTCAGCAGCAGTTGTATTTTAGCAGCTAGTATGCCTGAAGCCCACCTACACCCACCAGTAATCACAGCCTCTAATGAATGCTACATTAGTGTGACTTAATCAGTCACAGTTGTTAGCCGAACATGTAGTCACAGGCTGCGAAAAATCCAAATTTACAGGAGGTGTCAAATCATCTGTTTTTTTGTCATGTGTACCAATCCCTTGTCAGAACAGAGGACAGGGCTCAAGCTGATTTTTCCCTGTTTGCCTGCAGTTGTCATTCTCATAAAGCAGCATGTTAAAGTAGTCGGGAATATTTCCACTGGTTGATACTCAATCTCAACCCAGTACAGCCCCATAAAATGTACCACGTCAACCACATGACTGATCTTTTAGAGTTGAGCTGTTCAGAAGATTCCTGTTCAGTGTCATTGATTCCCCTACCCAGCTGTCCAACAATGAGCCCTGTTTGGACAGCACTTTATAATTGCATCCATCCTCGGGCCGTCCTTGAGTAGCAGTCACTGGGAAGAGTTTAAAGGGTCCAAATGTTGATGTTGGGGTGTGAATTTGATCAAGCACGTATTGCAAACAGCATTGGCGCAAAGTACATTGCAGCAAACAAAGGATGCTTATTAAATAAAAGCAAAAACAAGTAGGCCTACTTAACATACCCAGACATGTGAGCCAGAGCTTTTGTGTGTGCGTGGGTGTATTTGTGTGTATTAAAGTGTAGGAATATTTTAGCCAAGGGAAACTTCGTCCTGACCACCTCCAAGATAAGAAACGTATACTTTAACTTTTGTTGTTGTTGTTGAGAATAAAATGTTGTATAAGATGATGTCTCAATCAGGTTGGAGATGCTTTGAATCTGCATTAGAAAGAAATATAAACCAGCTCTGAAAAACATCACAAATACAAGCCCTGAGAAAAATTAAATGATCATGATAGTAAGTCTTAATTATTAAGAGTATAAAAATAAAACAGTTATAATACATAATAAAAGTAGTGGGGATTTTGTTAGCTTAGTGTTTTCAGATTGAGGAAGGAAGAAAGAGTGGATGCATTTTAAAAGCCTCTTGGCCCTGCAGCACTCTAAATCTGATAAAGTCTGCGTCTCCACCAAGCTAGTCTTTGTCACCTGAACGGCTTAACGAATAATTGCTCCGATTCCACTGAATGGAATTCTCATGTGCTAACAAGATGGTGGATTTATTTTTAAACCTGTGTTTATTCAGACAGCTCAGTAGATAATAAGTTTACGATGCTGTCCCAGATGACAATGATGTGATGAGTTCCCTTTTCCAACTTTTTTTTTTTTGCAGTCATAGATGGTCTTAATAGAAAAGCTCCACAACAAGACAATAGAGGTTTTGTGTGATAACTCATATAAAATAATTTGGGAAATCAAAATGGAGCATTTTGTGTATTGTGTTACATTTTATCGTCTGTTTGTGTGTTTGTCTGTCTGTCTGTTTGTGTGTTTGTCTGTCTGTCTGTCTGTCTGTCTGTCTGTCTGTCTGTCTGTCTGTCTGTGTGCGTGTGTGCACGCCAACCCGTCCGCCCTGGTTGTTTTTAATACTGCCTTATATGCATTGGAGTATCGCTCGCATGTGCACACACACTCTATGCACATCCCAGGGTCAGAGATCAGTAGCCTCAGATGTGTGTGTCCACAAATCCAAATTTGCATTTTTTATGTGGTTTGGAGGCCCAGATGGATACCCACCTCACGTTAGACCCCGCAGTCAAACTACAACCGGGGCTAAAAGATCCCCACTTAGAAAAGGCCTGCAGGGCGCAAACACACACACACACACAGACACACACACACACACACACACACACACACACACACAAACAAACATCTACACATACACAATGGCTGGTCAGAAATCCAGCAGGAAACTGCACAGGGGAATTCCCTCTAGGCCGTGGTGGATTATTTTTCCCCTCACTTCCTGTTCCTCCGTCCCCCTTTTTCCCTCCCTTCTCCTCAGCCCTCCTCACCTCTGTATCTGCAGCCCCTTGTCTTCCTCCTAAGGCCATCGCGTTAACTTGAAAACCATTTAAATGCATGTTACATCAAATTAAAAGGCAATACTTTTTTTCTTGCCTCATTTGCGTTATTTTCTTACATAACAAATAGCAAAGTTTAATTAATTATAATTTCTTGTCTATTAGCATCACAGCAAGGAAAAGTACTACACGCTTGCACCAACTGTGCAGTTCAAAATGCAGTTTGAGAACAATTGAGTAGTCAATAACATAAATTATTCATTTATAGTTCTGATCATTTTTTAATTTATAAGTCATTCATCAAGCAAAAATGCAAAAACAACATATGATTTCTGCCTCTAAAATGTGAGGTTTTGCTGCTTTTCCTAGTTTCATTTATATATAAGATGACTATTTCTGGATTTTGGACGTTAATTTGGCAAAACAATTGACTTGAGTTTCTGAGAGATAATTACAAGCATTGTTCACCATGTTCTATAATTTTATTGACAACATTTTCAATCAATGGATAGTTACATCCCTTAATTTAAATAATTTTTGCAACCGACATTCAAAAAACAAGATGGCCATGTGTACTGAGAGACTGTATTTTCGGAACTGTATTGAGGTACAATTTAAGGAAAAGTGTTTGTGTGTGTGTTTGTGTGTGAGTTTCCCAGTTCAGAACCCCATGACCAGCGTTTGACATAGACAGAGAGGATTTCAGCCCACCGTTGTATTGCTCATGGGTTTCTTGATAAATAGACGTGGCCCTCATTCTCTGCCACATCTCATATTTACCCCACACAGACCACTCGGACATGTCAAATGATCAGCCTGCTAATGGTCAGCAAAAGAGAAAGAGGGGAAAGGACACGCTGAAAGGCTTTGTCTCTGCCTGTATAATCAATTGACCTGATTGATAAGGGTGTGTCAGGGTCACATTGTGTGTGTGTTGTGTTTCCCACGCCCAGTTGTGTGTGTGTGTGTGTGTTATCCGACCCTCTCAGCTCAACCTCTGTCCATCAACACCTACCTCTGGAATGTTCATGAAAAAACCCAAGGGGATCCTAAAGAATGTACCTCTCTCTTTCACTCTCCAGTATCATCTCTCCTTTTTGTTGTAGTAGATGCTATTTTTAAGTTAACGGTATCACTTTGTGTAGTCACTCACTTTATCACTCACTTTATCCTAAATTTCTCTTTGGTTGTCTGCTTTCTGCCGCCAATTTGTAGTAGATCCAACCAGTTCAGGGACAGCCCCACAGAAATGAATCTACAATAATTTTGATAATCCTGTAACTAACTTATTGAGTTAAAAGAAAACAATTGTTGGTTTCAGCCTCTTAATTTTTTTCTGTTTATATCACTGTTAATTGATTTTCTTTGGGTTGTCAATGGTTGTTCTGACAAAACAAGCAATTGAAAGACGCTACACCCGTTTTATTGACTAAACAGTTACTTGATTAATTAAAAATAATAGCCGGGGGTTAAAAAAAACAGCGATTCACCAGTAGATAAGTCATTACAAACTCACCCTGTGCAGTTTACTCACTTTAAACTCAATTTTACATTCTACTGGGGATCTGAACTTTTCTAAAAAGATACAAAAACATGTCAGCTTTCTTTTTTGAGATTCGGTATAAAATGAGGCACAAAATAACTTGTTTGAATGGTGCAACTGAAAAACAGTCAATTTCACTTCAACTTACAGTACTAAAAGAAAGCTGCAACAAACTGTTACATAATATATAAGATACTGCCAGGCAGCATGGAATAAGGTGATTCGAACTACTTTATAGCTATTCAATGGAAAACAAAAAGGGAAAAGTTATACCCCAAAAATACACATACAAAAGGAACTCTGCAACATTTGTTTCCTAACCCCGGAGCGTTAGCATTAGCGGAAGCCAGCATGCTGAGAGGTTACATTGGAACTGCTATCTCCTGATTTTGCTGGTGATGTCTGTTAACTGCCACTCATAGAGGAAGTCTGGCTAAACTGTCACCAGCCTCCATGCAGCCGGTGGTGGTGGTGGTGGTGGTGGTGGGGGGGGGGGGGGGGGGG
>NC_048428.1:10996115-11001933 GCF_013103735.1 Etheostoma cragini | reverse complement strand
TGTTCAGAGTTGTCATGACACTGAGCATCACAAGCATGTTGAGTTCCATGTTGTCTCTCAGGATCGCTGCATATTTTCACTGTGTTTTTGTGTGTGTGTGCGTGTTCATGCATGTGTCCATGTAAAGTGTGCAAGAGCGTACATGCACCTGTCTGCTTGTATGCCTGTGCAGAGAGGTGTCAGGGCGCGGGGCACGCATGTGAGGTGTAAATGCGCTGGCACCCAGTCGCCACCTTGGGTGCGACAGGAGGGTGTGTGTGATAGTAAGGGTGTAAATTGAGCTGTGATGGTCCAAGAAGGGGATATGATTGGATAAAAAGGCAAGAGGCAGTTAGACACACTGCTTTAAACTGCAGTGTGCGGAATTCCTGTTTCCTCCTGCCCATTCTTTATCACTCTACCATCCCTCTCTTTGTGTTTGTGGATCTCTTAGCTTTCATCTGAGACCGAGCCTTTTTCCAAAAGCCGCACTCACGCACACATATTCTTCCTCTTAGGTGCTTGTATCCTAATAACTTATACCTTTTTTGTTTCATTTATTTTTGCCAAATCTTTGAATATAATCTTTATCAGAACAGTTTGCAGATATTGTCCAGTATGAACTGCTCTGCATTTAGTATTTCACTAATGTTGCGTGAATGTGAGCGAGTGATGCAAAATAAGGGATGAAAGAGGTCTGTTTTCATCACTGCATCTGTCTTTATTTCTCTCCTTGTATTGTCAATACTGTATTGTATTGTATGTCTTAAGCTACTTTGTGACCCATCCGTTTCTCTCCCCCCCTCCTCCCCCCCAAACCTATTTTCCATGCTCAGAAACACAAGGAGCGGGACAGGCACAAACCGAAACACAAGAAGATCTCCATGGATATGTCGCCCTCCCTTGTTCTTCCTAACATCATGGTCCCAGATAAGGTGATAACACTCCTCCACTCCTAATTTTTTTGTGAATTGTGTCTGGGTTAGTTAAATATTCAGAAAGGCTAGATGGCTGTTTTTCTATTTACTTTGTTTTATCTTTGTAGCTCTTCTACTGCATCCCTCACATATTCTGTTCTCCCGCTGACCTTTCTGACCTTCTTCCTTTCCCGGCATTGTTTTGATAGTTTTCTTTCTTTTCTTTTCTTTCATACTTCCTTTTTGTTCAACCATAATTTTTCATTCTTCTCCCAACCTGTTTTCCTCCAGACCTACAACAGTAGCAGCGCAGGGGTAGGAGTCCCCTCTCTGCCGGCATCTTCACAGAAGCGACTGGATGACGGCACTGCCCGTTTCACCACTGCCAACTTTCAAGAAGTGGCGGCCGTTCTCTCGGGTGGCAGTTCCAAAGATGGCTTGGCCGCAGACACAGGGAAGGCAGCGTCTGAGGTGAAGAACAAGAAAAATAGCGGCACAATTCATGCGGTGGGACAGAGGGGGGGCCGCAAGTCTCTCACATCCTCAGGGAAACCCCTCCCCTCCGCCGTGGTCACCATGGCAACATCCTCCACATCTGCCTCTGCGTCCACTGGGCCTTTCCACCAAGGTAAAATGAATGGCCGCAAATGGTCCTGTATGTTAATTTTACCACAACTGGGAATTGACCCTGCAGTTAGAAAAATGGAAACGCAATGACAAATCATCTGGTGTTACTGCCCTACCCACCCACCCACCCACCCAAAACCTGCGAGTGCAGCACAATTGCAATTAGAGCAATGTTATTAAAAGCCAAATAAGAGTGTGATTCATGTGGTTTATGGGCTGTGTCATTGTTTGGATTTTGGCTGGACACCAGACTTTTGTGTGTGGCCGTGATAAGTGTTTCTTCTTGACTGGCCTCTGGCTCCTGTAATCGGGGGCCCTGTCTAGCAAAAGACGCAAAAACACACAGGAAGAAAGAACACGTGGGGGGGTCAGGACCTGAAAGGAGTGAGAGCTCACACTGAGCTCCTGTGTTTTGTACTATCAGAACCTTGAAACCCTTGTTGTGTGTGTGTGTGTCTGTGTGTCTGTGTCTGTGTGTCTGTCTGTGTCTGTCTGTGTGTGTGTGTGTGTGTGTGTGTGTGTGTGTGTGTGTATCTGTGTGTGTGTGTGTGTGTGTCTCTGTCTAGTAGAGAAATAGTTCCTCTGTTACATGGGAGGACTACACGATGAGGGAGGGTTGACTGTAGAGCAGATAGAGAGCAGGAGAGCAGATGAAATGCTTTTTTTGTTTATCTTGTTTCTCCTCCTCCCATGATGATTGAAAGGAGAGTCGTAGGGAAACATTTCCAGCTGTAATGTCTGTTTCTCTACTGCTACTTGTCATTCCTCTCTATCTCAACTCATTGTCATTGTTTTTCTTTCTTTCAGGCCTCCTGTTGACCAGTGCCAGTAAGATGCCCTCTGCCCCTTCCTCCTCAGACTTCTTAAGTTTCTCAGATTCAGCGTTGCGTTCGGGGGGTGGGACTACCTTCTCCTCCCCGCCATCTTTCAGCAGCTGCCTTGTGAAACCAAGCTCGGAGGGCGGAGCTTCAGAGGGAACTACGACACTCTTCGGCTCTCTGATGTCCGCTACTACTGCTTCAGCAGGTAACAGACGTCTATTCACGGCAATGGTCACTTAAAGTATTATTACAAGATTAATTTGTTACTTGGGTATGTGCTCAATTATTTGTTTTGACCTTTTTTATGGTCACATTTGTGGTCTCATTAATACAGGGATGCTACAGTTTTTAAGGAATGTTTCTTCAGTTACAAAAGTAATCACTAGATACATTAATGAGTAGCAGTAATCGTTAGTCGCAGCACTAATTTACAAGAGAAGTGATGACGCAGGTTGTACTTGCCTCTTGAAATCGATTATTTGATGGCCAACTAACGACAAAACACCTAGAGACCACAGGCTTTATATTTAAATATTCAGTTCTGCTTTCTTATCATTTCAGTGGGCGGTAAGCTGTATGAGAATTCCCACAGTCACACGGCTAGCGAGACAACAAGCCTTGGTGGCTCCGCTGGCTATAAACGGCCCCAACCCTCCAGCTCAGTGCCGGGGATTGGAGGAGTAGTGGCAGGAGGAGGGGAAGATGGGGTGAAGAAGAAAAAGAAGGGCAACTGGCGAAACAGATTTGGACCTTGCTTCACCTCAGATGTAAAGCCCTCCGAGCCAGCTCCCTCCCTGACTCTCCCCACCTCCTCCACGGCCAACACCTCCTCCTCCAACGCTTCCCCAGCCTCCTCTTCATCCTCCACACTCACAGGCCGGCCGGGCTTAGTATCCAGCAGTGGATTAGGAGTGGGGGTGGGAGGAGGAGGAGAGAGGGGGCTGGGGGTCATGGGTGTCAGCGGTGGGATTCAGAAGTCCCCATCTCTCCTCAGGAATGGGAGTATGCAGAGCAACAGCAGCTCCACAACCACTGGGTCAGGTGAGGAGGAAACCGTTAACACACATAACACAACAATAAGAGTTTTTGAAAACTCATATGTCACAGATTTCACAATGAGAAATAATCTCTGAGATCCATATGGCTGTCAGTGTCAGCTGCATTTTCTAAACAAAAACAAGAATTGGCTGACTGTTGCCCTAGTTTGTGCGCTGTGTCCCCACACCGTTGCTACGCATTGGCCTTTAGCTAAAAGGGCATTCCATCTGATAGGCTGTTCAGCATGTCATTTGATCAATCCAATACACACAGCTGTCACAACTGGTCAAAAACGACTTTTGAATGTTCCTTCTACAAAACACAGTTTTGAATGATTGGACTAACTATGTATGTACATTTAGTCTTAACAATATAAAACTGATATCCTATACCGTGATATTTTAATATAAAGACTGTAATAGATCTCTCTCTCTCTCTGCACCGTCTGCACCGCTAAACAATTAGCCCCTTAGCAAGCAGGCTAGATTCAGCCGTCCAGCCTCTAAATTTGTAAAATTTAACAACTTAATATTTCATTCACACGTGCTTGTCACACCGTAGGAAAACACATTGCTATTAACAGATAAGTGACAATTTTGTTTGGCTACTTTTCTGTAACCAGTGTAGAATGAAGGCATGTTGGGTTGGTGGAATTAGCTAACTAGCGTTAGCTAACTAGCCAGCAGTGGGTCGTTCAGGTTGTTCCCTCCGCTCCCATCCTAGTGGGAATTTTTTCCCAAGAGAACAGATGACAGCCCGGGAGAGGGAATGTCTGGTTAGCCATCTCCCGGTGTCCGCTGTTTTCCCGGTGGGGAATGAAGTAGAGGGACCGTGGGCTCCATTCTGGTCTGCCGCTGCTGATTCAGGCAAAAGCTGTTTGTTGTTGGTATCACAGCAACGTTTGAATCCGGTTTTCCTTGTTTAATAACGTATAGAATTACCGCCACCTGCTGGTTTGGCAATCTTATTCCTTTCACACATGCGCAGAGCGTACGTGGTATTTAGCCGTCGGCTGAAGTCTCTGCGGTGTGTTCCAGTGCTGTTTTTTTGGCCAAGACAAAGGTGACTTCATCGCAACTAGTTCCTGGCCGTCAGCTTGGTGTATCAGGGCCTTTTAGATAAAGAAGTTGTGTCCCATCATGTTTACCATAGCATCATCAAAATTATTAAAAGGGAAGTGGCTCACGTATGACATTGTTGTAGCCGTTTTTGTTCTTCATGTCCAGCTCCCGACTTGTGGAGCTTTCTTGCCATTCACCACTAAATGCTAATGCATTAAACAGAAAATAATTGTGGATTGCGTCACCTTTCTCATTGGCTCCTTGTGTGGATGTGTGTGTAAGTCAGAGTGCAGGTCTATGCGCTGTTTGCTCACACACGTGGAAGTGGTCTGTATGTTTCTTTCATCGTGTTCAGTTGCCTGGCAACTGTCTTTATGCTTTGGAGTTCCCCTCTGCTGATGGAAATGGCTCAGTACAGCCCACACATCCCACATCTTTCCTTTCTTCCAGAATTACCACCCTTTTGTTTGACTCTCCTGTCTCTCCGTTGCTGTCTCCTACCTGCATTCTGCTCACCCCTTAAATCCTCACCTCAGCTGTTGATGGTTTGGGCCCTTAAAGGTGTATGTGTGTTTGCATTGTCCCAAGTCAATATCAATATATGTGTATAAACACATCCAATCCAAATGTAAATTAAAATTTGAAAATAGATGCTCTAATTAGGCCAACATCCATCCCTGATAAATACAGTCAGTTGATCTGATACAGCAATTTGTTCCTGATCTTTCACGTATTTGCACAAGAGACTTGTATGTATCTTTGTCTGTTACGTTTTTTTTTGTTTACCTGAATCCTTATTCTGAAATATTAGTATAATTTATTTTCAATAGTACAACTCATTTCAAAGTTATTAATTACATCTTGTTAAATTATGTGGTCCACAACTTTCAAAACCTCTTATTAAATTATGTTGTCCACAACCTTCAAAACCTCTTAAATATTAGACAAGCCACTCGGTGCCAGATTCATTGGATGGAACATCCATAGAATAAGATGTTCTTCCTCATAGCAGCATAGTTCTTAAATTATGAAAAAAAATGTTCAACAATACACTGATTCTAATCTTAACATCTGTTTCTTGGTATGTATATTGCGATTGTCTCAATCTACATGTTTTGAAACGTACATAGTGATAAACTTAAGAAACATAAGCCTACAAAAGTCGTCTACTTGCATTTGCATTGAGGTGCAGAGTTTATTTTATACTCCTCCTCATCATCATCATCATCATCAAAGCTTTATGCCAGACATTTTATACATCTATCATTACCCCCAAATTTAATCAATTGACAGAAATGTTAAGAGTGTGTGTGTGTGTGTGTGTGTGTGTGTGTGTGTGTGTGTGTGTGTGTGTGTGTGTGTGTGTGTGTGTGTG
>NC_048428.1:10994040-10996015 GCF_013103735.1 Etheostoma cragini | reverse complement strand
TGTGTGTGTGTCTGAGAACAGTGTGTTCTTCTTCCTACTGTAAATATTTAGCCACAGGTTAATGCAGGGCAGTAATGGGGAGGATCTTGGTGTTTACCCCCCCCCCCCTCCTTCCTGTCTGCTGACTCCACCGTGCTGATGGATAGATAGTTAGCCTGATAGATATGTGTTGGAGGGTGGGGAGGGGCAGGGGGTTAGATTTTGGTTAGGTTAATGTTTGACGGCAGGGGGGTCACTGATGGGACGATCAAGCTGGTAGAGCGCAGCGGGTTTGGTGTGTGGGGGAGGAAAGATGTTGGGTGGACATGAATTTATTCAGACCAGCGGGAGTGTTCCGAGAAGAATGAGGAAAGAGACAAGAAAGCACAAGACACTTATTTCTGTTTAATTCATGTATTTATTCCCTCATTTATATGAAGTTTTGTTGTTATTTCAAACAATAAAAAATTTTCTTCAGCTACAAGTTTTTTTTCCCCTCATACCAGTGAAATCATAATTATCAGCACCTTCTTCTCACTGCAGTACACATGGTGAGCTTTTATGTTGTGAAACCAGGGAAATCTGAAACCTCTATGCATTAGAAGAAATCCTTTGGAGGTTGGATAAAAAATTAAAAAATTGGGTACTGTGGAATTTTACTTCACAATTTGAAAACATTTTTGTAATGTGTGATTTCATTTTAGTTAACAATGGAATGGATTCGCAATGAAGTGTGAGCATCCTGGTTGATTAAGCTTGAACATTTTTTTTGGGAGTAGGGAATTCATCCAAAACAAAGAGTGTTAAACACTTGCTGAAGAACAACAACACACACACACACACACACGCGTGCGCTGCAAAAAAACAAAAAACAACAACATTTTAACGGGAACACTCTTTCATGTGCATTAGAAAATATGTGTGCTCTTCCTCAATAAACTATGCATAAGTTTATGGTAAACATATTTTTGGTTTAATTAACAGATGTTCACTCACTTATACATTTTAAACCTTACTGCATAATTGTTGAGACTCTTAAATTTAGAAGACCTTCCAAACTGTTTTAACTGGCTTTATCAGTCTGTGGCAAACCCACATGCCTTTTGTCATGCAGAAAAGCACACACATACAGACAAAGACACACACACACACACACACACACACACACACACACACACGCACGCACACATTTGCATTGACGGCCCTCAATGTGCCTCTGTTCCCTTTAACACAAGCAATGTTTGAATACATTTCTGTTTATCTTTGGTGGTTGAAAATTCTCAGAATAATACATATTTACGCTCTCCACATTCCATTTTTAAATATGATTAACTGACTGTCTACAGTTTTTCAAAAACGAGCTAGGGCGCCAGCTTCAGCATCGCACGGCTACTTGGATAGAAATTTCCTTCTAAATCAAAATTTGGAGCAATTTGTTAGCGACAAAAGCATTTCAGCTGTTTAATAACAGAGTATGATACCATCCACTTGGTTGTTAGATTGGATTTAACTCTCCCTAAATAGACAACATAGATTTCCTATGGAGATCATACCAGCTTGAACTAATCAAGGTGGATATTTTTGAAGCTTACAGACGTACTGAGCAGGAAGGGAAAAGGAACAGGAAGGTCTGGTGATGGAGGCAGTTGTGCTTCAGGAGCTTAACATTATTGATCACACAGAAAGGGTATACGTTTTACAAGTGGGTGGGTGTAGAAATGTTTTTTGGTCTTTGCCTTTATTGTTATCCTAGGGGAAGTGTTAATTCCATTAAATGATAATCAATTTGTTCGAATAACTATCTTTGTGATATTTAAAAACAAGAGTGGGCAGAAATTAATGAGAAAATACAGGTCCACATAGTTGTTCCTAAGCTACTTTGAAAATCGTTTTTTAAGTTTATTTCATGAGTTGTATTAATGCAGGGTGAAGCGTGTCACACATATATGTGAAGCGTGTCACACACATATATATATATATATATATATATATATAT
>NC_048428.1:10979753-10993940 GCF_013103735.1 Etheostoma cragini | reverse complement strand
CCCCCCCCCCCCCCCCCCCTCCCTCCTCTGCTGGGGTCAAAGGGGGGCAGGGGCAGGGCTTATCCCTGGTTAGTGGGCAAGTACAGGGGTGTGTGAGGGGGAAGGAGATAACAGAATAGAACATGCGTATGGTGGTGTGAAAATTGAGCAATATTTTTGCGTTGTTGATTTAGAACTGGTGTTTATTATGTTGTATAATCATCATTTTTATTAAGCTGAATGAAGTGTTTTATATGAATAAGTACAAAGAATACAGATGGAGAGAATATGCCGATTGAATTTCCTCCTCTCTCGTCTATACCAATTTGTTAAAGCTTGAATGATTTGTGTTGTCAGATTTGTGCGTGTGCGTGCATGCACACACACGTTTCTGTGTGAACTTGAGTTTATTGTAATGGATGGGGCTTTCACTATCATAAAGAAACCAAATTATCTTAGCGCATATTCGGGAAGCCCACACTTAATCATGCATTTCATTTGTTGATTTTTTTTTTAAATCATGTATGAAATTGGCTAGAGTCAACACATCTGCACCTTGTTTAGAACTTAAAACAAGATGTTGCTTTATCTCTGTAAATGATTCATGTACAGCAAATGGTCTCTTTCTAGCCAGCATGCATAATACCAGGACCCTGAAACTGGAACGGCTAAATGGAAATTAGCCATCATTAATTTTAGTATTTACACCAGTGCTTTTTATGCTGTAATAATTATAGTCTCTGTAACAATATTGTTACGTAAATTTGTTTTATTTAAATATAGTATTTGACCAGGAAAACACTGTTAATGTCTCTGATATCTCCACAGGTGTTTTCTCTGGTGCTGATGGGTCATTGTCAGGGACAGGAGCTGTTGCCATCGGCGGAGCCAGCTCCGAGTTGTCCCAGCAACCGCAACCAGCACCTTCACTAGCCCCTCCCTCTCCATTCACTGCCACCGCACCGCTAACCAGCACAGCCGCCACACATGTGAGTGCAATAACACAAACTTTGCTTAAACTCTCTATGTCCTTCTCACACTCTCTTACATGGAAAATACATGCTCAGTAAACACACTCCATCTCTCTTTCTTTCACATACACACACACACACACACACACACACACACACACACACACACACACACACACACACACTATTCAGCACCCCCTTCATCTGTCAATTCACCCACATCTCTCCCATCTTTGAGCTGAAGTGCAGATAAACTGTGGGAACACAAATAAACCAAAGCACACTAATTAAACATCTTCCGCACCAAATCTCTCAGCACTATTATTAATCCACTGCATGATAATTATGTGTGAAATCTGTGTGTCCTGACCTTGTGTGGATTGTGTTTTCTTAGCAAGTTATTCTATAGCTGATTAAATATAGTTCACCTGTAGATGGTTGTAGTTTTTTTTTGTGAGTATGGTCTGAATTATGGTCTATGTTATAATACTAAGAGATGCATCTTTATTACTGTAAATGTTAGTATGGGAATATTGAGGGAAACAGTGGATAATCCCAATTTTTTTTAAGTAGAAATTCAGTGTTTTAATAAAAATCAGGGGGAAAATGCTTATGCTGTGTAATTGTAATACACACTCACTATTAGGATTTCCACCATGTCTTAGTGTGGAAAATTGTGAGGGGGGAAAAAAAGCTTCTGGGCAAAGCTGGGAAAGCGGTCATTAGGTCAAAAAGTGGATTCAGAATCCAGGCTGCATATTTCTGGAAAATCCCTTCTATCTTGGAATTGTTGGAAATGTTTTGGAATTTTTTTTATGGATGTCACATCATCTCAACTGTGTTTTATCCAAAAAAAAATTACATATTCCTATTAGATCCTAAAATATTTTTTTTTATGCTTGGCCTTAAGGTGATATTGTTTTGTTGTGTTCCATTGGCTTAAATACTCTTTTATTCAAAAGTGAGGGCACTGACTCTAATTCAATCAGCTCAACCGCCTCCAGTAATCACTGCCCCATCTCCCAAAAAGAAAAAAACTCACTTCAATCACTGACCCCAGTGTCCACCCTTTCAAAACCTCCCCAAAGACCATGCTCTGTCTCTGTCCACCCAACTCCATTTTTCTCCCGTGTCCACTTACAACCTCTTTCTTCTCTCTCTCTCTCTCTCTCTCGCGCGCTCTCTCTTGCGCTCTCGCACTCTCTCTCGCGTGCTCTCTCTCTCACACACTTTCTCTCACCCTCGACCTTCCTTCTCTCTGTCACCATCCATTTCTCTTTTTCTCCCTCCGTTGTCCTGTGATGTAATGACATCTGACAAGCACCACAGTAGGGATGGAGAGAGGCATTGGGGCAAATGTGTTTGGGGGGGGGGCACTCATGCCTTGAATTGGCTGGCCTGGCCTTCATCTTGCCCCACTCTTCTCTGTTTAGCACATATTATAGAGGATGGGAGGCCCAGGGAGGCACAGGATATTGTGTGTGTGTGTGTGTGTGTGTGTGTGTGTGTGTGTGTGTGTGTGTGTGTGTGTGTGTGTGTGTGTGTGTGTGTGTGTGTGTGTGTGTGTGTGTGTGTGTGTGTGTGTGTGTGTGTGTGTGTGTGTGTGTGTGTGTGTGTTTAAATGTAATTTGCTCTTTGTCCTTTTTTTTTATCCTAGGGGAAGTAGAAAGACTTAAATAGAAAACAAAATATATTTTTCATTCCTGTCACTCCAGATTGTTAAAAACGTGTTTGTTGGTTTGTAAAGTGCGATGCACGCCTCTGGACATGTGGGACACACACAATCCAAATCCAGTCCGCAGAAATTACGCAACTAAAGAAATAAGGCCAACAACAGGCTTCCTTCCTTTTATATGTGTGTGTGTCTGTGCGTGTGTGTGATTGTGTGTGTGTGTGACCATTTGCTATTTCAGTCCGCTAGCAGACTCTCAGCCTACTGTTATTGGCTATCAGCCCAGGACAGAGAAAGGGAGTGTGAAAGAGACTTCGAATGAAAAATGAATGAAAATGAAAAATGAATGTTGATGGGAAAGGGGGCAGGATTATGGCCCAGATGGGAGGAGGAAGAGAGGAGGAGGGGTCTAGAAAGAAATCTGAAGTCATTTCAGTAAGGGTGGGAAAAAGAATAGAGGGAACAGGTTCTTTCTTTGATTTTAACAACAGTGATGGGAATTTAAAGGATGTTTTCCACATTTTATTATTCTAGACATGAATTTATAGGAGATTTTTTTTGTTCAAAAGTCCACCCTAAATTTCAGCAAATTGATATAAATGACTTTACAAGAAAAGTATATGACAGAAAGCCAAGCAAAGCTTCACAAATGCATTTACACACTGGAGCTTAATTTTAACATTTTGGTTCAGGTCATGGTGTCAGATCCCTTTTCTGTTTTCTCCTCATTTTCAAAAAAACATTTATCTTCTTTTTTTTTTCGGGATGATCAGATCTCGCTTCAAACTGCAGGAAGTGTAGGAAACCAGACTTTTAAAGCTCTTAAATGTATCTATCCCATTAATTAATTAAAAACCAGTTTTGCCCCAAAATAACTCATCATGCTTTAAATTACAGAGCTCCTAGAGCTTCCAAATATTATGGAAGAGCAACTTTCAGTAACTTAAATAAATGTGTCTCACTTCCTTTGATTGTAGCTTTTCAACCAAACAGTCAGCCATTTTGTTTTTGTAGATAGACCTGATTCCCCTCCTGATGCCCCCCCCCCCCCCCCCCCCCCCCCCCCCCCCCCCCTGCTCTCTTTCGTCTTACCCAGCCCCACCCTTCACTCCACGGCCTTTATTTGGGAAATGCCTTAATTGGATTAAACTCTATGCATCAGAAACACTTTGTCAGCATGTCAGCGTACTGTCAGGGTGTTGAGACACTTTGAGCTCCTTGTGCATGTGTGTGTTGGTGACAGAATATTGAGCCGGGGATCCATGATTTATCCATGTTACTTATGTTTGAAATGATAGTAAATCCACATTCCTATGTATTTCCTTCTCCATTCAAATAAGCTTCAGACTGGCATGAAATAATATGTAGATGCTTTGTGACTAAGCAAAATCAATAGTGGAGGCCAGAGAATTTTAACATTTTTAAACCATTGATTGGTCAGATTGATTCTCAGTTTTGGATTCAGGCTCATTAAATGTGTAATAACAAGCCAGTCAGACCTTCCCCGACATTAAAATAAACATTCATAGCTCATTGACAGTGCAAAATATGCAACATAATATTTAAATATCAGTCTACTAAAAAAACAATCGCCCACTCATACATAGAGGACATTGTTTTGTTACTATCCAGGATCAGCATTGGTTATTTTTCCAATAAATATATAATAATAAAACAATGGACATGAAATCAACCAAAAAATGAATTGTCACTTTTGATAATCAATGAATAGTGTGGGTCATTTATCAAGCAAAAACACCAACAATGCTGGTTTTAAGCCTCTGTAAATGTTCTCTCTTTTTTTACTGTGTGTATCATTATCACCTCAAGTAATTTTTGTTTCGCATTGTTGGGCGCTGGAAATTTGGAATTGGCTTTTTTTCTCACTTTTTTTGTTATTTTATACACAAATGAATTTTTCTTTTTTTTTTATAAATTCATAATAATTGTGAATCATTGAAATTAGAATTCATCACAATTAATTGTAAATTGTAGCACTAAAATTATGTTTAATTGAATGAAGAATTCTTTTAAACACATACGTATATTTCCACTATTTTATACGCAGTTAGGACGCATATCATAAGACTGCATTGTGGGGGGGTCTTTTGTGCATGTCTTACTCCTCACTCTCGCCTTGTTTCCTGCCTGTCTTTATACTATCAGCTATCCTTTAAAGGCTAAAATTGTACACAAAAAATGTCTAAAAGAAATGGCTTGTTAAGTGACTACTGACTATGATTTCAATCACAGTGAAATGGCTTCTTGGAGCTTATTCTTAGCCGTATCTGTGCCTCTGTCTACAGGTGAGCGGCCTGCCAGGGTCAGTCTTCAACCTCGCTCCCCCCCACATGTTTGGAAACAGGCTTAATCCCAACTCGGCCATGGCAGCACTCATCGCACAGTCCGAGGCTTCACCAGCAGGTATGACAACATACCTAATGTGGCGATGTGTGTGTGTGTGTGCGTGTGTGTGTGCATGTGTGACAAATATATGCATGTGTGTTAGGAAGAGAAAGAAGGAGATAATGGAAAGGTCACGCGCCCTCGGTCCCACAGAGAGGTCAACGGTCAGCACTCGTGATATTTTCAAGCTCCTCCTACTCAGTTCCAGTTACATGCCGGGATTGTTCCCCCTCTCTCACCCGTCCTCTCTGTCACACAAACACAAACAGATCGGCACATACAATTGACATAGAAAACATAGTCTCTCAGTGTGAGAGAAAGAGGAGCATTGGAGGTAGTGGTGTGGTGGAGGAGCAGAGAAAGCTGTCTGCGGGAGCTCCTCCCGTGCAAAATAGGTGGTTTATTGTCTGTCCGGTGCAGAAGAGCTGATGGAGGAGTAAGACGTGGCTTTTGTAATCAGTGGCCACTTCCTGATACAAGACATCTGGTTGAACAGAGAGGAGAGAAGAAAGAGGAAAAAAAGGGAGAGGAGAGAGTTAAGAGCGAGGAAGAGGAGGAGGAAGGAAGGTAGGTAGTTCCTGCTGGCGGTCAGCAATCATCAGAGCCAGATCCACCCTGGCCTGCAGGTCAACTCACTAATCAGGCTGAATGACAGGGGGCCACAGGGCTGTGTGTGCGTGTCTGTGCCTGTGTGTGTGTGTGTGTGTGTGTGTGTGTGTGTGTGTGTGTGTGTGTGTGTGTGTGTGTGTGTGTGTGTGTGTGTGTGTGTGTGTGTGTGTGTGTGTGTGTGTGTGTGTGTGTGTGTGTGTGTGTGTGTGTGTGTGTGTGTGTGTGTGTGTGTGTGTGTGTGTGGCAAGTTCTGTGTGTCTATACACACAGGCAAGCTTTGTTTAGTTCTGAAAACAAGTTTGGTGTCATTGGAAACAAATTGTCACATCTTAGCGGCAACTTTTTAACTTTATCAGAAAATTATAGTTTTTCTATTAGATTTTTGTTTTTAATTTACATAAGTTTTTCTATTAGATTTTATTTATGATTATTTATGTAAAAAGAAGAATTTAAGTTTTAAGCCTTTTAGAAAAAAGTAGCATATTAATTAATATTAGATTGCTTGAAATTTGACTAAAATGATTTATCAAAATGGTTGTCGATTTATTTTCAGTCGATTGAGTAATTAGTTGACTAATCAATAAGTAAAATTATTGATTTGCTGCCATTCTTTCCTTACCATAAAGTTAAGCACACAGTGGTGTACAGCACGTGTGTACAGCTACACAAGTGTGAAGTTCTGTTTGTGTACTAGTAAAGGTCATGTGAGCACAAACGTGCAAGGTGTGAGTGTGTTTGTATGCATGTAGCCTGTTTACTTTGGCAGCCGTTTGTCTTTGCTTTTGAGTGTCTAGAGGGAGGTGCCAGGACGGAGAGGGTTATGAGAGAAAAAGGAGTTGGATAAGAAGGCGAGCGAAGGACTAGAGTGGTGACCTGGTGGGGGTAAAAGCTGAGATTGACTGACTTAAGTAGAGGGGAGTTTGCGCGAGTGTGTAAATGCAAAAGTGTGCGTTTGCTTGTGTGTGCATGTGTGATTCATTACTCTGAGGAAAATGAAAAGAAGCGTCTGGCCAGGGGCCCAGAGGGAGGACATACAGACTCTCAAAGAAGGTAGAGGGAGAGAGAAAAATGCACATGCAGTTTGAATGAAGGCGTGTGTGTGTGTGTGTGTGTGTGTGTGTCTGTGTGTCTGTGTGTCCGTGCATGTGCGTGCGCGCGTGAAAGAGATACAAGGAAAGAGAGACAAAGTTTTGTAGGTTGCAGAGCCAGAAGTGATACGATACGTCCACACTACTCCGGCTAAATTTTAAATATTTTCTCTTTGTTTTGGCATTTTTCACACCCAAAAACAGAGATTTTAAAGATGGCCCACTGTCTCCAGGACCCCGAGAGAAAAATAAGGGTTAAGACATTTTTAATAACCCTCATTTTAAATGTCAATATAGCCATACTGTCATTAAGCTGTATTTATATTCGTTTTTCTCAAAAGCAATTGTAAAGGAAATACTGTTTGCCTTGTTAGCAGGTTATATTTATAAGCCCCAATCCAAACAACTGTTCTCTGCTTGTTCTGTTATTTGACAGCAGGAAAAAAAACAATCAAATCAATATATTTGGAGGTAGTGTTGTATTAAATCCCAGTGTAGGTAATCTACGAGAGCAGGACGACACAGAACAGAGGTTTAACCAGTACTGACTCAGCAGAATAACCAGGATGTTGTCTCACTTCTTATCAGATGTTTGATGCATAGTTTTGTTGTTTACCTACCAAAATAAAACAAAAGAAGAAGAGATTTAGCCCTTTTCCTATTGTTCAGGTGTTTCAGTGTGGACAGGGAACTTTACAAAAATAACCTGAAAATGTTAGTGGTGTGGATGCACATTGTTTTCACACATGAAGTGTTTTCAACTTTTGTGTGTGTGTGTGTGTGTGTGTGTGTGTGTGTGTGTGTGTGTGTGTTTTTTTTTGTGTGTGTGTGTACGCGTGTGTGTGTGTGTGTGTGTGTTTTTTTGTGTGTGTGTGTACGCGTGTGTAGATCAGGAGGTGGGAGACGGCAGCAGCGGTGTCGGAGCTCAGGGCTTTTCCATAAAAGCTTCTCCCAAGACCACCCCGCGGTGAGTTCACACACATACACACACGCACACGCACACCCCCATCCACCCATTTACATTCCTCACTGCCCCCCCTCCATCACCCATCCCCCTCTTTGCTTTTCCCTCTGCTGGCCCCTTGTCTCCTCTCTCTTCCTCTCACTCTTCACACACACACATGCATACTCTCCCTTTCGTTCTCACCCCTACCGGCAATTCTCGCTCTCTCAGCCAACGATAACTTGTGTTTTTGAAGGTGGTAACCATCCCTCAACTCCAGTTAGATTTCTTTTTCTGGGGTTTAATCACACATGGAAGGAGAGTCAGCTGATTTTCTGCATCTCCTTCATTTGGGAGTATTTGTGTGGATCTCTCAGGATGGGAATATTGATAATACCAATCCATTTATGTTGGATTCAACTTCGTTGAGGGATGGATAATTTCACTTGATGAGGTTAGTTCTAATTATCATTATTTTAGCTTATTTTTTACACTGAATAATTTCAAATCTTGCATTTAGGCGACATCATTTCTTCCTAGAAATGTTATTTAAAAAGAAAATATAAAAGCAGAATATGATGACAGATTTGATGACATTTTCTCTTTAAAGTGAAACATTTAATGACGTTTTGACTACCTTGATGATTTTGTAATTTGCAATTTAATATGTACAAGTATAGCTGACACATTTTTCTGCATACAACGTGGATAATACAGTGACATTGACACTCAAAATCTGAGTGCATTTTAGTTTGTGGTGTGATTACATGTAAAAAATCTTGTCCTTTAACTGTTTTTTTTACCTTTTCCCTGATATAACGCACCTCTTTCTATCCTCTCTGCTCTCCCCTGTTCTCCCTCATTTCCCCTTTTTCACACTCAACAGATTGTCTTTGCAAACACACACACCAAGATTTATCACATCAAGACAGTCAACTTCCCTCTGTCTGTCTGTCTGTCTGTCTGTCTCTCTCTCTCTCTCTCTCTCTCTCTCTTGCATGTCTTCTTTCTTCCTCTCTCCCTCTCTTTTACTCTCTATGCCTCACACACAGACAGTAAGCCTGGCCCCTTTTCATTAGAGGCCACTGTAACAACAAATTGATGTAGTTTTATAGCCGGCAGTGTCTATGTTTGTCTGACGTTTATGTTGGGTCGTTAATCTCCCCATTGACCTCTCTATCGCTGTCTCTCTCTCTCTCTCTCTCTCTCTCTCTCTCTCTCTCTCTCTCTCTCTCTCTCTCTCTCTTTTAGCTCTCCCATTGGTGGCCTGCAGATACGCTATGACTCCTCGGGGTCGTTGCCGGGGCCGGGGTTGCTAGGGGTGGGGGCGGGCGGCGGGGACACGCTGCCCCCGGTGGCCACCAGCATCGAGCAGCTCCTGGAGAGGCAGTGGAACGAAGGGCAGAGCTTCCTGCTGCAGCAGGGAGCGCAGGGAGACGGTGAGAGGATACACACATTAAACACACCTGGAGATGCACAACCATGCACTCACACACAGGGCTGGATATCATTTGAGATATATCCATTGTAGTATTGATACCAAAGAAATACTATTTGATACTTTATGCTGAGAAATATCTTTTTATTTTTTGTATTTTACAGATAACAAAGTCTTAGATATTCGGTGCAAGCTTTCAGTACTTGTCACACATTTCTGTCACTCTCAGAAAAATGTTGTGGTTTGATACCCAGCTCCACAGCTAATCACTATTCCCACCTTTTCCTTCTTTGCTCCATTTCTCTCTTTCTATTAATTGATCCATCAGCCTTTTGCCTTCTTCTACTTCCGCTTTTTATTCACTTCCTCACTTTAACCGTTTTGTTGATTACTGTCAGTTATCTCCCTATCTGAACATCCCTTCAGGGATCTATAAAGTAGAAATAAAAAAGGGGAAGGGGGCTTAGTTTTTAAAATGACGTCCTTTTTTTAGGATCAGGTCTAAGTTCTTGTGTGTGCAAATCCTCCTCGTCACTCCTTACCGCTGAGTCTGCACAGGCACCAGGGTCCCTGTTCTGTAGCTGATCTTGACCCCTGACCTCCCTGTCGAGTGCATCTGTCTAATCAGTCACTGGGTATTTGAACAACGTGGTGTAGAGGAGGAGCAGAGTTGCATGATTTTGCCTTAAGGAAACACTGGCCTTTCAGAAAGTCCGAGCATCTGTGTTCTTGCTGGTGAAAAGATTGCTCTTATACAGCTTCAACCCAAACGTACAAAATATTACATCTAAAATGTAGGTAAAACCAGTTTAAAGCCTCCGAACACCCACACAGCGGATTTAAGTCATTCTGGCTGATTAGACCTCTGCTTAGGCTAAAAGGTAGGCCAGAGCTTAGATGGGAATTTATTAGGTCACAAATCTTTTTTACCAATAAGAATAATAAAGGTGTCATATGTCTAAGCTAACAGGAGACTCAGGAAGATAACAGTCAATCATTCAATACACAGCCACAGTCCCGGGAAGAGGTCTAATCAGCCAGATTGACAACACCTGGGAGGATGTTCAGGGCCTTTTTGAAAAGGTCTTATTGCCTGCGTTGACCGTACACTGCAACAAAATGTTTTTTATCATTGCCAGTTAGAATTTCGGACAGCAGGAAATTGAAAACTCAGAGCAGAGAGATTTATTATTTTATTTTCAGGCACTAAGCAAAAAGTGCTGCCGCTCCACTACACTTAAATACTCTGATCAATCAACCCCTCATCTGTGTCTCCGTCTCTTCCAGTGCTGGGCATGTTGAAGTCCCTCCACCAGCTGCAGGAGGAGAACAGGAGGCTGGAGGAGCAGATCAAAAATCTGACCATGAAGAAAGAGAGACTGCAGCTTCTCAGCGCTCAGCTATCAGTGCCTTTCACCCCCACTACGGCCTGCGCTGGTACACACACACACACAAACACACGGGCTTCAGCTTCTTATATATAAAGAGTTGTTGCTTTTTTACATGCTTTTAAATTATATATCCTACAAAACAAGACATTTGATGACATCATGTTGGGCTTCTAGAACTTAGGACAGACATTGTCATTTTATAAAATAAACTGTTATTTGGGTAAAACATAATTATCTATTTGTTTTTTTTATTTGTTTTTCAATTTCTTGTCTGTTTTGTCCTAGTGGGAAGGATCTGAAATATGAGTAATAAGATTCATGTATGAAATATCCTTAAACTGTTTTTACCGGAAAAAATCTTTAAATTTTAAATTTTTTAAATCAGCAGAAAAATGTATGCAATTTTGACAGAGCGCATATAAACCTGCATTGATTTGTGTTGCAGATGTGAAAGGAGGCCAGCTGGGAGCCACTGACTCATCTTTACCTGTGGCAGCTCAGGTAAGAACAAATGCCCAACATAGTCCATCTTAACCCTGTATCACCACAAAGTCCAGCGCTACAGTACAAGACAGAGCAAAAACAAATCACTAATACCTGAACTTTGGTGAAACAAGCATCAGATGCTTACGTTTTTGTTATACGAGGTAATGTCATGATTTAATACCTCATGACATGGGAAATTATATGAACTACAGTGATCAGTTAACATTTGTGATTTAAGTATTTTATCAAAAGAATGAGTTGTGATTAACATTGTTTTTCCCCTCAGGACGGTGCATCATGTGGTGGCCACAGCAGTAGTGGCTCCACCTCATCTCTCTCCACCCCTCCCTCCGTCTCCCAGAGCCCGCCCCAGCCACAGCTGAACGGGGTCGCTGCCGTGGGAACGGCCCCGGCCGGGCTGGGCGCGGTGGCGGGGCTGATGGGGGCTCTGGGTGCAGGTAGTGCCCTGGGCATGGGGGGAATTGTCGGGGCGCTGAATGGCGTGATCCAGACGCCGGCGGGCACCGTCAGCCCTCACACACACACTACAGGAGCAGTCACCGGCGTCATGTTGCCCGTTAATAACAGGTACGTCTGATTTTAATTAATAATAAAACAGTTGTGGTAGCTATCAAAACTGAATTACAGGAGTAAGTACAGAGTTACTCAATAATGCTCAGCACCTTCTGTCACCACATCCTGAAGTACTGAAAACACCACAGTCATTACTAATGTCAGGGAACATACAGTTGTGTTCAAAATAATAGCAGTCCAACATCACTAACCTCATAAATCATATATTTTGGTAGAAGTGATATTTCTACAATACTAGCAAATAATTTACTAGTAAGTGTTGTAGAGTCGTAGAAAACCAACAGACCCAGCAGTCATGACATGCATGCTGCTCATTCTGTGTAATTGAATCAGTAATTGAAAGGGGCATGTTCACAATAATGGCAGTGCTGTGTTCAATTAGTGAGGTGATTGATTATGTGAGGAAACAGGTCTCAATTATGGCCCATATTTAAGTATTTATATTTAGTTATTTCACTGTGAAATACTCAGCAAAATGGGTCGTTCCACACATTGCTCTGAGGAACAGAGCAACGCACCAATTAAAAAGTTGATTGGAGAGGGGAAAACATATTAAGAAGTGCGGAATATTAAAGGGTACTCAGCCAAAATGATTTCTAACTCCTTGAAATGGCATCCAAAGCCTGAACGACGTGGGAAAAAAACGTCAACTACCGTTTGAATGGATTGAAGAATAGCTAAAATGGCAAAGGCTCAACCAATGATCAACTCCAGGAAAATTAAAGAAGACTTAAAGTTACCTGTGAGTACTGTTACGATCAGAAGAAGGCTGTGTGAAGCAAAGCTATCAGCTAGAATCCCCCACAAAGTACTGAATAGGTTGAAATTTGCCAAAGGACACATTGACTGGCCAAAGGAGAAATGGTGGGACATTCTGTGGACTGATGAGAGCAAAATTGTTCTTTTTGAGTCTAGGGGCCAGTTTATACGACGACCCCAATGCACTGAATTCAAGACGGTAAAGCATGACGATGCAAAAATTACGTTAATGAGGATGTTTCTCATTCTGTGGTGTTGGGCCTGTTTATCGCATACCAGGGATCATGGATCAGTTTCAGGTCAAAAAGTCATGTTGCCTTATGCTGAAGAGGAAATGCCTTTCAAATGTTTTTTTTTAACAAGACAATGACCCAAAACACACCAGTAAGTGAGCAAAGTCTTGGTTCTAGATTGATGTTATGGAATGGCCAGCCCAATTCTAGGACCTCAGTCCCATAGAAAACTTGTGGGGTGACATCAAAAATGCTTTTTCTGAGGCCGAACAGTAATGCAGAGGAATTGTGAAATATAGTTCAATCAATCTGAGCTGGAATACCTGTTCACAGGTGCCAAAAGTTGGTCGACTCCGTGTAACACAGATGTGAAGCATGTCTCAGAAATAATGGTCGTGCAACTAAATGTTAGTTCAGTAATTCAAAGGAAGCAAACCTTTGAGAAATATTTTAGTTCATACAGTAAATGTTTAAGTTTGTATAGAAAAATGCAAATAGTGCTATTTTTTTGAAACAGCCTAATATTCCTTTTTCTTCACTTTTTGTAAAGGTAGAGCACAAACTTAATCAATTTCAGTCATGTTTGATGTGGAATTGAAGGTGCCGTGTTCCCAATGCATTGATATTTTGGAATTACAAGCCATTCTATGGATTTTGAGCAATGTTTACTTTTTTAGGCACAGCTATTATTCTAAACACAAACGTACATGTCTGGCAACCTCATCTCTGTGTCTTATGTCTTGTCCCCAGATGTTGAATGAATGTGAACTTTATTGTGTCCTCTCCCTTTTGCTTCCTTTTGCTTGCGTGTTGGATTGTTGCAGCTCAGCAGCTAGTAAGAACAGGTGATACAGATCAGCATCAGAACAACCTGTAGTTCTGTTTCCATCCTGTCCCTGAAGGCTGTCAGAAGAGATTCTGTGACAACGTTGTTGTGTCGCATGGTTTTTCTATGTGGTCACATTTTCTTGCTTTATGGCAAGTGAAATTGACATTTAAGATGACTTCCTTTTTTTCTTAATATTTAAATAGTAATATGTAACATGCTTGTTCCCAAGGGCCAGTTCATGACATTTGTCCTATGTACAGTATGTTGTATTTTGCTGCAGTCAGCAGCTCTGTAGGCCCCGTGGCTGTGAATGTCTAATGTTGGGAAAGAGTGTATTAAACTGTATTTAGCTCAAGGCTGATAGCGCAAGGACAGTGTTTATCGCATTTGTCTGACTGCGAGTGGTTTTTGTCTCGTCAGCGCTGCGCGGCTCGGCCTGCTGTCTGAGCAGCATCGACTGCTCCTGCAGCAGCATCAGCTCCAGCAGCTGCTGGCCTCGCAGCCTTCAGCGGTATGGTACACACACACACACACACACACGCACACACACACACACACACACACAAACACACACACACACACACAGTTAAACACACACAAAGACATTGAGCTACAATTTTCATTTGGACAATGGCCTAAATCACCAAGCCTATTAACTATTCTTTTTTTTGTTTCCTCCACTGCTCATCCGACTTTTCTCTCTTCTTCTTCTCTATCCCTTTTTGTTGTCCTTCTTTTCCAACTCTCATTTCCTTTCTTGTCCAAAACTTACTTTACCTTTATCCAACT
>NC_048428.1:10976299-10979712 GCF_013103735.1 Etheostoma cragini | reverse complement strand
TCTCTCTCTCTCTCTCTCTCTCTCTCTCTCTCTCTCTCTCTCTCTCTCTCTCTCTCAGGAGCAGCAGCAGGTGTTGCTCTACCAACTGATGCAGCAGCAGCAAGAACTCCAGCAGCTGCAATCGCTCTCCTCCGCCCAGATTCCCTCCATCCCGCTCTCCTCTGCTCAGCTGCCCATCAACAACCTGCTGCCCGGCGCCCATGGCCAAGGCACCATCACAGCCAACCCCTTCCTGGCGCTGCAGCACGCCCATGCTGAAACACACGCCTCAGGGGTGCAAAAGTCGCGGCTAGCTGAGAAGGCCATGGGCGTCTCAGGGCAAGAGAAGACATGACGGCCGATGCTCTCTTTTTTTGTTTTCTTTTTTATATAAATATGCAGGGTCTTCAGGAGATCAGCCTTTTGGTCGTTTTTGTGGTTCAGTGATGAGATCATTGGCAGCAGAGAAATCTGTGTTTCTGGTACATCGTTCTTGTGTCTGTGCTAATACATTAGCACACACTATGGCGAGTTATGGCATTTGTTTGCAGTCACCAGCTCACTGTAGTTGACCTTGTCAGGTTTGTTTTGCAACCTTTTCAGGTTACAGGCTTAACAAACCAGTTTGTCTTCATTTGTACTATTTATGTCCATCCAGTCTTAGATGTTTTCCTTTAGAGCTTTAGTGCTGCTTTGGGTGGTTATTTTTGTCACTGTTGAGATGATGATTTTCATTTGGTATCACTGGTAGCAACTTAGTGGGTTAGTGCCACAAAATAAATACATGGTGTGTTCTTTCAACAGGTGAGTTGACTTGACAGGTCAGCTTCTCGGAAACCTTTCCCATCGAATTTCTCTCAATATTTCCTTCTCTGATCTTATCACCCTGCTTCTTCTTCACATTTCTTCTTTCTAGTTGCTGTGTCACGTTTATTCATCATTTCCTCTTCCTTTTGTCTCCACATTTCTCTCAATGCTTCTCCGTCGTCCACACTAACATCCCTCTCGGCCTGGTTTCTCTGCTGTCTCTCTCTCTCAGGGGCCTCGGCTAACTCAGCACACAAGCTAGCACACACACACACACACAGAGATAGCAGAAACACATGAATATAAAAAATAATCTACAAGTCCCCACCACAGGACTTAACAGTAGCAGATGTACGTTTGACATCTGTGTCGCAGCGATCCAGAGGGGAATATTTGGTGAAAGGCTTGGGAAAATATCCCACGTTTTCGCCATTGCCTTTCTCCCAGTGTCTTTCTACTCCATTTGTGCAGATCATTCATGTCAATGAGCCACGCCTCGTACGATCACCGCAGAAGCCTTGCTCTTGACTCTTCTCTGGGCCACATACAGGGGGCTAACTCAGGGAAGTGAAATGTAAAAGAAGAGGGGGAAAAAAAGAAGAAAACCAGCAAGTTGAATGTTGAAATGATGCATAAATCCACACGGCACAGACTCACAAAGAGAAATTATGCAGTTGGTTGTCAGCGCGTGGAAATCATTACATTTCATCTTCCTGATTGAGCCCCCTGCTGCACCTACCTCTCAAACATGACCAGCCTATCAGGACCTAAATGGCCGACAGCAGCGGCCGATAAAAAAAAAAAAAACACAAAAGTGAGAACTGGCCAATCAGGGTCCAAACCCAAGTGCCTGAGGCCAAGGGGAGAAGGCGGGATTGGTTTTCATGTTACCTGTGCCCCTGTCACTCAACTCAATTCTTAACAATGCTACTGGTAATTAAGCTGCGTTGCTAAGGCAACAGATTACAAAAAAGACTTTTATTAAAGATGTCTCGTTAATAACACCAGGAAATATTCTGCATTCTCTAATATCAAAGCCAACTTTGTACTGTGCTTTTTATTTATTGGGAGTGTGTTTGTGTAATGGGCATGAGACGATATATTTTAAAGCCCCCCCAGTGTTGAAACTTAACATAATTTTGTACTACTGTGTAAATTTTGTTTGTATTTTGTTTGTATTTTCTGTTTCTTTCCACCTCATACGATCGAATCTTGCTGTAAACCCTTCTAAAAACTTCTACTTTGTGTTGTGTTGGAAATCGAGATGCTACTTGATAGTTGGCTGATTGGGGAAGAGGTGGGGCTGTATATAGCTGTTTGTAGGGGGGAGGAAGTGTGTCGGGGGGGCGTTCAGTGGCACAGTTTTTACCTCGTTAAGTGTACATAAACCTTTCTCATTGGCCGTTGGTGTACATAAGTGATTGTGATTGGGCGTGCTGGTGTGAAGGGAAGCCAATGAAGCCTCAGTTTGTGTGTGAATCTTTAGGACCAGATAAAAAGGTTGACAGTGACTGGACACAAAGTATTAATTTATTTTTATAAGTGCAGGGACATTGTTTCTTTTTTAAGTTTTGCACCGTTTTCTTGATGAGAAATCATTTTATACTTGGCACCGTGTTTTCATCTGTGCACATTTGTTTGGATCAATTTTCAAAAGTGGAAAATTAATGGGGGGGATGGGGGTAAACTGATATTGTATTTCAAAACACAAAAATAAAGAAACACTCTGGATAACAAGAGCATGTTGTCTTTGTATCAAGGAGTTTGTTAAAAAAATACACAGACATTGATTTATTTATTTTAGCAATTTTAAAGACGTACACTTAAATTAATACTGAATATGCTAAATAATAATATATTTTGATCACAATACTCTAAAAATGTTTAGAGGGCAAATTCTATTTTCACAATGCTAATAATGCATTCACTGTATCAATCTTCATTACATTTTATTTACAGACATGCATATGCACTGAAAAATTCCTTTTATTTTTATTTCATTCACACAGAGGGAAAACTGCAATAGAGCAATATTTTCTCTTTCACCTGACCGATATTAAAAAGAGAATAAAATAACTTGCCATGCCATAATACATGGCAGTTAGCTACAATGCATACCAAGATGTTTTTAATCTTCTAATCACAAATATAAATCATGACTGCAGATAATATGAGGGCAAACCCAAAATGTTTCAAATAAGTATACTTTATTTTAAATTGACTGTAGAAACGAGGTCCATTTAAATGGTGTGGTAAACCTGGTGAAACATGGTGGAAGCGATGGTAGCAGCAGGATGCAGTTTATTCATCAATCTAAGAAGTGCCAGTAGAGGCTGAACATCTTTATATTTAAACAATGTGCTTCAAGGCTCCTGTCCTAACAAACATGCACACACACACCCCAAAGCTGATGACTTCCAGCTGCTGAGAAACAACCTGTGTGTGTGTGTGTGTGTTTGCGTGCGTGCATTCAGAAGTGGAGGCACTATTCAGCTACATCTGCTTCTGCCCTGGTAATTAAAAGCTCACTTTCCTCCTGCACCCCTGCTCCCCCCAAAACAAAGCCCCCTTACCCCATCCGTGCGGGCGCACACACACACACACACGCGATCTAACCTGCATTCAAC
>NC_048428.1:10960131-10976199 GCF_013103735.1 Etheostoma cragini | reverse complement strand
CTCTCTCTCTCTCTCTCTCTCTCTCTCTCTCTCTCTCTCTCTCTCTCTCTCTCTCTAACACACACACACACTGAGCAGACAGCAGGTCAGCAGGAGGGTTAAGCCCTGGATGATTAGACAAATGTTGGGCAGATATCTGTAGCTTCAGAGGTGAGCTGAGCTGCTGTCACTAAGGAATGCTCTGCAGCAACATTGGTACCTGCCCCTGACTGAGCAGGTTCTGTACGTTGGTGGCTTTCTAGCATTTACTCTCCTGCTTCAAAATGCTTTGCATTTTTCAGAGGCATAAAAGCTGGAGAACTAAACTGCAACTAAAAAAGCTTGAAACAGAATGAACTCAAAGAAACTGTATTTTATTTGTACCTACCTGGGTGCATCTTTAAAAAACAAATGACACAGCTTTGAAATTATTTGTCTCACACAACAAACAAATTACTACATTTACAATTAAGGTACACAACAACTCTTTGTTATAAATCCAATACATAGATCTAAAAAAAAAAACAATACTTCAATAAGTACACAAGGAGATAAAAGACACATACCAAACAAATACCTTTAATAGGATGACACAACAGAAAAAAAGCATCATTAAATCTAGTTTTTAAACATTCTAATTTCTTTTCATTTGAATTAAATGTACCGATCACTACTTTCACAATGACCCACAATTAAAGTCACACCTCAAGTGTTTCTTACCAGAAAGCCACGTATCTCCAGATTTGGTGATTTTGAATTCACAGATAAATTGAAGAATTTAGTGTACTTTTAGGAAATGAGCAAATTATCCTACTTCTAAATTTAAACAAAACAATTTATAAACACACCCACGTCAAAGTGCATTGTCAAAAGCTGATGGTCTGGAAATACATTGTTTTCACAGGTCATTTATTTTTCACGTATACTTTCAGTATTTGTTGCCATCTTCCTTCCCATCCTGGATAAACTCAGAGCAGCTCAGACACAGCCAAGCAGAAATGAAAGAGAAACCATAAAACAAGTTAACCAAGTGCCATGAGTAATTCCTACACAGGTTTTGGCATATGTTTGGTAATTCAGTTAAATTATTTAATTAGACCTCAGCCTCAAAGAGAGAGAGCAAAGAGCAATAAAGCTGAGAGAGGCTCTGGTGTAATAAACCATTAGCAGTAGGAGGCAGCCGCTGCTGTGTACAGTAATGCAGTGTAAATCATCACAGAGTGGCTGCCATTAGGGGCCTTAATCCTGGCCAGAAACCTGCAGTCAGCTGCCAGGGGCCCTGATCCGGTGCCGAGTGGAACCAGATCCGGCAAACAGAGGTGTTTAGGACTGGGGCAGGAGGAAGGGGACAAGGAGAGTGTAGGGGGAACAGCTGAGGAGATTCCCAGGGTTAGTGTGTGTGTGTGTGTGTGTGTGTGTGTGTGTGTGCGTGCATGCATGCCCCCCTACAAGTCCCGCTCCTGTAGGATAATGGTGGCGAGGAGAAGCTGCAGGATTCGGCCTCATCCCTCTTCATTCTCAGATAGCTCGTATTTTCTGTCTGCTCACCCCACTGACACACACACACACACACACACACACACACACACAAACAAACGCATATACACACCCTTCCCAGGACTAATATACACTAATTACATCCAGAAAATACACAAGAAACAATAGATAGAACTGCTGTTCAACAACCACCGCAAAAAAAACAATTCTGGAAAAATCTATCTATCTATTTATCTATCTATCTAGAAAAATGTCAAAACTGCAAATAAATACAAATTTGAATTTAAAATAAATTACTGTAAAGAGTAAATCCACTATTTAGGTATTTTGATTAGCTATATTTTAGATGCATTAACACGTTTCTTTCAAAAGTAGCCTACTTCTGTAAACAATATGGCTACAGGCAACAGGAGATAATAGGCTACAAATTGCAAATTAATAATATCAGCATTTACTTTGAGCATAGCCTTAAAAGCTGTATAAATAGCTTTGGATCAAATTAAAGTAAGCGTTGAAAATGTTGAACTACTGCAAATAGTTTCAGTAGCCCTATGCCCGGGTCTCGGGGCTTAGCGGTGCCTTGTCCGCTCGCCTGCCGCGCGTAGTGAAGCGCTGCCCGGCCAGCGAGCCGTTCCTCCCCCGCTGCCTGCGGTTCCCTCTACAGGCGAGAAGAACGAGCTCCGAAAACCGCAGACAAGCGGGGAGGACACCTTCCCCTGTGCGCTTAAAAGCGTATACATTCAGCGGCCAAGAGAGGGGGTGTAAATAAGTGATTTTCTGTTGTCTGCTATTCCCCTTCGGAAGGGGAAATGCAGCTCGAGAGTTCACAGCAGCAGCGCTGGCGGCCGTTCACTTTGTAGGCCTGTACTGTGCTTATTTGGTCTGAAAAGGCTCCTCGATATGTTGACACATGTAAGAGTTTAGGAATATTTAAAATATTGTCTAATGATAGATAGTAATTTTCACACATCCTCCCGAAATGTTAGACAATAAAAAAATGATATACGTTCACAAAGTGAAACAGAAAGCTATTAGACTCGATAGGCTCAGCGTGTGTACTTCCATCTACAGCGAGATGTATATGTTCAGTATTCTTGAAACCTATGTTGTAACATAGGCTACATGTAGCCAGTGAGACTCCAGCGACGCAAAGTACAGGAATGTTTCTTTTAATACACAAATGTCAGTTTAAGATAGTGTTCATGTGACCCCATTACTATATTTATTATATTCATAATCGAACATGTACTGATGTTTTAGGTAGGCTTGTTTTACTTTGCAGTAATCGATTAATTCTCCACTTAAATATTAATATGTTTTGATTCGATCAAATAGTTCGTTTAGCTGTGATGTTTTGTGTCTTTGTAAAATGTACAGCCTCCTGTCTGTTATGGCGACCTCCAGCGTGTTGTTTTGAAGACCATCGACCACAGCAGCCAACTGCAGGGAAGCCTCATGACCCACACAGAAATGCACTAAATTATGTATAAATTCAATTAAACTCATCTAGAAACCAATTTTCTTTGCCAATGGCATTGTTCTTTGGCTTCTATATGCCATGTTGTTTTAAAAGCAGGATAAGTCCATTTAACCTGGGCTAGTGTGGTACAAATTTGACAAAAATCATTTATTTATTTGCTTATTTATTTATTTGCAAGAGCTCCAACAGAGATGTTTCATGTATCCACATAGTAATGTAGACCTAAATTCAAAATAGACTAACACCAGCAATTCATGATACACTCAGGTCTAACCTATAGACACACACTCAATGTATTTTTCCTCAAAATGTTTACATCAAACCTGGACAAAAAAAGACAAAACCATACATTATATTTCCTGTATCATCAGTGTAAATGGGCTCTGGGTGAAGAATGAAACACCATTACAAGGACAGGTGGGGCTGGCAGAGATGAATGTAATCTTCTGGGGTTATAATGAATGTGACGGGATATAGATCTGAGATGAGATCTGGTTTGATCATCAGGTAAAAATAGATCAGTCACCGGCAGATCATTACTGATAATTACTTCCAACTGGTGAGCTATGTGAGAGGTCTATATTATTAAATAATTCCGCCCCTGGTTAGTAATGGCAAGTTGAGAGAATTGCATTTGTGTTTAATCATTACATAAAAAGTGATAAGCTAAAAGACAGGTGTATTATGAAAATAATGCAATAGTAAAAAATAATATTTCAGTTTTTTGTGCTTGTCAGGTGACAAATTTGATAAAGTCTTCATCAAGTGATTTCAGTGTTTACAGCTCAAAAAGCTTTATGCAAAAGAAATAGTCAACCACAAATCCTCTGACATCCATTCCTCCGCTCCACCTGTATGTGTGTATTTTTATGATTAGCTAATAAACATCATTTAAAAGCTGCAGGGGAATAGGAGGGTTTTACACATACAAACACCTGGGAGCTGCCCTGAGCAGTTGAGAGGTGAGTGCCTTGCTCAAGGACACTGCTGTGTTTTGTAAGGAAGCATCCCTGTGGAGGCTTGAAGCTAGTTTCCAGTATTGAAATCAGAACATTGGAGACTGCGGAGGAGTCCAACTACTGCTGCAATCACGATAAATGAGCGAACAACAAGCATGTAAAGAGTCCTGGGATTTCTCCAACGGCAACAGCTGTTAAATGGTATAGACCCGTGTGTGTGTGTGTGTGTGTGTGTGTGTGTGTATCAGCAGGCCTAATTTATTATGCAGACTGAAGACCCTTGGGTTGGAGGGAAGAGCTACAGACACACACACACACACACACACACACACACACAGCTGATTCAGTTTCTTTGCCCACAAATACTTGCTATGGGAGTAAAGGGCAGACAGAGGTATACAGACTGCACACAGAGAGATCTGTGTGTGTAAATAATAGTGTGTATGACTGTGGTGAACTTGTCGCATCAACTGTGATGACATATTGCATAAAAGACGGCGGTGAACTTCTCAAGAGTTTATAACAGGTAAGTGTGTGCACGGTTTGAACATGTGTGTGTATATGATCACGCAGACCTTGAGAAACACACACAAAGGAGTAAGCACATCATGTCTGTTGTTTCCTTTCAGAGAGAGAGAGAGAGAACACAAAGGCTGCTCCTAATTTCACCCTGAAAAACATCTGTGCATACATGTAGCCTTGAAACAAGATGTTTCATTAATTTATCACATGAATTACACCTAACAAAAACAGCTGGGGCATTTGGGTCTTCTGAAATAGAAGACTTGAAAGGCAGAGCATGGCCTGTGAGGTTTATTTAAACAGACAAACACATATTTGGATGTTCTTCCAATTCCATTCAATGCTACTTTGTATTTTTATTTTTACTTTTATCTGACAGCTATAGAATTTTTTTGTAATAATATTTTAGCCTAGATAAAAAACATATGATAAGCTCATAAAATAAAAGCAGTGATTTCTGACCTTTTATGCATGTGGCCCTTTACAAAAAGCAGTGGTTACTTGTTTCAGATATCTAGGATTTGCAGTTTCCTCAAACAACACACATTTCCCCTCTACTTCAACTTCTCTATTGGAAAAATTAATCAATATTTCCCAAAGAAGATTAGAGAAAAGTCAAAAATATGGACACAAATTTGAACCTTTTCTTCTTTTGTGCCCCATTACAGTGATGATCCCTCTGTTTTATCTGGTGACCTTATAGGTGGTCGCAGCCCTCAGGTTGGAAAGCACTACATTCAAACAAGATCCACAATGTCCAGACTATCAATAATGTCATAAAATAATATCTGCAATAGGAGTACTTTTTATTCTTCAGTACATTTAGCTGATTAGACTTTAGTCATTTTACTTAATTAGGATTTTAATGCAGCACTTTTATTTTACTTGAGTATTTTTGTTTTTACATAGTTGTGCTGTTTGTTGACTTGAGAAAAGGATCTATCTCTTCGGAGTGACCTCTTGATACTGTTATAACTATGCATTGTGATACAAAAGACAGGACCTTCACACTATGTAACTGAACACATGCATATCTGTTTATCACTAGCTGCACAGAAACCCGCCAGATCTGAGTTACATAGGGCAAGGGTTCAATAATCTGCCCTGACACACTATACATGATTATATAAGAGTACAACATAACCATAAAGTGCAGTGGAATAGGTGTTTCTGATGTAAAAAGTAGTATTCTCCATTAGTCTCGCCTGTACGTTGACACGCATTAGTGGCACAATTATAAAAGCTGTGGTCTAATCTTTTAAAAGTCCCAGGGTAATGTTGGAAATGGTCAGAGGAGAAGGGTAGAGGGGGATGGAAGAGGGATAAGGAGAGGAAGGGGAGGAGAGAAACTCAATCTAAAGCACCAGGTGCACCTTTTGTCGACATAATCTCCCAACCCTTGAGACCGTGCACACACTAGCCAACATATACAGCCTTTCATACGTACACATGCTGCTTTTTCGGCCGGAGGATTTGGATCCTGGGTTGGCTCTGGTCATATGTAAAAGGGGACTTTCAGGTCAGTGCGCTGGCGGAACAGGGGTTTGGTCCATTTTGTTTTAGCCACACTTATGTGATAATCAGTTGGACAAAATCTTTAACACAGGTTAGTGTTAGTGTCGTTGTGATGATAAGGATTGATCACAACAAGTGAACATTGCTTACAAAAGAATACCTGTGCAGATTAACAGGAATAAGGAGGAAGAGAAAGAAAGCCTGCATGTCTTCAGGGGAAATGCTGTCACATGTTAAAAACCCACATGTGAATTTAGAGCACATGTGCTCCTCTGACACAAGTGCTTTCATGTGTGAACCAGGTCGTGCATTGTATTCTGACATCCGATGTTTCTACTTAAGATGGAAATGAAAAACCATCAGTATGTGTCATTTGCATGCAGTATTTAAACACCTAATATCTAGGATGATAAAATGAACAAACTACAATGTAGATGTTTGCAGTTATGAGGACATTTTTTGTCAACAAATATGAATACTCAACACATGAAGTACAAGGTTAAACAATGTAGTTGTTCTCATATGCAATAAGTCTTTGTAAGTCTTAACACATTCGTTGACAGTTTAAACCATTTTAAAACCTGCCTGTGTATGAACACATAATAAGTGCTAATTTGTCAACAAATCTAATCATATGAGTATCATTTTATATGTTTACAGGTATGTTCTCCAGCACTTATACAAGAAGTTGTAGACAAATACCTAAATAAATAAATACTTAAAACAAGACTATGTGACTCCTGAAGAAGAAACAACACTCTCTTCCTCTTGCAAATAAAATGTTGAAGTCATGAGCAGTAAAACACACACTTGCTCAATTCAACACTCTCCGGGGCCTGCAATGACCAGTGTGGTGGCAAATGTTAGATTGTGTTAGCAAACCTCAGATAGATATGGCTGAAGTCCATTTGCTGACTTTATATTTTCTCTCTACTTGTGGGACTTGTGGGAAGTTTTAGCATAGCATTATCCTGTTATCATTAACATTATCATCATTTGTGCCCCAAAAAATGACACAGGGATGCTTTAAAATGCCCTTATATTTGCTAACAACTACATTACAGTGTGCTGTGAAGCATTATTTTAAGTGTTTATTTACTGCTTGTAAATGGTAAATAGGTTACATGCGCCCAATAGTACTTGCAACTATTTTTCCAGGAGTATTTGCAGATGAAGACGGGATAAAAACCAAATTTTAAAAAAGAATGTCAGCAGTGGTTGAGTGAGCTCATTGAATGTGTGTGTGTGTGTGTGTGTGTGTGTGTGTGTTTGTGTGTGTGTTGAAGGGAACATGACCTGAGCTCTCACCCATTGTGAGCCTACAGACATGTATTGATGCCTGTCAATCAGTCCCCTACATTGCACAGGGAGGACAAGGGAGTGAAAACAAAGATCTGTTTTTAGAAAAGAAGCAGTTGCTGTTGCTGTGCATCTAAAAGCTTGAAACGTTGAAAACCTTGGATTGTACAAAAAAACACCCTTGAATAACATTACAGGCCGTGTTAATCAATGGCTCTTACCACAGTGGATTTAAGCAGAGCGGGTGCCCCTTGTCCACAATCCCTCACCCGTCATCCTTTAAGCTCGACCCCTAAACTCCTGTGAAGCCCCAAGTAGGGACGGAGCCAAGGACGGAGCAGGCTGCTCATTGTGATTTAATCTCTCTTTGCCTCTCTCTCTACTGCCAGAACAAACATCAAATATGGCCTCCTTATCAGGCCAGCCCTGCTCTATCTATCTATCGCCAATCAATATCTCCTATTCTGTGTGTGCAAGCCTATACGTGTGTGTGTGTATGAAACAGGTCTCAAGGGCTGCGCTAACTAAGGTCAAAGATCATGTACAACCCTCCAGCTTGGAATGACAGATGTGGCCGAAGGGAAACAACATAAAAGAAAAAAAGAAAGAAGCAAGAGATTTATAGAAGTTGTGTGTGTCCTAAACAAGACATCGTTAAAAAAAAAGAAGCTGTTGTTATCATTGCTCGTGTTGTTTCTGCGGCAGGTACAGTATACGATTGCCTCAGGCAGAGGGTACACACCGGATCCGTTTACCTGAGTGAATGTCAGCCTTGAACAATGGACTGGAAGCTTTATCAGTGTCCAACTACCTTTGTAGAAGTACCACCAACTAAACAGCAACTGTATGGTCACACGGGGTGAGTAACTCTTTATTACATGCTTCCTTATGTCACAGGGAATAGGAATGAATATCAAAAAGCGTTGGCTTCATTTCTGCTTCCTGTTTGCACCAAGGAAGGAGAAGCAAATGTTATGCTGAAGCCTCCAACAGAGACTCACACACACACACACACACACAAACACACACACACACTCACACAGGGGTAAATTGAAAGGTAGTATACATGCATTAAAGCCATTTTCTCCCCTGCATGGACATGAATTAACATAGGAAAGAAAGAAAATAAGTGAATGCATATGCATCAAGGGGGGGAGCTCCTGAGGTGATATGACACTCTGCCTGTGCCTCTATTCACCATGAAGCAGCTCCATGAAACTGCAAAATGCTGCCAGAGCTGCAGCCGGCTGCAATGCTGTAGATGGAGAGAAGGAGAGAGAGAGAGAGAGAGAGAGAGAGAGAGAGAGAGAGAGAGAGAGAGAGAGAGAGAGAGAGAGAGAGAGAGAGAGAGGGAGAGAGAGTGAGAGGGGGGAAATCCTTTGTTCTGTCAAGGACTTAACACAATAAGAGTGTACAGTGTGTCAGGAGCGCACAGGCATATATCAACTTCAATCTCTTTTTAATGAAAAATCCTGCCCTCTCTAATATGTGCAAATTAACCTCTTCTCCTCCCTCCCTCCCTCCCTCACTCCCTCCTTTCCTCCTCCCGTCCTGCCGCTTCCCCGCCTCTCTTCCTCTCCCTTGCAGAGGCCCCTCGACTCCCACTCCCCACTCTTCTTTTAGCTCTCCACCCTCGTTTCTGTCCCTTCTTCTACCTCTTTTCCACCGTTTCACTTCACTTTCACCAATTTTTCAATGTGTCTCATTCAGAGGTGGAGGGCGAGACAATAGCAAGAGAAGAAGAGAGATATTGATAGAGACTCTTTGCTTTCCATTAACTTGTTGCTTTAGCCACCCAACACCCCCCACCCCCACAGCAATTATCTAGATCACTTAGTTGTAAAGAAAATAAACAATTAAATAAATAAACAAAAAGAGGCACAGTCAAAACCAAAGCAGAAAAACATCCCAAAGTCAGCGTCCAGCAGCAGAATTAAAATTCTCCCTCCATCCTCCTCTGCTCTCTTTGGTTTTCATCTCTCTGCTCCGGCACACACACCGAATCATGCTATTACCCTGATTATCCTGATGAGTTGGTCAGATCCTCGCCTTCTCATTCTGTCCATGCTAATTGTAATTTAGAAATTATACCTAATGAGGAATTTTTAAAAAACATGACGGCCACTCTGTGCCGCCAGCACCACGCCGCTCCCTGCCCTAATGGATTTCCTGGTATGGAATCCAATTTTTCCCCCCTTTCTGCTCTGCAGGGGGTCCGGCTAGCCAGTCCCTCCCTCCCTCCTCTGCTCTCACCCCCTCCCATGTCCCCTACCCTCCACTCCGCCCCCCTACTCCACTAATTGGGGGCGACTGGTTTTGGTGAAAAGAAGTCATAATCATTGTTTCTGCTGCTAATTTAAGTGGTTAAGTGTACGGCATCAGCTTGCAGAATGAGGAAATGAGTATGATTAAATTGACATTTTTAAATCTTACACATAACAGCTGAAGTGCCAATTTCCTTCTTATGGTTTTGTTGAAGGTTTCTGAAAGTTCAACTCCATGTGACAGTTTGCACAAGATAAATGCATATGTTGTGGTTTTTGTAGCGTCTCAAGAGGGTTTTGGTTAGTTCTTATATATTTTTTTTATTTAACTGGTGGTTAAGATGCCAAAAAACAACTGCTTTTCAAAGGATCACATCCTTACCTTGTGCTAAAAATAAAGAGAAATGTTAATTTGAAGATTGACAGAATAAAAGCAACAGAGAACCAAATTAGCTGGTTTTTTTTAACTTCTCCTTATTTTACAGAGGAATGTGATCCATCAGATGTCTGTGGCTTATAGTTTTAACCTGCCCTAGTCTCACATACACCTGTATGATGTGTGTGTGTGTGTGTGTGTGTGTGTGTGTGTGTGTGTGTGTGTGTGTATGTTTAATGAAGTATTTGGCAGTAATGCCGGTAACAAACACACATCCACAGGCACACATGCAAATCAAAGCCATCAACAGCTTGTGATGAAGTGAGACGTCGTGGCATAAACAGAGTGTGCCGTTACCATGGAAGCCACTTTCACCTCACAGGCCGAGAGAGACGGGCCGAGAGACAGGAAAACACAAAGAGCCAACGAGGAAGGGAGGGAGTGACAGAAAAACAGTAACAGACAGTGTGTTACAAGCTCTCCTTCAGCTACATGTATTAGCTTTTCCAACCCTCCTCAGCTTTTTCACTACTGTCGTTCTTCTGGAAAAGAAAAACTGTGTTTGTACAGTAAGAGATCCAAAAAAAAGGAAAAGTTCATTGAAACGTTGTTTCTTAGCTGGTTGAACATTCACAAGCGTAATGAGCACATCACTAAGCTGACGTACATGGGCTGTTGGAGGGGTTTTGTGGTTTCGGAGCTACATCTGTCCCTGTTTTCTTCTCTGGTTCTGTTGAAGGCCTTTAGACTTCAGATGTTAGAGAGACAGCAGGTTTCCTTTACAATCGTTTGGTAATTGATGCATTAACAGGGACATTATTGATTCATGAGTTTATGAGGAGTTTGAACACAATGTATCAAAAATCCTAAAATGGATTGCTCACTTTGTCAGGCATCAGTTTGATCCCTCTCCCATACATTTTCTGCCACCACGCATGCATTTCACTTTCTGAGAAGATAACCAAGATTTACAATTCCCTCAGCTAGAACTGGAGCAAATCCCTGCCTGCATTTTTTGCATAGCACTGAATGTCCACTTCACTCACCAATTTATAATAATCAAGTCTGTTGCAGGAAATTGAACATAGCGACCTGGTCATGACATCAGACAGGCTGTCCGAATGGATAGTATCTGCCTTCTTTTGGCAAAGACACTAATGACAAATTCCCTTCCTTTATATGATATAAATGATTCATCTGAGCCAAATGGGAACCTTTATCTAGATAATCCAGCTCATTTTCTCTGTTAGAGATGGAACCACATGTTACATAACTTCTACAAAAAGAGGCATATTGAAAACAAGAAATTAGCTTAGTTGTGACTTTAAAAAGGAGTAGAGAAAAAAAAATGAGCATTTCTGCTTATGAAGACATGATTCCCTGTGAATTCAAAGCCTATCAGGTCACTGGGTTTGCTTTCCTTGCAATCAGGGAATTTGCATGTTTTAGTTGCACTCTCTTGTCCATCTCAAAGTGCTGCAGAATGAAAGACTCCATACCTTCTGCAAAAAGGTCAGATGAGCGAGGCTGCCGGAGCGATCCTAGCTTTCATGGTTTGCCAGGGAGGCTACAGGAGGTAATCAGAGGAAAATATGTCCTCTCCTCCTCTTCTTTTAGACCTCCATTAGACCAGCCTGCCTCTGTCTGGGAAAATTGATTTTAACCCTCCCCTCCTCCTCTCCTCTTTTTTTTGCGTCTCATATTCCATTTGAGGCTTGCTCATCCACTCTCGAGAGCAGTTCTGCGAGACAGAGAGAGAAAAGGGAATAGTTAGGCCACAACAGGTTGTTCACACATATAGTTACCCACCCCCAACAGCAGCTACAGGGGCTCCAGTCTCATCTCCGTCAAGTGCAGACACACAGAGGCCTGCTGTGGGAAGAACTTCTTTCTTTCCCCGTTTTCTCTTTACTCATCCTCATCTACCTAATCCCTTCCTTCCTCTTCTGTTCTTTCTCCATCTCTTCCTCTCTCTATTGCTCTTCCACCAGTCTTCACACTTGCATCCGACCCCCCTCTCTCAGAGCCAAGTCTTGGATCAATGCACCATTGATTTTCCTATCAATGAACATTAGTATGGATCAGACTGCTGCTTACACTGCACTGCCCTGAAAAACTACATACACACACATGCACACGCATGGACATACATAGATGCACTGAGAGTGTCTGTTGCCACAGGGACCCCAGATTTCATCACTGCTCAGCCACAAGCCCAAAAAAGGACAAACTGGGTGCTATGGACAAAGGAAGAGCAGCAAGGAAAGACAGCAACAGAAATAAAGGAGGGTGGGATTGATAAAAAAAGAGGTTCTAGTTGAGAGCACAGGCACCAATCAATGAAAGGAGTGACAGAAAGGGTAGGAAATGAAATCAGACTGTGTGGAGTTAGTGTTTGTCTTCACGTGAAGGAAACAGTCATTGGTCAACTGCCTGCTAGTCGATTCACTGCAGAATAATTCAGTCTGATTGGCACCCGCAGCTCAGGCTGTTGATAATGGCTGCTGATCATGACAGTGAATGGATGCGTGCACTTTATACACCTTTGGGTGTCTTTCTCTTTCCCTCTCCCTCTCCCTCTCCCTCTCCCTCTCACACAGACATGAAAATACACACACATGCACACAGTCGCACACACACACACACACTCACCCTATAATGGGCTCTGAGTCAGGTGGAGATTGACACTTTTCTTTCTGCTTTGCTCCTTTTGTGTCCAACATTGTATTCACTCCACACAAACTGACAGTGGCCTCTCGGAGAGCACATTTCTGCACACATCAGCTACATTTTGCATCACCAAACAATGAATCTGTGCTTACACTTGGCGTTACCATTTTCAATTAACTCTGCATATAGGGAAAAGTGGAATAGGAGAAACAGTACAGTAAATATTTTCTATTTTTGTGTGGGTAGTTTGTGCCATGCACACTGTTACTTTAATAAATGGACGACTGTATAACGGGTCTTTATAATTAATTGTCCTTTCGTGCACAGTGTGAGAGGCCCTGTGTGTCTTTGCAGCATGTGACGGTATATAAATGGTTCTTTTTGGGGGGTTTCTGAAGTAATGTTGTATCTTTCATAATTACGTTTCCTCATCTCTTTTCTTTTGTCAAACACAGAGAAAGAGATGCTGTGATGCTGCTCTTGATAGAACAAAGAAACATCCTTCTTTGGGAGGGCTTGCCTGAAAGTTGATCCTCGGTTAAGACCCCATGTACAAGGAAACTGAGACGCCTCAGGGCCGTCCTTCACCCTGCCTGATTGTAAAAGGTTTAATTTGGGCTGTAGTAAATGCCTGCCAATCCCCCTATCTGTCTGCTTTTGTATTTATTTATTTAGCATAATTAATTTAGCTAGGTTTACTCATTTATTTAAATTTATTTACTGTGTTGCGTATTTAAAAACTTTTTTTAACATTATATAACTTCCATAGTTACAGGAACATTTTTTGTAATGTCTAATATTCTGACACATTGTCAGCAGAGTAGTCCCATAGGGGATCTGCTGCATAAACACCAAGTGAGAAGTATGAATGGGTTAAAAGAATGCACCATACTGTTGTTTGGAAACTATAGTATATCTAACTGTTTTTGTTCTAAAAAGGAGATAAAAATGTCCCTACGTTTTTCTTATTTTCAACAAGTATGAACAGCTCTGTGCAGAATATAATAGAACGCCATATATTGTCATTGTTTCATTAAAAACGTGGAGTGGTACTCCTGTAAGGTGCATAGTCCAAAACACATTCTCCCCACATTCATTCACACATTCCACAGGAAATGAAAGGGAGACAAAAATGTTGGTTTACATTTTTTTTTCTGATCTTCATCAAGTATTTACAGCTCTGTAGGGTCATGAATGTGCAAATAGCCTTCAAAACTAAATAGGCTATGTAAGCTTTCAAATCATGCAAAAAAAGAAAACGGGTTGATGGCGCTCTGTCAAAGCATCGTAAAACATCTTTACAGATTCTTTTCACAACAAAGTCACACTCATAATCTCAACAGTCCTTTTATTCTTAGCTGTCCTTCTGCTATCAAGCTGGCCTTGAGTATTTAAAGGCCTGTATTTACAAAATGTGCTGACAGAAATATTTGCTGGTATATAACAACTTCACTTTGGGCTTCAAAGCCTGGACCCAACCATGGCCTTGTGGAAGATGGACAAGGCAGGGGAAAGGAGTGAATGAATGTTATTACTGCAAACTTCAATCTCTCTCTCTCTCTCTCACACACACACACACACACACACACACACACGCACACGCACACGCACACACACACGCACACGCACACACGCACGCACACACACACAGTCCACCTGGGAGCTGAGGAGTGGGGGGTAGCCCGCAGATTTCTCTGGCAACATGTAGGCTAGGCTAACCTTTGTAACCACAAAGTTCAATTACTCACTTAACTCACTTTGATCGAGACTTCTCCCTCTGTTTGAGGTTTTAACATGCTGACTGCCTAAAATGCGCCTTCAGCGAGCGCTCAGTTCGCATGAACTATTTAACAACAACACAGAGTTGCGGCATTCTCAAATCCTTGTCTGATGGGCTCATCATAAGGGAAAAGTAGCCTAGGACCTCCTAACAGCAGCTGCTGTGTTGAAAAACTAACCGGGCATTAGCTTTAGAGTTTTAACAATGTTGTAAAACAGATGTTAGTCCATTTGGCTTGTTTTAAGTTTTGGGACATAGCATAATATAGCTATGTAATCCACATCCTACAGTAAAACATTGGCTGTAAGTGGAGCAATGCAGAGGCAAATGTGTTCGTCTGTAAAAGACGCTAACAGCCTGCCGTCCTCAGTCAGCGGCAGGAGAAATATGGCGGGTCCACCGTGAGAATATGTCTGAGGGGAGAAACAACAACACTCGTATAAGTATTAGTTATAAAATGTAAATACGTTATGTGAAAGAGTTGTAGTCGCTAAACTACTCTCTCAGGTTGTAAGACTTGCCTGTGTTGCTCGGTGCGAAGCCGCCATGCCGGGGAGCCGAGCGGGACGTGGGCGGAAATCGAGCTCAAGACAGCGGCGGCAGAAGCAGCAGCAGCCGGCAGGAAGCTGCTTTTCACCGGCAGGCTGGAGGAGGAACAGCTGCCCCTGCGCGCTCGGAGAACCACCGGCTCTCTCGCCATTTCCGTAGTCTACCCCAAAACAGAAATATTATTAGCCCAATAGCCTGAGTGAAAAAATTACATTTAAAATATATGATAATAGGCACATTTTGTATTCTAGCCAACACGATAGGCTAAATGTCACAGACACAATGATATAGCGTATATTTAATTTTATTTAAACAATCATCCGTCAGAATGTGGATGATAATAATAATTATTATTATAATTTTAATAACAGCCTAACAACAATTGTATATTATTATTATTATTATTATTATTATTATTATTATTATAAAATAATAGTTTTTCCTTATAGATTTTATCCAGCCTATATGTTTTAGCCAATATGTGGTGAGACTAATAAGTTGTCTAATTATATTTTAAACATAGCCCATGTGTTGTAGGTTTTTCCTTTATTAGCAGCTTAGCCCATTGTATATGTTATTAGAATGTTAGGTTGTTTATTTTCATATATTTGTAGTGCAGTTGCAGTGTTACACTATGAAAAGGTGAACAGCTGGTTAAAAACTAACCGTCTTATTAAATTTGACGTCAGGTGATATTTGCATTTAATATCGCCACACATTGGCCTGCCATATTGTAACTGGGATAGACAGGCTTAGAGGACTGTAATTACAATCACGTTGGAGCCCAAACGATTTTATTGTCAAGAGTATGAGTGTGTGGGCTGCACACCCACGCGCGCGCGCAAGCTGATTGTAGAGCAATGGATGTGGCCTAGACTAGAGTATACTTCTATAGGCTACATCACAAAATCACCACGTTGACTCTATCGCCATCACATCTGTCACATTTAGGGCTTCTGCCTTTAACCGGGGACGCAGCCTGGGCGCGCTCCAAGTCCTAATGGGAGGTGATGGTGGTGATGCTGCTGGTTTAGAGATGGTGAATTAGAGCGGGCATGCGCGCTCTGCTAGAGGTGAATGTGAACAATTCAAATTTCCATATATGTCCTGTCACAAGGGAAACCCTCTCTCCTCCCCCTCCTTTTCCTCACACACACATACACACACACACACACACA
>NC_048428.1:10954126-10960121 GCF_013103735.1 Etheostoma cragini | reverse complement strand
CACACACACACACACACACACACACACAGCCTCCCCCTCTCCCTCTCCCTCCCTTTCTTTGTTCCTCTCCGATGATTCCCTCTATGAGCCCCACAGGACAGAGAGAGAGAGAGAGAGAGAGAGAGAGAGAGGGAGAGGGGGAGAGAGAGAAACCACACCACTGCCACCCAGCGGCCGCGGAGGCGCGCGTGACCGTGCGCGCGTGCTCTTTGTTAGCCCCGACCTCCATGAATTTTCATAAGCTCGTAGCCTATTAGAAAATCCGTCGGCTCCTTAACAATTTCGCTACTTTTTTACAAGCTTTTTCATGCACAAGGCCGCTCACCGACCATTTGTATTTAGGGGGTCGGCTCGAGCCGCTGATGCGCCGACACGCACCCATGCGCCCTGCTGAAGTGTCCTTGAGCAAGACACTGACCCCATACTGACCTCTGTGGACGGGCACGGGGGATTTGTTTTTCTGAAATATAATCATCAGAGGGTTGTATCCGCGCTTCTTTCTTACTCTTTTTCACCACCATATCTGACGGATTACACGTCAAAATGATTCAATAAAGAGGAGAATATAGGCTCTGCAGGACAATAATTTAATTAGCTCTATATAGTTAATGAGGTACTTAACAGGGAGACGTTAATTACAGATTCTATATGGCCCTGTCTGCAGGGCATCCTCTCTTCTCTGCGCCTTAAAGTGCGATTAATCAGTCATATTGTTGCACATTTAATTCATCCGCGCCAATCTGCTGAAACGGATTCATATTTTTCCCGTTTATTTGATTCATTCCGTAATTTGTGCACAGTTCCGTCACTAAACAAATACTCTTACAAAAAAAGCACAAACTGAATATGTCAGGAAACATGAGGATCGTGTTTTGTAAAATTATAAATAATGTAAACGTTATTAGAGAGCAGGCAGTGCATTCAAGTGGGAGAATAGGGAGGAGGGGGAAGACGACGTTTTTTTTTCCAACAGGGGGCAGAATCACGCTGCAATAAATTCTCTACCACACGCACACACACACACACACACACACACACACACACACACACACACCTCTGCAGGCAACACTTTAGGATGTGTTGTTCTTCAACGCTAGCAATTTCCCCTCCTACCAGCTGCCTTAAAAATGACCAAAATAGCCTCATACAAACCTGAGCCCAGCGTGTGTGTTGTAACATGTTTTTTTTTTACACATAAATGGTTGAACCAGATTAATTCCAGGGGTTCAAATTTCAGATGAAAGGTTGCGTCACGCCAACGTTTAAAACTTGCTAAAACGCTTAACCAGACTTGATGATGATGATGAAGATGATGATGATGAAGATGAAGATGATGATGTGACAAAGTGCAAAGCAAGTTTTCTCTCCTCAAATGAAGTTCTCCTCTATGGTTAGGCTACTGTTGGGATTAGTTTTCTGTAAAGTTTTTTTTTTTTTTTTTCAAATAATAACTTGCAGTAGCCTATATTTATTTTTTCTCCATGGGGCCTCATTGCCACATCAAGGTCCTGACCCCGGTGCATGGTGGATTGGAAGCTGGGGTTTCATGCTTTTAATTAAAGCCAAATCTGGAGCTATGGAGCTAATAAACAAAATAATGCCACATGGCAGGCAAATGCTACGTTGCATTTATTTCTATCCCTTTTTATGCAACACATACATGATTTAGGCAAGAAATATTATTGGCACACTGTAAATCCGTCTAAAACCATTTCTTGGATTGTAGGTCGAGCAGGAAATGCCTATAAAAATCTCTTTTGCCTCATGGCGATCAATGAAAAGTTTTGGTCGTAGTATGAAGAAAAACATGTGCTGGTTTAAAACATTCAGATCAGCAGTTCAGGGACATCTCACAAACACAATCCGCCTCTTATTCACTTTAAATGGAGCAGCCACATAAAGATGATGAAGAGGCGAGGTTGATTTGACCTATTAGAGACACAATAAGACCACTTTACAGCAGTTTGAGGGACACGTGCTGCCTGGATTAGGTTTTACGTCAACATTTCAAACAAAACGTTCTTATTGAATTTATGTGATATCTGCGTATTCACTGTAAACGTATTCGGCTTATTGGTATTATTGTAGCCTTTCTTAAAAAGTGTAAAACGTCTTTATTTTATTTTTTTTCTCCCACAACATCCGCTCATAGCCAGTAAAATATAGGATAGACCTACGTAGTCAGGCAACCGTTAAAACACAAAATTACAAATTACGTTATTTGCCAATGCTAAAGGAATGAATACACGGGTGAGCAAATCCACAGGGATACAGTCCATGTTTATTCTAATGGTAGAATTAAGGAACATTTCTTGTTTGGATGTGAGGGTCTTGAATTACACAGATAAAGTAAGTGTTTCAGAATCTCCACATCCCAAACAGCAGCCTATTCAAAAATGAACACACTCACCAACCATCACTCCCTTTTCCTGGTTGCACACTGTAGATAATATGCAGGTGGGCTGTTGTGTTAAACCTCTAAAAGACATCTCACCAATGCATTATTCACGTGTTCATCAGTTAGTAGCATCTATGAGATGACATGCTGAACTAGAAACGTTGATGTCAGCATACCAAACCTGGTTTTCATTTTCACTTCATCGGTGTGAGACATTCAGGAGTCATAGAAACCCGAACAAGGAGCTCTCAGCAATGAAGCTCAGAACTATTTGCATTCGCTGCAACATTCATATTTGAGGTTTAAATGAAGGTCAATGTGGGTCACCCCGGGGGTCGCCGGGAAAGAGGCCAATCCCCTCCTCTGTCTGCATGTGACTCGTTCTTAAACATGCAGACTTGTTACAGAGTCACAGTGCAACATAGTGCAACAATGCAGACCTACTACTATTGGTTAATTACATAATTTGAAATAAGCGGTGTATGGAAAACGCAACAGAATGAAAACATGCTTTGCATGTAGTCTGGGGCTTTTTGGAGCTTTCTGTTCCAGAAGTCACATCCCAAAGCTGACCTGAGTGATCCTCTGGTAAAAAAAACCTGTGAAGAAGAAAAAAACAAGCCACCATAATCAACATATTTTAGTCCTCACTTCAGGGATTTAGTCTAATTTTTAGATATGCACCCTGTTTTTTATGATTTTTGAAAAAACATGGCAAGCACAAAAACCATACAACATGTCACGCATGTCTTCTAGGGTTAAAACCTTCGTGCAATACACTGAACACGTAGCACACACTCAGTCCTGCAGTGTAAAGGTGAAACAAGTCCACTGGTCAGAGAAGACATCTTAATCTTGCAAACTGGTTTTGTTGACAATGCACACATTTTCCAAAGTCGTGTCACCGCGGAGTCTTCTTAAAGGGGATGTTTCCAGTCTGGCACTGTTAGGATGTAAAGACTCTTTAACTTTAAAAAGTTAGACTAAATTGATTCTGTAGCTACTGACATTAAGTCAACCAAGGATTAATAACTAAACAGAAAGAAAAAGAAAATAGATTTGAATAAAGATTCACGTCAGCGTGCCTTTAGAAGTGTTTGTCACAAAACTGGATTTAAAACAACATTCGTCAGCCTATAGGCCTGTATATGTATTTATCATTTTTTAAAGGTGATACAACTTACTGCTCAGTTGAATTCAACTTTATTTCCCTAGAGCTCTGTTGGCTTTTACAAAGGTCCTAAAGTTTAGAAGTTAGAGGTTCTCTAATTGCATTGAGTTAGAGATCTCAGCACAGTTCTGACGCCGCCACATGACACATCGCACAGTTTGAATAGTTTTCATATTGACTTCAAGACGTCACAGGTTAACATATTCGGGCAAATCATGCATTCTTTAGATATGTTTAAACATTTATAGAAGATTTCTCACTGTAACTGTATCAGAATATAACTATAAATGCTACTTACAGAGGTAATAACGAAGTGAATGTGGCCAGTGTGGAGTGATGTCTTTTCTTAGAGTTGAAAAGTTACACTGCTGAACAAGGGGTCACTGTAGAAGTGTTCATTTATATCAGTCAGTTGTTCGCTTTGATCGTTAGCCTGTATTTATTGAAACTTTTATTTTGAAGGAATTACTAAGAAGCTCCAAATGTAAACAGACAACAGAAGGCAGCATGTGACCGAGGGTGTCGAGGCACCGGGTCTAAGTGTGGACAGGAGACAAACTTTTGCAAAAATCCTTTTTGACATCGGGTTTATGACGCAGGTTCACACGGAAACCCATCTGATTATGTAGACCTAATGTGTTGTAAGAGACAGAGGCATATCCTGGAGGAAAAACCAAACAGCCGTCAGAGAGTAAAGGCTAATCTATTTCACAACCCGACCTGGAGTCAAAACGGACTTTCGACAAAGAGCGGAGTCAGAGGTCAGGCCGATAGCTGCAGCGTGTGTGGCCGCGCGACAGGTTTAATCCAGCTCGTTCCCAGATAATCCACCGACCGCGATCTCATTTAGCAGAAACGATGCCGCCTCTAATTAGAGTTATGATTTTTCAAAGCGGTGCGTGCAGCTGCTACGGGCAACATTTGAAAACAATATTGTTTTTTTACCTCCAAGAGTTTAACCCGTTGAGTGCTGCTGGTGCATGGTCATGAAGAACAGCGCAGAAGCTTACAGGCGGATGCTATCTGCACTGAAGAGTTACAGTGTAAAAATGAAAGTAAATTAAATAAATTAGTTGTCGAAGTTGACGAAACATATCGGAACTGCTTTTCTATAAAAATGCACATGTGTTACAGGAACAGTGTCTGCCACATGATATTCTACATGCCCAAAATGATTTATGTTTCTTTGTTTACATCTACATGCAACATAATCACACAGCCTTCAGTTAATCCAGTTATGTTTTATGCAACTTTACTTTTTCTGTGTGGAGTTAGTAGCCCACTGATTAGCAACTCTTTGGTGACCTTATACTCCGCTCCCTCTTACACTCTTCCTGATGACTGGCTCAAGACTCAGCAGGGACGTTCCCCACACGAAAAACAACAGCAGCATATGCAGATGTTTAGAATCATATCCACACGATGACTGAGTTAAAGTGCAGCCTTACAGGTTGGGTTTGGCACTGTGGTGGCCTATAACCCATGAATGCAGCACAACCGCATAGACAACGCTTTGGAGATTGATAGGGTGTCTGCATGCCTTTACACAAGTCAGATGTTTGTAAAATAAAATAAAATAAAAGGTTTAAGCTACATGTTGTCCATACTTTCACAAAATCCACATCCCAACTGTCTAAAAATCCTTTATTTCCACCATTGTATCTCGATCTTTGACGAGGGAAATCAATAAGATAACAATAAATGATGTTGATTTCAACTATTCAGGGTCCTATAGGCTACTTAATGAAAGAGTAAATGAAAACAAAATCACATGATGACTAAATAAACTGTAACAGGTGTCAATGTGTTATGTAACCGTTAAACTGCATAATGTTTTCAAACTGTAAACGGCTGGTGCTGTCAACACTTTACACAAGCAGACTGTATATCGTGTACAACATTCAATTAGCACGAGATGGATCGGTTTCCCTTCATCCTTAGCTCCTGTGTCTTGTGATTGAACAGGAGAAATCATTGGGGGATTTTCCTGCTCAGTCCAGCTCAGTGTAGCCTGTTAAGAGGGCCCTAAAGGTGTAGGCTCTCACTGGTTACTATACTGTAAGTGACAGGTAGCCTTTTGAAAATGCACAATGAAGCTGAGCCTATAGCCTATTAAAAGCTATTTTCATAGGATACATTTTTTTATACAATCAAATTCCCGACAGGTCTGCACCTAGCCTACTTGTGAGGGTATTCATGCAACAAATGAAGATTATAGAAGTTTATTAGATGTGAGGTTTCCAGTTGGACCCCATTTGTAAATGCATATTTTTGCTTCTTAAATATGTAGATAAACTGCACTGCACTGAGAGCGTGGCTAAAAATAACCTATTCCCAGTGCAGTTTATCGTGAGCCTCTTGTGTGCACTTGTAGTGCAACAAGGTGAAAATTGCAGTATGAAAATCTCCATAGCCTACGAGCAATC